>NC_085141.1:138090765-138424098 GCF_024139115.2 Armigeres subalbatus
GTTTGAAAAACGGAGCACTTATGTGTTTTAGCTCGAGATTCAGGATGTTGTCAAAACCTGGAGCCTTCATGCTTTTCGATGTTTTGATATAGGCCGTCAATTCGCCAGCTGAAATCTCCAACTCCTCCGAGAAGTGGTTAGGAGTCAAAAGGATATTGTTAGCACACTCGTTGACGGCAGCTTCGTGTGGACTGACAATGTTGTGCCCAAGATTGTGCGAGCTGACGAAGTGACGACCTATTTCAGTAACCTTCTCTGCAGGATTTATCAAGCGATCCTTAGAGTCATAGTTATCTAGTGAGATCAAAGGAGGAATAGGCCGAGGACTTTAGAATTTCGATTAGCTCCCAAAATGGCTTAGCACAGTCTGGGAGAGCGCGGATCTTATTGGCAAAATTACTATTTCTGAGGTCAAACATTCTGGCCTGGATAATTTTGGTCATGCTATTGCACCGGGTCTTAAGCGCAGGCAGCCCAGTACGTTGGTACTGCCTGCAAGTGACATTTCGCAGACGGATCAAATCTTTGGTGAGTGTATCAATGGTTAGGGTGTTGCTTACCTGCCGGAACTTTGGTACATGCTGCTGGCGGGCTAGGGAGAGCGCCTCCTGGATTGCATGCAGCTGCTCGTCGACGTCTCCGGATGATGTTCTCGTCCACGCACCGTTGTAGTCGACCCAGTCGACTTGGTGATAGTTACGCTGGGTTAGCTCGTGTCGATTCACCGAATTTCCATCGTCAGCCACCACCGGATAGTAGTCCGAGCTGAGCGGCTAGAAGACGACCGTCTGGGAGACGTGATCGTTCATGTTCGTGATGAAGATGTCGAACGTTGCATGGGCTTCGGACCGTGTCAACCGGGTAGGGCTGTCAGGGCTCAGGATGGTGTAGTGGCCCTTTAGCTCGTCGCTGCACCAGACGACTCCGTTCCGGTTTAAGACGGTGTTTCCCCACGATTGGTGCTTTGCGTTCAGATCTCCGGCGATGATGAACTGCCCCTGCCCCGAGTGAGCTTGATTATATCCCTTCGTAATTCGGCCGACGTGCCGTCGTCGATTTTGACCTGTGTGGGACAGTAAGCTACGATGAAAGTGACGACTCCGACGGAGGTGGTGACTTCCACTAAAATGGCTTCGATTATTGAAGTCTGAAGGCGATGGAGATGTTGCTCCGCAAGGCAATTGCCACTCATCATACTATGGAGCTTGTTTGATCGAACCTTACCAGCAAAAAAACCCGGAATTATTGCGCTTACCTCGTGCTTCAAATGGGTTTTGGTCATGAAAGCCGAGTCCTGAAGGAAGGAAGGTTCCAGTTTACCAGACCGAGCCTAGAAGGCATTTCCATTGACGAAAAGACTCACAGTGTAGATCTGGTCGAACCGGAATTTGCAGCTTCGAAGCCGAGTCGTAAGTTGGACGAATATCGGAGCCAGGTGCTCCGGGGTGTAGAACGGAGCGGAATCCTGGGGGAGGGAGCGTGGGCCCTTCCCCAGGTGGACGGACTGGATGTTGCTTGGCTTGGCTAGACTTTCGGCGGGATCGAGGCAGCAGCAGCTGTGAGTCTTCTTTGCGGTTGCAACGGTGGAAGGACCAGGACGGCCGTCACACGGCCGTCGCGGGGATGGGATTGTTGGGAACTTTTGGTCGTCGACCAATGGGGGCGAGCTTCGGGCTGGACGATTTCTCGTGCAAGCTTTCTTGCGGATTTCGCAGAACTTCGCGCGTTTCGGGCAGGCCTTCGTGGTGGCCCGGTGCTTTTCCCCACAGTTAGCGCACTTGAGGTCAGACTTTTCCATTAGCTCGCAATGCTTTATGAGGACGATCTGAAAATTTACCGTGCCACAACATCGTTTGTAGACTGCTCTGCAAACTGATATTGAATATGTTTCAAACTGGTTTAAGATCAATAGTATAGTATGATATAAACTCGACTAAATTTAAAGCCCTAACATTCACACATTGCCAAACTTCTGTAACCTACGACTATTGTCTAAGTCACACAGCTTCAGAAAGTTACATCGAACAAAGACCTTCGAACCGTTCTTGACAGTAAGCTTCGTTTTACTGAGCATGTCTCGGTTACCATCGATTAGGCCAACGCAATGCTCGGATTATTTTGGTGTAAAGGTTGGTTTACAGTTCGAAAAACGTGTCACGGGATTTGGCCCCCATGCATTTTTTTAAAGGAAGGTTATTTACGAGATTTGGGAAAAGAAAACGAACCCATCACGGCCAAAATAATGCATTAGATTTATGATGTACACTATTCAATGAAGTGCGTTTTATTTCGACTTCTATGTTAGTTAATTTAGAAAAAAGTGATTTAATCACTAAACTTTTTTTAAATTAAATATGTGGGTATCTTTAGAAAATAATGTACGCCCAAATCGCAAAGTACTCCAGATATGTTTACTGTTACACTCAGCTGTTGTATCAACTCGCAGTGGTTGATATTATCAACCTGATACCTTACACTCCCGTCTTCGCTCTCACTCCATATCGTGTTCGGATAACCAACAGCAAAGCTACGCTCTATCGAATGACCACGCGCGACGACGGCATCGAATAGCTGAGAGTATGGTCGGTCATACCTCCATCAGCAGCACGATGCGATGGGAAGGTAAAACTGCATACATGTAATGAACGACGGCGCGCTCGCTCGCCTCCGTTGCGTTGTTGTTGGCTGGTTGACGCGCGCCGCGGTCGTTTCTGAGAGCTGTTGGCTTGGTACCAAGTGAAGAAATAAGTACGGAGCAGCACATCAGTTCGCCATCAAGCTTCGAGCGACAAAGAAGAGCTCTACTAGAAACTCCGCGCGGAACATACAGAGAATCTGGTACATGCAAATAGGGTGTCTGTAGTTGCTTGTGTAATTATTTGGTGCTTGGTTGAACACACGCTTATATCATAGCAAGTGGATACCGTCGAGTGCTTGTTGGATAAATAGTGTCCAATTCGCGAGTGTCACCGTAGAAAATTTTGTAGAAGAAACACAATTCGACCCAGAAGGTCATATCTCATAGTGGAAGTTTTCCCATTGTCCTTCGGTTTTTATGCAGATTCCAACCTCTCACGTCCGCACGGTTACTGCTGCTGTTGCTGCGGATGAGAAACACGGTGGTGGTGTCCTTTTTGACACATCAAGGGAAAATTCTGACATCAGGCGCCTAGGCATTCTGGGGGTGAGCGAAAGATTGTGGAAAATGCCTAAAAGTGTTCGTGCCCCTTTATGGGGGTTTGCGTGAAAATGCCAGTGTGTACGTTCGTGCGTGAGCTGGTGGGAGTGAGTTCGTGAACTTTTCCGAAGCGTATTGACTGACAGTTTCGAAAGGCAGTAGCGCACCGTGTTTCCTGAGGGCTGAATCCGTGGGTTGAAATGGTTCATCATTAAAATGGAATCCGTTCAAAACCAAAGAAACTATAAGCAATTGGACAAATTTCTTTGTTTTATGATTTTTGTCTGCAACGAGTAAGCACGTACTAGCAAGGGCATGGAATTTGCGAAAATTACATTTTTTATTTCATTTTTTTCATTATTTCTTTATTTTTCTGTTAATCATAAAAATCCGGGGTAAGATGGGTCATACAGCGGGGCATGATGGGTCACCTTTGAATCCTATAATTATTGTATTTATTCACAATACTAAATTACACACAGATAGATAAGATTATTGCCAACCTAAAAATCGTTGGCAATAATATTATCTATCTTCAATGCTAATTTTATCAATACTGCCGTGCTTCGCATATCTGTCCCATCTTTGCTGGGTTTCCTATGAAACAATAGCCTTAAATTTAAAAAAATGTCTGCATTTTCTTATGATACCAAGCCGTCCACGTTTTGCTGCTTTAAATGCAAAAATTATATACTTTTAATTAACACATTAATGCAATAATAAGCAAAATTTTTGCTGGAAGATAACCTCAAAATGATCGAATAAGCAATGAAAACGCAAACAAACATTTTTTGAATACGAACTATGTCGTTCAGTATGGGCTGACCCATCTTGCCCCATTTGCAAGTTTGTGTTAATAAAATGTCTAATTTTCGATCCAATTTATTTATTTCAAAAAAGTTAATACAACATCATCTACATTATATATGCTACTATAACTACCATATTACAATTAATGTTAGAATTACACATTGTTCGACGAGATTACACGTTTCTTAGAAAGTGTGTTTCGCATAAGAAGCATTATACCTTGCCATTTTCTAGCAAATTAATTTTTATCCTCAAATCGAGTGAGAACAAAGTAGAACCAAATTATTCTTCTTACAAAGACATAAAATCTGCATTGAAATGCATACGATGCTCGAAAGCGGCACTGACCCATCTTGCCCCACTTTACCCCAAATTCATGCATTTGGTTGGCATCCAAAGATTTCAATAAATTTAGCTTCAAATCAGATAATTGCCATTGTTAGATGAAGAAAATAAGAACTGAAATGGCACATTGATGTAATATTCAATATATTGTGATTATGTTAATAAATTTATATTTTCGGAGTCGATACAAATTTCAGATAAATCTTATCTAATGCTCGATTATGTTAAGTGGACGCAAGTAATCAGCTCTATTGTTTTAGCGGAACTTTTCTGGAAACCCTCTTTTGCACACTCTGTTTCTGATTATGTTATTTGGGAATATAAAATCACACAACCATTAAAGATTCCAATAGTTTGAAAATTCTGAATTTGACTCACTAAATGGTATTCCGAAGAAACTTTTTGGTAAGACATTTTTTTTTAACCTTCCGGGACTCGCACTGTTGTAAAAAGTACAACACATTGAGTAAAAGTGAGATATCTTTTCAGGCAGATGACCAATTTGCCCGAAACCACCATGTATTCCTCACAAAATTTGTCCTTTATCGATTGAGAAAATATCCGAAGTAATTTGATAGAAGGCTCTGGTAAATATGACTGAATTAAAGGCTCAGGGTGCTCTGAAAAAGTGACCAATAACGAATTATTCATTGATTTATTTGATAGATCATCTCAGAGTAGCGCGATTTTTTTGTTAATCATCTCTGACAGTATCCTGAGAGTCATCTCACAGTTCCTATTCAACTATGACCGCAGTTGGCCAGCAGACGGCCATCCGGAAAATCCGGAACGACCGTAAAAATGGTCAATTTGTAACTTTCGTCTTAGAGCATCGTGGTTTTTTCTAAATCATCTCTGACAGTATCCTGGAAGTCATCTCATAGTTCCTATTCAACTATGACCGCAGTTGACCAGCAGACGGTCATCCGGAAAATCCGGAACGACCGTAAAAATGGTCAATTTGTAACTTTCGTCTTAGAGCATCGCGATTTTTTCTAAATCATCTCTGACAGTATCCTGGGAGTCATCTCACAGTCCTATTCAACTATGACCGCAGTTGGCCAGCAGACGGCCATCCGGAAAATCCTTAACGACCGTAAAAATGGTCAATTTGTAACTTTCGTCTTAGAGCATCGCGATTTTTTCTACATCATCTCTGACAGTATCCTGGGAGTCATCTCACAGTCCTATTCAACTATGACCGCAGTTGGCCAGCAGACGGCCATCCGGAAAATCCGGAACGACCGTAAAAATGGTCAATTAGTAACTTTCGTCTTAGAGCATCGTGGTTTTTTCTAAATCATCTCTGACAGTATCCTGGGAGTCATCTCACAGTTCCTATTCAACTATGACCGCAGTTGGCCAGCAGACGGCCATCCGGAAAATCCGGAACGACCGTAAAAATGGTCAATTTGTAACTTTCGTCTTAGAGCATCGCGATTTTTTCTAAATCATCTCTGACAGTATCCTGGGAGTCATCTCACAGATCCTATTCAACTATGACCGTAGTTGGCCAGCAGACGGCCATCCGGAAAATCCGGAACGACCGTAAAAATCGTGTTTTTTTTCTAAATTATTTCTGACAGTGTCCTTGGAGTCATCTCATAGTTATTATTCATCTATCCGGAAAATCCGGAACGACCAATAAACTTCGTCCATTGTCAAAGTTAGGTCTTGATCAGATCGATTTGTTTCTAAATTATTATTGAAATGACTTGAATGGAATCGCAGCTACGTATAAGTGAATGATTTTGAAAGTGTTTCATTCATCACATTGTATATCCGGTGGCATCAAACGCAACATTGATTCAAACTGCAGGAGAAACTTCCGCTAGTTAAATAAATCAATTTAATTTTCGAAACCAATTTAGCTTCGGTTATTTGTCACAATGTAAGTACAGAAAAAACAATAAAGTATAACAGAAATAAAATATTTCCTTCAAAAGGTCGTACTCAACATCGGCGGCAATTGGCAGGTCGCTTCTGGAACTAGACGAGTTTGAGAAAGATCCGTGTGAGGAAAGTGATGGCGACTTGAGTGACGAGGTTGTCAATGCTAGTGCGCATGATACTGATTCTGAACAAAGTGCTTCAGAAGACGATGAAAAAGCCATGTAAGTACAGAGTTGCTGCTCGGCAAAGATGGGATTCCCGAGTAGACGAAAATAACTCAATAATATCAAATGTTGATAAGATAGCAAAATGAGATATGGACATGATTGATATAAGAGATAAAAGATCAGACGATAATATCAAAATTTTGCACTAAAATATCATCAGAAGAGCAACTTATGCTATTTGTAATAAGTGATGAATATCATGTGCCATTAGTTTGTTCTTATCAATAGCATATCTTGATATCTAAATGATATTTCGGTGCAAATTTTTGATATTATTGCCTGTTCTTTTATCTCTTATATCAATCAAGTCCATATCATGTTTTGTTATTCTGTTTATGGCTTCTGCCCGGGTTACGAAATGGGTGAAGAATCCACTTGCCAAATCATCAAAAACAAAAGCGAAAAATATCACTCGTATCCAACCTGGACCCAAGAACAATTTAACCAGCGAATCAGAGTTAGATTCGTTTTTGACGCAGTTCTCAATTTCGATGATTGACGAAATTGTTTACTACACAAATATTTCAATAAATCGTAAGCAAGCAAATTTTACTAGACGTCGAGATTGTCATGAAACATCTCGTGAAGAATTGATGGCAGTGTTGGGTGTACTATTTCTGATTGGAACCAAAAAAGGACACCATGTAAACGTGAGAGAACTCTGGGCTTCGGATGGATCGGGAATGGCGATTCTTCGTGCAGTAATGAGCTACAGAAGATTTCTTTTCATTTTATCGACCATGACGTTCGATGATAAAGACACTCGCGTAGAACGTAGGAAGCAGGATAAGTTGGCAGCAATCAGATCTATTTTTGATAAATTTGTCCATAACATCAAAAATACGTATTCCTGCTCGGAGGATGTAACAATTGATGAGTTGCTACTTTCTTTCCGCGGACGTTGCTCTTGGATTCAATACATACCTAGCAAACCGGCTTAATACGGACTCAAGTTCTTCGCCATGGTTGATGCTAACACATTTTTCACAAATAACCTTGAAATTTATGTTGGCAAACAACCAGATGGGCCGTTCGCAAAATCCAATACCCCTCGAGATATTGTCGATAGACTTACTGTCCCTATTGAAGGATCATGGCGCACTCTTACAACAGATAACTGGTATACCAGCATTCCTTTGGCTGAGACGCTGTTTCAAAAAAAAAATTACACTAATAGGAACTTTGAGGAAAAACAAAAGGGAAATACCACCAAGCTTCCAACCAAACAAAAATACCATAGTTGGCACTGCTCAGTTCGCATATCGCATCTGTCGATAAACTTAGCGCCACGTTTTCAGTGTCACGAATTACACGTAGATGGTCATTGGCGGCTATCTATGGAGTTTTGAATCTATCTGGTAATATACTTATTTTATAACCATTTCCATTTTAGTTAACTTACGACATTCTATTTTATTATCTCGAGATTAGGCATCAATGCACAAATCATTGATAAATCGCTGAGAGGAGACAACTCACCGAAATACAGAAGAGTGTTCCTTCACAATCTTGCATTAGCTCTTACGGATGCCCATCTGGCAACCAGATCGTCGATACGTTCTCTGCCAATTGATGTAAAGGCTTTCTTGACGAAAATTCGTAAAACACAACACCCTGAAAGTTCCTGTGAAAGAGTCGTCACTAAGAAACAACGCGGAACATGTGCACGCTGTGTACGTGGGAGAAATACGTCTGCATCGGCTACATGTGATCGATGTGGAGAGTTTACATGCAAACAACACGCTGTAGTAACAACACTGTGCAACACGTGTACAGTTTCTGACGATGATACCGAAAGCGACTAAAACCTTAAATTGATATGAAGTCATGGAGGATTTTCAATTATGTGAATTCTAGATACATTAATTATGGTTGAGTTGAGAGAAAATGGATCAAGCATTTCAAATGTAATTCATATTTCCTAAGATTAGTGAAGATTGAGAAACGAGACGAAGGTGAAACAGGCGCTTAGCCAATTGAATTCGAGGTAAATTTCTGTGTGAATAAAGAAATGACATTATTGTTTTTATTTTCCGAGCTTTCTAAAGGCAGTAAATTAAAAATAAAGATTCCGAAATAACTTTCAAAACTTGAAATCTCATGAACACGGCACAGACAAAAGGCATAACTCTTTCAACACGTCACTCAAAAACCTTGTCTAATAATTCATAATGTGTCGTCCAGACTAAAAGCGTTATCACTTGTTATAGAGTAACTTGATATAAATGTTCGTACATCTAGTTTTCAGTATACATAATGCATATGAGGTCTTATGTCTAAATTCGCAATATCAAGTGATTTAGCTCGTTGTTTGGACGGCACTTAATGCAACTTTTGTACGCATGTACACTAGCGCTGCCAGACGGTAGTGGTTCTGTATTTCCGACCATCTCCCTAAATCCTACAAATCCCGAGATGTTCAAGACAACACTCGGATGAATTCCAAACTTAAGAGTTTTACGACAAATTGACTTTCAATTCCTAATGAACTTCATAGAAGACATCAGCTTTCTAAACCCTACAGATCCCGAGATATTTGACAAAAAAGATAGTCTCATATACACTAGCGCCACAGACAAACAATTGAGCAAATTTCATCGTACACTGATTTACCGGTCAATTTGAATAAAATTTAGTTGGCGCGCGAATCGGTTTCGCTTGAGTTTGACGTTTGCTTATAACCTCCATTTGATTCGTGATTTGCCTAAGTTGGTGCAAACAACAGATGACGTTAGTGATTGTGTAACTATGATTTGAGTAAATGTTTCATGTGTTATGTCTGTTTGTCTGTGCTAGCACCGCCCAGTGGAATTCCAGACTAAACCGGTTTGCAACAAATTGGCTTCCAATCCCCAAACAACTTTGTAGAAGACAGCAGATTTCCAAATCCCACAGATCTCGAGGTATCTAACCAAACGGATATTCTCATACGCACTAGCGCTGCTCAGCGGACGAATACAGATGTAAACAGTTTTACAACATATTCGTTACCAATCCCCGAACAACTTTGTGGAAGACAGCAATTTTCTAAATCCCACAGATCTCGAGATATCTAACCAAACTGGTAGTCTAATATACACTAGCGCCGCCAGGTGGACAAATTCAAACTAAACAGTATCACAACATACTGGTTTTCAATTCCCAAACAACTACGTAGAATACTGCAGCTTTCTAATTCCCACAGATCCCGAGATATTTGACCAAACAGGTAGTCTCTTATACACTAGCGCCGCCTTGCGGATGATTTCTAAACTAAACAGTTTTTCATCATATTGGTTTCCAATCCCAGAACAACTTTGTCAAAGACGGTAACTTCCTAAATCCCATTGATCCCGAGATATCGAGCCAAACTAGTCGTTTCATATACACTAGCGCCGCCAAGTGGAAGAATTCCAAATCAATTATTTTCTTGGCTCATAGGACCACATGAGATCATAGATAGATTAAGCAATTGTTTTACTTCGCCAAGATTCTTAGAAATGTTATAGCAAACGTCACCACGCCGTTTATTGAGAAAATTCATTATTTTCGCCGGTGTTCCGTTGGTTCCGGATCTTCCGGAGGACCACCATAAGATTCATTAGTCTTAAAAAATGTCCTCCATGAGAGTATTTATCCCCCTTATTATTTTCCCGAAAAAATCACGTTGATATCATTTTAATTGGTTTCAATATAACGGATTTTTGGACTGTTGTACTTTTTACAACATGCGAGTTCTCGTGTTATGAAAGTTGAAGCGAGTTGCGGAAGGTTAAACAACTAAACGTCAAGTTGCTGCAGCCAAATCGGTTTAAATTGTGCTACTCGGGATTTTAGCTTTTGACGGAATCGATACATATCGGCGGGTAGAATTTTTCTTCGTTCAATGCAGAAAAGTAAATATGATCAGGGCTTGTCAAAACGCCACTATTTGCGAATAGCATTCGTTATTTGTGGTGAGTGGTTCTATTGTTGAATAATCCATGAATTTCATAAGCAGAATTTATTGATTCTATTTTTGAAGAATTGAACTCAAAGAAGCAATTGCAAGCAATTGAACAATTGCAGTATTAGTAGGGGAAGGTGGTTGGTTGTCGGCACCCTTTTGTTTTTGGTCCGTAACTTTCATCCAATTGCACAATTCAATGTGGTGATATTGACATACCAATGAAAGCATATAGTCACAAGCTAATAACTAGTAGAGAGATTTGCCTCAAGGTACCCCGGGGCAAGTGGGACCTAAAAAACGCTAGTTGAGCAAAATCGCTAAAGCATACTTAGAAAACAGGGTATTTCAGGACATTAACCACGGATACATCATTATATGCTTCCGTTGTAGAAGTGTAGACGTGTTGTAAGTCATTTATTCAGTTACAAAAATATTGGTAGTGACTTAACCCTTAAAGGCGCAAGACGATTTTTTTAGAATTCGTCGGAATAATCATTGAAATAAATAACCATTGAAATCATTAACATTAAACGTATTTTCGGTTTGTTGTTTTAAAACAACATTGCGCATTTAAGGGTTAAATAAATTTACCTGTGGGACCCACTTACCCCTTCAAACGGGGCAAGTGGGACCTATTCTGCTCTATACTGTCGAACGAAACTAATTTGAAAAATGTAGATATAATGCTCATGTAATTTCTGAATCGTAGTATTTCAGATCATGGATGGAGGTTTATTACTTGTCAGACTTTCGTTTTTGGCAAAAGAAAGGGATTACAATGTTAGCAGATATAAAATAAAGACAACAGCCGGTTTACCGTTTAATTGTCTGTTGTCTGGCTTTACATTAGCTTACTTTCTTACCAAAAGTGTTAGATGGAAGAGATAAACAAATCTTTGTTCAATTTTTGAATGAATGTTTCTCTGTACACAAGTTATTACATAAATTAGAACCTCAAAAGGAACGTTTTTATTCAGGCGGTGTTGTAAATTTGTAATAGATCGAAATGGCCAATTTATGTCTTAAGCACTTTATTTATCTTAAAATCTGTTAATCTGATGCGAAGTTTAAAAATAACAAAACACAAGACAAAACTTGCTGATCTATTGTAGAATAAGTAGATTATTTGCACTGTTGCATAGTTATAACAATTGCTCTTTTCCATGAGGGAGATAATTTTCAGAAAGTAAAATACACATTTGGTAAATCAACTGTACACTACTTCTTAACAACTAAACCAACGATATCAACTGCATTTGATTCAGATCCATATGATATATGAGTGTCGAAGTTATTTTTCACTAGACAACAATCTAAAAATAGGTAAAATGGCTCTATCGAAAATGTTGTTCAAATATGTCCCCCTTGCCCCATGTATGTTAAAAATCAAGGGAAAGTGAAAATGGCAGATTTTGGCTTTAATCAAAACTTTTAAATTGTTTTTGATGTCACACAATTATGTAATTGCTCAAATTATTCACTCTCCACATCAATGATGCATTTGGGAACGACTATTTTGTTGGAAATCCATTGAATTAAAATAAAAGTGATAGATTTTGCCGGTAGTTTAAAGTCATGATTAAACAATACCATTAGTATGATGCCGCAAATGGTTTTGATTCCAATTTTGTTTGTGTCAGGCGAATTCGTTGATAATTCTGCTTCATCTTTCTAGAACATGGGTTCCCAAACTGTGGGTCGCGACCCCTAGGGGGGTCGTGAATCGATCATTGGTGGGCCGCGAAAGACTAATTTTGATTCATACTTTTAATCCTATTTTGTACCACAAATCTATTCAAGGAATTCGATATGGATCTACGGAATTAATTGGTGACTAGAGAACAACCAATTTTACGAAGTCAATGGTCTTTTTTCGTTATCCGAAAAAGATGGAGTTATGAATGCTGGACAGAGACAAACTTTCAGAAATAGAATAAAAAAGTTGCAGAGATTTTTGCAAATACAATACAATCAAAATCTTACTCAACTCCAATCCAAATCTTGTCTCACTACAATCCAAATACAACCCAAATCCAACCTTAATCCAATCCAAATCCATTCTAAATCCGATCCAAATCCAATCCATATCCAATTCAAATCCAATCCAAGTCCAATCGAAATTCATTTAAACACCAATCCAAAACTAAATCAAATTGAAATTCAATCCAAATACATATCCAAATCGGATGTAAATCCAATTCAAATCCAACTTTGTTCCAATCAAAATCCATTCCAAATCCAAAATCAATCCATACTTACTTCATACTTGATGGGCTACAGCTCTTCGATGAACCTACGCCGAATGGAGTATCCTTCTCCACTGGACTCGATCCTGGGCCAATCGCTTCCAGTCGCCCTGAACATTGAGCGCCCTCAGGTCCTCTTCAACTGCAAAAAGCCATCGTGTACGCGGCCTTCCACGAAGCCTGCGGCCTCTTCCGGGTTCTCTACTAAATATTATCTTCGCTTGACGTTCTTCCGGCATACGAACAACGTGACCAGCCCACCGTAGTCTGCCGTGTTGTATAAGCTTAATAATATCCAGCCCTTTATACACCTGGTACAATTCGTGATTCATGCGACGCCGCCAGATACCGTTCTCCTGTTTACCGCCGAGTATTGTCCGCAGCACCTTACGCTCAAACACTCCGAGAGATCAATCCATATCTAATCCAAATTCGATTCAAATTCAATCTAAACCCAAATCGAATGTAAATCAAATTCAATTTCCACCCAAATCAAAATCCATCAGAAAAATATATTAAGCTCTTTTAGTGGAATGTATTAAACCGTCTAAGACGAATTAAGTACTGTCCATTTAATTCCACTAGTTAATTTTCGTTATCTTTGCAGATACGTATTTCGACCACAACTGTGTGGTCGTCTTCAGTGTCTTGTACTCGACGTCGAGTCGAGTACAAGACACTGAAGACGACCACACAGTTGTGGTCGAAATACGTATCTGCAAAGATAACGAAAATTAACTAGTGGAATTAAATGGACAGTACTTAATTCGTCTTAGACGGTTCAAAATCCATTCCAAATTCAATCTCAATCCAATTCCTACCCAATTCCAAATCCAATCCAAATTTAATCTCAATCCAATCCAAATCTGATCTAAATTCAATCCAAATCTAATCCAAATCGAATGTAAATCCAATCCAAATCCATTTCAAATTAAATTCAAATCCGATCTCAATCCAATCCAAATCTAATCCAAATCTAATCCAAATCCAATTCAAATCTGATCTAAATCCAATCCAAATCTAATTCAAATCCAATCCAAAACCAATCCAAATTCAATCTAAATCTAATCCAATTCCAATTCAAATTAGATCCAAAGCCAACTCCAAATCGAAAGTAAATCGAATCCAATTCAAATTCAATTCAATACAAACCCAAATCAAATCCAATTTAAATCGAATAGAATATAAAATTACTGAGATTTTAGCAAATATGTACAATGAAGAGGTATGAAACAATTTCAGCAATCTAACGCAAATTCAATTTTATTCACTTTCTAAAAATAAAGGCATTTGGTACCTGGTGGGTCGAAAGCAATATGGGTGGGTCGCGTATCCAAAAAGTTTGGGAACCTCTGTTCTAGAACATTGTTACCATTAAAAACGTTCACCGATTAATCGGCAGCCATAGTACCCACTTACCCCGTATTTTCACTTGCCCCTTATTATCAATTTTGTTAAGCGTTGATTTTATGCCGTTTCAAAAAAGGTGGTCGGTTGTCGGCACCCTAAAAAAACCACTCAAAATGGAAAACTATGAAGTGGGAGCGTTATGACTGGAAAGATCAATATTTATTGTGTCAATAGCAATGAAATTTATTACATTTAAGTACATCATACACATTTTACAAGGCTTTAAAAAATTGTTAGTTTTGCTAACAACTTGCCTGAAATTAGGCAATAAACTGATGATTTCTCTTAATAATCACCTGGGTGTCGACAACCGACATAAGTAACCCTTTTGAAAAATGAAAATAATAGTTAAATTGTGACCGCTACGGTGGCATTCAATATTGAATCAAACATAAAAACCCTGATTAATCCACCTAGCGGTGTTGGTGCCTTTCTCATGCAAAAAAAAACTAAAAGAATATGAGTGAGTGGTTTTTAGCGTGTTTTGCGTATAGAAAATAGTATTTTGGTCTTAACTTTTGAAACCATAGTCCAATTTGGCCAATTTTCAATAGCAAACAATGGGACATGATTCTCAGTCAAATGGAACTTGTTGCGAGTAATTCGGCCAATGCTAAGTTTCAAAAAGTGTGTCTACAAATTTTTGTACACATACACTCATACAACATACACACAAACAGACATCACCTCAATTTGTCGAGCTGGGTCGATTGGGTCTCCGGCTCTCCAAGACGTATATCAAAAGTTTGGTTTTGGAGTGATCATATAGCCTTTACGTATACTTAGTATACGAGAAAGGCGAAAAGAATAAATTTGCTTTGTAAATACGTAATGTGCTCATCATTTCGATCGTTTTACTACGGTATATAGCACGCAAATGACAAAAAAAAAACGTTGGAGTGGGTTTTCACTCGACAAAAAAAATGGCTTCTCTGTAAAGCGAAACAAATGCTTCTATGTGCTTCGGAAATAAGCAAAACAAGATCGTCAACACTGTCAAAATGATCACATCTGTTTTCTGTCAACAGCTACGACGGGGTGCCGACAACCGACCACCTTTCCCTATATGTGATTACAAAAGTCTAAGGATAAAATTCACAATAAATATTTTTCGGCCTAATCAAGTTCTTTTAACATTTCTATTTTACAATGCTTGAAATCTCAATAAGTATACACCCGAATCTGTTTTTACACGGATTTTTTTACACGTCCGTCAAAAAAAATCCCAAACAAATTTTGGCAAAGTTGCTCCATTTTGCATTATTTGTCGAGAAATCATAAAACGTTTTTTACACGGATTTTAAAATTTTGAGCTGAAAACTTTTTTTTACACGGAACACACCCCCCTTGTAAAAAAATAATCAGGTGTATGCAGAGCCGTAGCGTGAATTACCGGCGCCCTTGGCGAACTCTATTTTGGGCGCCCCTCTCTTACTAAGGAAAAAAGTGCAATATTTAACATTCAATCAACATTTTGAATCTCACGTAAAAGAAAGATTTAGTGTATAGAAAATTCTTCAAATAGCAAGCAGTATTCGGCGCTCTGCACCAAAAAAATTTTTTTGCAATTTTTTTCATTGTTTGCAAAACATGGCCAAATTTGTATGGGACCTTGCAGAGTCGTGGCCATTTCCGATCACACCAAACTGTAAAATCTTGGGAAAACTACCGCAATTCGCTACATTGGTAGAAAGAAAACATCGACTAAGAGAAATCGATCAACTAATTTACGACTTTATCATTCTAAACACGAGATTAGAGCGAAAGGGCCCTTCGACCAAATGTTCTAGAACACGGAGAACTGTGGTTTCTAAACGTTGGCAATTTCGGGGAAAATGGCTGTCACTAAGCTTTTGTAAAACCAAATAAAAACCACAACATCGGAAATAATCTGATCCACAACTTTCAAATAAATGTTCGAATATGATATTTTTAGACTTCCAAACCAAACCGGAACTAAAATCTCGAAAATAGCTTTGAAGTTTTGTTTTATACGTTAGCTCTCTGGGACGCTAAGAAAAGAAAAAAAAATAAAAATCCAGGATAATGTTCAAACTCTAACCAATACCTGAGAATTTGTCTTTTTTTTAAGCTCTGAAAGGAATTTTCTTTGTTTAGAGCCGGGATTGACATCGAAGATTACTTTACTTTCTCCCGGATCGAAGGACATGTTAGTACAGTAGACGTTCGATAACTGCCATGCTTTTAGTTGCAATTCGATAGTTGCAGTAGTTTTGCAGTTATCGGACCGCCAAACTTCAAAACGATGTCAAACTCAATGACAGCGGCAATGCGTTGCACAATCCGATGCACTTTTGTTGCATCTGAATAAGACTGACAACCATTTGACGTCTAAAATGCGTTGCAGTTATCGAACGGCTAGTGTAGAGTAATTTCAGCTTTAGCTAAGTAATATTTTGGCTATTGGCTATTCAATTGATTATTATGGATAGATATGCTTTTACATATTAAGAAACTTGTTTTATGGGCGATGTACGCTCAAACAGGCACCCGTCTGTCTCAATCTTGTCCAATGTTGCAGAAATAATGTCGATTGCCGCAATTCGCAAAATTATATTTACGACGCTTTTCACTTCTTATATCTGACGGATTTCACCAACAGATATGTCCCAAAACGGGGTCCGGAGACACCGATCATATAGGGTGGGTGTACCAATTGTCGCCATACATAAGAACAACTATTTTTAAAAAAATAAGTAAAAGGCATGTGGGTGGACTTTATATATCAAGCGAATGATTTTACTTTCTGCTCCTTAATACAGCTGTGAAAACCACAATAAATTTTTTTATTATCCTCAAAATTGATTAATCCATAATAGGAACGCATGCACCAGTTGTGGCACTATTCTTAATTTTGGTTCCTTATTTGGCAAATCCCATTGTTTTCTTATGGGACTGGCCAAATAGGGACCACTAGTGCCACAACTGGTGCAATGGACGTCAAAAATTAAGCAAAATCAATTTTTACAATTATGCTTTGCTTGTTTGGGAGGAAATCAAAGGTGTTGTCGTATCATATGAATATGCTTTATCGATTTGAACTTGGTTTGCTGTGATTTGATTGGCCATTTCGCATATAAAGCACTAGTGCGACAACTGGTGCTATAGCCACAACTGGTACACCTAGCTTAACTCAAACCAGTAATGATGGACACATCATTTTCGATCGCGATTCTGGCCATCAGGAAACACTGTGCTGCAGTGGTGCGTGCGTGATAGCGTAAATACGAGCAAACATCATCATACGCGTGAGTGGAACGATTTCCATGCTGCTCTACGCGTCTTTTTGCGGGTGAAAACAGTTTTCGAGAGAAGTGCCTACTCGGTGTGCTGTGTGAAGGCGTGAATTGTGATGGAGCACTTGTTTAATTATTAATAACGATTTATACCGCCCTGTGATAGGTCAGCATAAAGCAGTATCCACCAATCTGCAACGTCTGGAATAACCAAGGAAGACAAGTGACTGTTGTTGATATTTAGGGGGGCACCGTTGCCTTGCAATAGATAACGAAAGCGAACGAATCATCAAGAGTGTTGTCGTTGGTTGTGTAAAGAAAAAACACTCTGGTCTGCCTGGTGGGCTCTCTGCGAACGTTCGATGGTGACCATCAGGCGGAAGAATAACAAATTCGATGAATGTGCTCCAATAGTGGAAGCTAGTTGTAGAAAAATCGTTCGTGACACTCGTTGTATAACAATGTTACTTGTGCGGCAAATGAGAGAAAGAGAACAATCAAAGCTTGGTCAAAAGTAGTTCTAAACATGCGGCAATAAATTTGAGCGATAAACTTTAGTATGCAAACAAAAATTTAATTAGTAATGGTTCAATTATGGACTATTAAAAATTTATGTTTGAGAATATTATTCTTGCTCTAATGAGATTAGGTTCCAAAGCTCTTAAATATCATAATTGAAACAGAATCGTATCTTATTTGAAAGTATGGGTCTCTATCGTGAATAAAATCATTATTTTTTTATGCATTCTATTTTTTTATTGTATACATTATATATCAAAGAGCCTATACTGTATAAAATAAGTGGTTGTATGTAATAAAGAAGTTTCTAATCGTTATATACAAATTAAATCGAAGCGGATCTTATCTTTGCAGCCATTTCTTAGAATAATACCTACGCAAAGGCAACTTTTAGTTTCAAGCTTCGACGCACAGTGTATTTAGGTGTTTTCATGCGCTCTAATTTCGAATCCTATCAAGTACTTTGTTGAATTGAAATCGAAATCGATAGCTTTTTCGGTGGAAAAACGAGGGAAAACAAGTAACTCGAAAAGTGCTGGGGAAAAGAGTCGGAAAAACAAGTGAACGAAAAGAAAAACGGTATCCTAGAACCTAATAACGGAATCCACGTGATACCATCACCAGCGGCTACATCCAATTATCATACGACCAGAGTCAGGATGTGCGGATTCGGAGTTTTCTAGCATTGCTCAACTGTGATACAGCATATGTAAGTACATAGAAAATTTTACTTCCTTTTTTGTCAATAGAAAAATCGCTTCTGTGTTTTTCAGAATTATAATACTTCCGTGGTATTTATCTGAACCTCAATTTACTTCTTTACATCCATTTAATAAATACTAGAGATCACCTGTACATTACTTCGCGAATCGATATTTTTCTATTTTAAAGCTTTCTCATGATCAAAAAGACCTGAATTGTGCTTTCAAGTACATTCGAATATTTGTGAAACCCATAGAACAAAATCGTATTCATGCTTTTTAAGGTGAAGGTTGGTTGCGTTGAACTGTCATACATAAAAATCTACCGAAAGATAAAATCTCATTTTAAGATTTTTAACGTTGAAAAAATCTCGTAATTATTTGTCATGTAATTACAGTCAACCCACCATAGGTCTGAAGGCTAGATCATTTAGAAATGGGACACCTCATTTTAGAGATAGTGGCGTTCCAAGTTCCAATTGGTTTGATATGTAAGTTTTTCACTACGTTTTATAATTAGTAAACCGTTCTTTTCGGTCTATTTTTTCACAGTTTGAAACTAACTTGGTTTCAAAATATTCACCATGAAGGAAGAGAAAAGCAAAATAATTATGCACAGTCCTGCAAAATCCATCTGCGTCAAAAACCGGTTTTTACCCTTCATTCAGTCCCATGATGGCCCACTTACGTTTTTGCTAGATTTAGCCAGCTGTCATTGTAGCACAACAATAGTGGAGTCCAGTTCATCCCAAAAAAATCTGAATCCATCAAATTGTCCTTAGTTCCATCTAGTGTTATGGTATTTATCTCACAAGAAAATTTAATATTGTAGCAATAATCTAAATATCTTATACCGTCCATTAAATCCAACTATCAGCTTCATATGTATATAGGAATACCAGCAAGCTGACCTTCAACATATCGGTGTTGAACTTGCATCAACCGCTTAGAACATGTTTTTCCAAACTGTGGGCCGCGACTCCCAGGGAGGTCGTGGGCTGATCAATGATGGGCAGCGAAAGACGAATCTTGATTCATACTTTTGTCCCTATTTGTCCCACAAATCTATCACAGCCATTAGATTTGGATCTATGTAGTGAATGGAGAACAATCAATTTTGAGATTTTGTCAAATACAATGAAATCCAAACAATTCAAATTCAATCCAAGCCACATTCAATCAAATTCCAATCAACATCCAATCCTAATCCAATCTAAACCCAATCCAAACCCAATCCAATTCAAATCCATTCCACATTCAATCCAAATCTGTTCCACATTCAACCCAAATCTAATCCAATCAAAATCTAATTCAATCTAAATCTAATCCAATCTAAATCTAATCCAAATCCAATCCTAATCCTATCTAAATCCGTTCCAAATCCAATCAAATGCAATTCTAATCCAAATCTAAATAAAATCCAATCCAAATCCAGTCCAAATCCAATCCAATCAAAATCTAATTGAAATCCGTTTCAAATCCATTCCAATCAAATCCAAATCCAACCAAAATCTAATCTAAATCCTATCTAAATCCCTTCGAATTCCAAATCATTCCAATATATTCAAAGTAATATAATGATGGGATATGAAGCAAATCATAATGGTTTGTTCAATCTAAATCTAAAAGCCGAGCCAAATGGGAGGGTCGCAAGCAATATGCGATTCTGCTAGGTGGGTTGCATGTACAAGTAGTTTGGGAACATCTGGCCTAGGATATGATATTTATCTTATATTTCGCAGAGATATCATACTTAAATGAGATAGCATAAGTAAATACCTAAATTTTAGACTTATGTTAACCAGTACTATAAGCCAATAACTCCAAACTTATGACTTTGTGCATGCTGGCAACGTTTTTGAGCT
Organism: Armigeres subalbatus; assembly: GCF_024139115.2. Classification (NCBI taxonomy): domain Eukaryota; kingdom Metazoa; phylum Arthropoda; class Insecta; order Diptera; family Culicidae; genus Armigeres; species Armigeres subalbatus. The sequence goes on from NC_085141.1 coordinate 138,111,145, forward strand.
TCTTCAATGTTGGATATCTCATCCAACGGGTAATTCCGCTACGACTGCTAAGTCGGTAAATTCCAAAATAAACTTCAATATATTAAGCCTTCCAAGCAACTTTGTACTATACGATAGATCCCCATATTTCTCAGATTTCGTTAGAACTAACTTAACTGATGGACTCATGTACACTAAAGTCGCCAAGTTATACATTTCAAACTAAATTTATTTTAACCAAAATCAATGCTTCCATGGCCCACCTTGGGATTTTATAGATTGTCGACCATTTTTCGGCAGTCTCCCAGACACGCCTCGTGGTATTGCAAACCATAAACCATTTTCCAGCGGTCTCCTACGCTTTGTGATTTTTCAAACCACAATCCATTTTCCAGCGGTCTTCCAGACACGCTTTGGGATTTTCCATACCACAAACCATTTTCCAGCGGTCTTCCAGACGGGCTTTGTGATTTTCTTAATTACAATCCATTTTCCAGCGGTCTTCCAGACGGGCTTTGTGATTTTCCAAAGAACAATCCAATTTCTAGCGGTCTTCCAGACGCGTTTTGTGATTTTCTAAACCACAATTAATATTCCAGCGGTCTTCCAGACGCGTTTTGTGATTTTCGAAACCACAATCCATTTTCCAGGGGTCTTCCAGACACGCTTTGTGATTTTCCAAACCACAATACATTTTCCAGCAGTCTTCCAGACGCGCTTTGTGATTTTCCAAACCACAATCCATTTTCCAGCGGTCTTCCAGACATGCTTTGTGATTTTCCAAATCACAATCCATTTTGCAGCGGTCTTGAAACACCCTCTTTATGATTATTCAAACCACAATCCATTTTGCAGCGTTCTTCCAGACGCGTTTTATAGCAATACAAACGCATTGCCTTGTTTTTTAATCATCAAATATTTTAACACATTAGCACATTAACAATTGAATTCAACTTACCTTTTGAAATCAGCGTCAGGATCCAACAAATCACCTGGCAGGATCGCCAAAATGTGTGGCCCCAAATGGCCGGAGCGAATTGTTATGACAGCAGCTCTCCGCGGGTGCGTGTGCACGCCACGGAGGTCTAACTAGAAGAGGACGAGTCATGGCTTGCTGCGCACTAATCAACACGCTGAGGTGTTAATGTATAATCACGCTGATGGTTACTTACTCAAACCCCACAACACATTTAAAAGTGCCCATCTCTAAATGATCTGGTCTTTATATTGAAAGGACCATTAAGTCATAGAAATTTTGAGATAAGAAATATAAAATCTTGCAGGCCTTGTACGAAGAAGGGGCTATCACAGAGATTAAGCAATATTTTCGATGTGGCGTAATTTACTTCCATGTGTTGATATCGATTTGTAGAAAACCGACCCATGGAGGTTTTACTGAAATTTATCGACATATCCAGCAACCTAATACAGGCATACCTCGATAGTACGTACCGTATATAGCACGTAGCGTGATAGATAATTTCGCTAATAATTGGCGGCGGCGTGAATTAATGTCGTGCATTATTAATTTTCTCCTTAAGTTCCTCCAGGAATTCCTCCGCATGTTCATCCGGACGTTCTTCCAAGAATTCCCCCGTAAATTCATCCAGGAGCTCCTCCGTAAGTTTCTCCAGGAATTACTCCGGAAGTTCCTCCAGGAGTTCTTCCAGAAACTCCTCCGGAAGTTCCTCCAGGAATTTCTTCGGAAGTTCCTCCAGGAATTTCTTCGGAGGTTCCTCCGGAAGTTCCTCCGGAACCTCATTCAGGAGCTCCTCCGCAAGTTCATCGAGGTATTCCTCCGGAAGTGCTTCCAAGAATTCCTCCGTAAGTTCCTACAGGAATTCCTCCGAAAATGCCTCTAGGAGTACCTCTGGAAGTTCCTCCAGGAATCCTCAAGGCGTTCCTCCGGAAGTTTCTCCATGAATTCCTCCGTAAGTTCCTTCAGGAATTCCTCCGAGAATTCATCCGTAAGTTCCCCCAGCAATCCCTCCGTAAGTTCCTCCAGGAATTCCTCCATAAGTTCCTCCAGAAATTCTTCCGTAAGTTCCCCCAGGAATTCCACCGTAAGTTCCTCTAGGAATTCCTCCGTAAGTTCCTCCACGAGATCCTCCGGAAGTTCCTCCAGGAAATCCTCCGCAAGTTCCTCGAGATATTCCTCCGTAATTTCTTCCAGGAATTCCTCCGTAAGTTCCTCTAGGAATTCCTCCGAAAATTCCACTAGGAGTACCTCCGAAAGTTCCTCCAGGAGTTCCTCCGGAAGTTTCTCCAAGAATACCTCCGAAAGTTTCTTCAGGAATACCTCCGGAAGTTCCCCCAGAAGTTGCTCCAGGAATTCCTCCAGAAGTTTCTCAAGGAATTCCTCCGGAAGTATATATTGTTTGATGGCTAATTTTGACATAGTTAAAACGTTTGGATGTCCGCATCGAGGATATGCCAAGCATTAACGCTGTTCTGCAACTCTACATCTGCTATGAACGATATTCTGTGGTCGATCCCGGACAGGTAGGGGAATTAAGCTTAAAATGCGTCAGTCAGCTAATACGAACCATTGCATTTTCCGGATTAATAGGCTAAATTAAGTTACGAAACCGATTGCAGCTGACGTCCAAACATCAAAATAATGGTAACAACCTCTATAGTAAAATTAAAAAAAAAGTTAGGCTTCTTATCATTATTATTATTTATTCAGACTAAGGCCAAAGTGGCCTATGCGCTATATAAGAGTCTTCTCCATTCGGCTCGGTCCATGGCTACACGTCGCCAACCACGCAGTCTACGGAGGGTCCGCAAGTCCTCTTTCACCTGATCGATCCAACTTGCCCGCTGCGCACCTCGCCTTCTTGTGCCCGTCGGATCGTTGTCGAGAACCATTTCCACCGGGTTACTGTCCGACATTCTGGCTACGTGCCCGGCCCATCGCAGTCTTCCGATTTTCGTGGTGTGAACGATGGATGGTTCTCCCAGCAGCTCATGCAACTCGTGGTTCATTCGCCTCCTCCACGTACCGTCCTCCATCTGCACCCCACCATAGATGGTAGGTCTCGTGTCCGTAGAGAACTACCGGTCTAATGAGCGTTTTGTAGATTGTCAGCTTGGTACGGCGGCGAACTCTATTCGGGGTCTTGCGGAGTCCAAAGTACGTACGATTTCCCGCATGCGTCTCCGAATTTCTCTGCTGGTATCATTTTCGGCAGTCACCAGTGAGCCCAAGTACACGAATTATTCAACCACCTCGATTTCGTCACCACCGATGCAAACTCGCGGTGGGTGGCTCACATTGCACAATGGTCCCAGAGTCGAATCTAGCAAGACAAAAATGTTTGCGCCAAAACTATTAGTTTTAGATATATAGTGTCTTTGGGAAAAAAAATTCATATTTTTTGACGATTTTTTTCCATGTAGTGAAATTAGGGTGGTACCTATATTTCAGAAGTTCATAATATCAACTTTTTAATTTTTCGGTAAAGACTTGTGCAATGTTCCACAAAGTTGTAGAGCAATTAATTTTGAGCAACTTTGCCGAAGAAACCATTTTTCTATCACTTATGGTTCGCAAGTTATGAGCTTTTTAATAAATACGTTAGGGCGGTCCCTAAAAATCGGTATTCTTCACAAAACTTTTCATACATTTATTTCTCGCATGATCTTTGTACCGAGCACTTTTAGGACTTTTAAAGACGCACATTTTTGTTGAAGAACCATGGATCTATCTCTTATAACAAAAACGTTATTTGAGTTTTTGTATGAAAAACATGTTTTTTTTATATGCGTATATTTCAATATGGAGCAAACCGATTCAATCTATTGATTCTATTCGAAAGCTCGCATTTTTCTGCGTTTATGGTGGGAAAACTGAGAGAGCGTTTTTTGTTTGAAGCGTTTTCTTTCATTTTGAAAAAAATATGTTTTTTGTCGAAAACGGCTATAACTTGATAAATAAACGAGATAGGTCCATGGGTCTTCAACAAAAAGATGTGCCTTTAGAAGTTCTAAATGTGGTCCATACAAAGTATCCCTCAAAAATCAATACATAAAAATATATTAAAAAAAAAAACGGGTTTCGTAAGGAAATAAACGTTAGTTAGATCAAAGTAGGCTGGTCGACAGAACGTATGATTTTTTTTGACGTTATTGTGCCTTGCAACAAAAATTACAACTTTCGTGATAATTTTCCAAAGCTCTCATAGATGTGAAAAATTTCTCCGCAGTACAAATAGCACGTGCTATCCAAGCATTCACCGCTAGGATGCACCACGTGGCGGCCAAATGTGAAGATTTGATTTTAACATAATAGTAATAAAAACATTTCAGTAGTTAACCAATGGTCATCTTCACTTTCTCCCACTGGCGATACCGAAAAAAATCTAATCAAAACAAGACAGCCCAAGTAACATTTTAAGTTTTATAACGCTCTTGAAGACCATAATTTACTCCTCAAGAGTGTTATAAAACCAGCATAAAACCAAAATGTTACTAGGGAGGCTTGTAACAAAGGTTATACCAAGCTATACTTCAAAAGTGACGTATTTTTAACGCTACATATCCAACAGAAAACCAAGCTACTACCATTAATATGCATAGTAGCCTGATTTTCTGTTTGATGTTTAGCATGGCAGTCTCAACGCGTATGTAAACATTCAGTATGAATGAACCGGTGAACCGAGAAAATGCGCTCTCTAGTTCAGCCTACTTTAATCGATCTAACGTTTATTTCCTTACGAAAACCGTTTTTTTTTATTATGTATTGATTTTTGAGGGATACTTTGTATGGACCACATTTAGAACTTCTAAAGACACATCTTTTTGTTGAAGACCCATGGACCTATCTCGTTTATTTATCAAGTTATAGCCGTTTTTCGATTAAAAACATATTTTTTCAAAATTAAATAAAACGCTTTAAACAAAAAACGCTCTCTCAGTTTTCCCACCATAAACGCAGAAAAGTGTGAGCTTTCGAAAAGAACCAATACATTGAAAATCGGTTTGCTCCATTTTGAAATATACGCATATGAAAAAAACATGTTTTTCATACAAAAACTCGAATAACTTTTTTGTTATAAGAGATAGATCCATGGTTCTTTAAAAAAAATGTGCGTCTTCAAAAGTCCTAAAAGTGCTCGGAACAAAGTTTATGCGAGAAATGAATGTATAAAAAGTTATGTGAAGAATACCGATTTTTAGGGACCGCCCTAACGTATTTATTAAAATGAAAACTTGTGAACCATAAGTGATAGAAAAATGGTTTCTTCGGCAAAGTTGCTCAAAATTAATTGCTCTACAACTTTGTGGAACATTGCACAAATCTTTACCGAAAAATTAAAAAGTTGATATTATGAACTTCTGAAATATAGGTACCACCCTAATTTCACTACATGGAAAAAAATCGTCAAAAAATATGATTTTTTTTTCCCAAAGACACTATATATCTAAAACTAATAGTTTTGGCGCAAACATTTTTGTCTTGCTAGATTCGACTCTGGGACCATTGTGCATTGTTTTCTCTTGAACCTCTTCCTATCATGTACTTCGTCTTCGACGTGTTGATGACTAGTCCGATCCGCTTAGCTTTCCTCTTCAGTCTGATGTAGGCTTCCTCCATCTTCTCAAAGTTACGTGTCATTATATCTATGTCGTCGGCGAAGCCAAATAGCTGAACGGACTTATTGAAAATTGTACCACTCGTGTTAATCCCTACTCTTCGTATTACCCCTTCCAAAACGATGTTGAATAATAGACACGAAAGACCATCACCTTGCTGTAACCCTCGGCGCGTTTCGAAGGGACTCGAGAATGCCCCTGAAACTCAAACTACGCACATCACTCGATCCATCGTCGCTTTGATCAACCGTGTCAGTTTATTCGGAAATCCGTGTTCGTGCATTAGCTGCCATAGCTGGTCCCGATCGATTGTATCATATGCGGCTTTGAAGTCGATGAATAGATGATGTGTGGGTACGTTGTATTCGCGGCATTTCTGCAGTACTTGGCGAATGGCGAACACCTGGTTCGTGGTGGAGCGTTCTCCCATAAAACCCGCCTGGTACTGCCCCACAAACTCCCTTGCAATTGGAGCTAGTCGACGGCATAAAATTTGGGAGAGTACCTTGTAGGCGGCGTTCAGCAATGTGACTGCGCGGTAGTTGCTACAATCCAGCTTATCGCCCTTTTTGTAGATGGGACACACGACATCTTTCATCCACTCCTGCGGCAAAACCTCCTTCTCCCAAATCTTTATAATCACTCAGTGCAGCGCTCTAGCCAGTGCCTCACCACCGTGTTTAAAAAGCTATTCTGGTAGTTGGTCAACCCCAGGGGGCTTGTTGTTCTTCAGCCGGCCAATCTCCTCCTGGATTTCCTGGAGTTCCGGAGTCGGTAAAATTATGTCTTGCGCGCGTTCTCCCAGGTCCATCACCATATCGCCATCTTCGTCTGCCACATCGCCATTCAGGCGTTCTTCGTAGTGCTGCCGCCACATTTGGATCACCTCACCCTCGTTCGTAAGAAGGTTCCCGTTTATGTCTTTACACATATCAGGCTGTGGCACGTGGCCCCTACGTGAACGGTTCAACTTCTCATAGAACTTTCGTGTGTCATTAGCGCGATACAGTTGCTCCGTCTCTTCACGGTCTCGATCTTCCTGCTGCGGCTTTTTCCTCCGGTAAATCGAGTTTTGTCTGTTCCGCGCTCGTTTGTATCTTGCCTCGTTCGCCCTCGTGCGGTGTTGCAGCAATCTCGCCCATGCTGCATTATTCTCTTCAACTAAATGCTCACATTCACCATCATACCAGTCGTTCCTCTGATCCGGGGGCACCGTGCCAAGTGCAGCGATTGCGGTACTACCAATGGCGGATCGAATATCTCCCCAGTTATCTTGAAGAGACGCTGCGCCTAGCTGCTTTTCCGTTAGGAGTGCCACTAGGAGCACTAGGAGTGCTAGTCTACCGTCTTGTAGCCGCTCAATGTTAAGCCGCGGCGTCCAACTTCGACGCGTGTTGTACGCCGTCGAGAGTTTTGAGCGCAGGCATACTGCAACGAGGTAGTGGTCGGATTCAATATTCGCACGGAGGTAAGTGCGGACGTTCGTGATGTCGGAGAAGAATCTACCGTCGATTAGAACGTGGTCGATTTGATTTTCCGTTTCTTGTTTAGGTGATCTCCATGTGGCCTTGTGGATATTTTTGCGGGAAAGAGGGGGCTTCGGACTACCATTCCGCGGGAGGCTGCCAAGTTTATGCATCGTTGGCCGTTATCATTCGATACGGTGTGCAGACTATCCGGTCCGATGACCGGTCTATACATTTCCTTCCTTCCTACCTGTGCGTTCATGACGTCGATGACGAATTTTACGTCCTGCAGTGGGCATCCATCGTTTGTCTGCTCCAGCTGTACATAGAACGCTTCTTTCTCGTCATCGGGTCTCCCTTCGTGTGGGCAGTGAACGTTGATGATGCTATAGTTGAAGAAACGGCCTTTAATCCTCAGCTTGCACATCCTTGCGTTGATTGGCGGCCACCCAATCCCGCGTTGGCGCATCTTACCCAACACTATGAGGCCGGTTCCCAGCTCGTTGATGGTGCCACAGCCACAGCTTTGGTAAAATGTAGCCACTAGATGCCCGATGTTCCACACTTTCTGTCCTGTTCAGCAGATATCTGGCAGCGCTACGATGTTGAATTTGCGAAACCTAGCGAATTGCAGTTCCATGTTCCAAGTTTACAATCGTGATCCTTTATTCGTCGCCTAGGTCGATGCCGATTGTATCTAGTCGTATTATCTTCTATGTCGTTCGTAATGGTTGTTTTTTAAGGCGACTTAATGGGCCTGCGCAAACCTCCTGTCGCGTCGCGGATACATGAAGCTTTTTATAGAAGTTTAACAGAGCCCACTTTCAAACCCAACCACAACTCGCAGATGACCTGGTGAGGGATCGTCAAGTTCTTGGACATAGTCCCTGTTGCATCCAGTCCCTGCTACCCCCCTCGTCGCTTAGGCCTTTCCTCATTATATCGAATCGTATTTTCTCTTATGTCATTCGCAATGGATGTTTTTAAAGGCGGCTTATTGGGCTTATTGTCTACACAATTGGTGCAGATCAAAAACCTCTATATTGGCTAACAGGTGCGTGCTTGCTGACCATTGGCACCTCCGGCATAGCTTGCTACAGTAGGTTCACAGCCCTTAAAATAGATTTGAAGTGGTTATGTCGATAATCCTATCTTCAAATTGGCCTTATCTTCTATTTTGTTGGTGGCTGCCACTACATGGAAAGAGGTTACCTGTGTTCCCGTTTAACTCCTCCGTAACCGAATCACGATATTTTGGGTTTCGACTCCGCAATTTTCTTCCTATCACGTATCTTGATCCGGTGATTTTATCTTTCGCAATGGATTACTTCCACTGGGCATGAAGGTCCTACATGAGTATCTGCACCTAGCACATCCTCTCACAACTTTTTATACGCAGAACTCCGCTCAAGGACGTGTAGCGCAGCATCCCATAAAAGGATGGCAATCAACTCGCTTTCTGCATTCGTTGGACGTTCGCTCCTGACCAGAGATTTTATGATCACTCAAATTCTTGCAGACTTCCACGTAGCTCTATCTTTTGGTTGATCGAAGATGACCTTGGTGGTCGCTGCCACCACGGTTATGCACAAGGTTGGTCAAAATCCTAAAGGAGTACAAAACAAATTATCATAAAATTATATTATATTAGGTGTGCTTCAATATATCTCCCTTGATGGATAATCTAGATTGTTGTGCCATAATAATTTACCACCAGGGCTTCGATGGATATAACGATAAGGGAGTATTTATTTTTAGGTCACACATTTTTTATGCAGAGTTTCTAGTTTTCTAGTGCAACGTGCGTCTCTAAAACAAACAGGTCAGGTATAATTCTTCAGGGATCAATTGAAGAACACCTTGTGGCAAACTGGCTCAGGGCTGCCATACACATAGAGACAAAGTAATAAAACCCCTATTGGTTCTCTACCATGATGTCAATACTGTCTGATCATCGAAATGATGATTTTTTCCATTGTGTTCTCGCTTTTCGGATTATCACTTTCAATATTATCAAATAACGGAATGGAGCTTAGCATCACTTTGTTCGCAGAAAACCTTACGAAAATCACCGCAGAAGTACAGCATCTCGACCCTCTTCTTCTTCACGGCGATATCTGCGTTGTAACAACCGAAGAATCAAACCACCTATGGAACGAATTAATCACAGAATACGCAAAAGGTGTTTCCCTCCTTTATAGTCCGATAGTGTTCACCACAATGGAAGATTTCCCGTTTCTTGAGCGCCGCTGTCTTATTTATTTGATTCAGCTAAACAGCAGTGAAGGCCCGGCAAAAGTTTTGAAGAACATTGCCCTCCTGCCGAGGCTTTCATCTTGGAACCGTTTTGGGAAGTTCATTTTTATAACAATCGAATCGGCTTCATTCGAATTGAAGCCAGTGCTGAGCACGTATTGCAATTTAGTGATTTACTTGGGCGTTGCCAACTCCGTGCAATTATTGTATGAAGCCGATACAGCTCGAGTTCAACTGATCGTCATGAACTACTTCCGTAGAGTTGTCAAGTGTCATCAGGGAGGCTTGGATTTAGTTGCCACCATTTTGACTCGGGACCACGTTACGGATCTGGGTGGATACCCGTTCAATGTGGCTATCAGCGAATACAAACCGCTCATAGCTTTTCATGGTAGCTCAATATTTGGTGCAACACCGATGGCTATTCTTTCGTTTTGCATAAAAGTGAATGCCTCATGCGTATGGTTGAAGTGCAATACTAGAGATGCGATGTTGCTTTTAGCGCGACGGGATAGAATCAATTTGTTTCCACATAGTAACCTAACAGCTGCTACTCCAGTGGAGTTACTTTTCCTTCCAATAGTAAATGGTTATTGTCTACTGATTCCGGAACAAGCGATCAGCTACTTCAATCATCTTATGAAACCCTTCGACAACAATCTTTGGTTTTTTCTGTTAATGATTGGTGTAGTTTGCATGATAGCTAATAGATATCTGTCACAATTATATCCTCGAAATATTTTGGTAACAACAATTTTTGGCACGCCAGTAGCCGGACAAAGAATGAGACACATCGAACGATTTACACTTTGTGCTGTTTCTGTGATATTTTTCATACTTTGCCAAGGATATTTGGCAAAAATGATAACTTTCATGGGCGCCACCAAGTATGAGAGTCACATTGAAACAATCGATGAATTCGTTCAAGCCAAGATTCCTCTTTGGATGCCAAATTATAATAAGAAATCAGTGTCGAACGTTTTGCCTGAGGCTTTGGTGTCATCAGTGGTAGGCACAGTTCCTGAGGGCCACGCTTTTGTAGGCTCAGTTCCTAAGGGTCACGCCTATGTAAGGACCTGCTTGGAAGCCGAAGTGTTCCGGACGCATCCGGACAATGTTGATAAATCCACTAATCGCTTCATATATTATTTGCTAAAGGAATGGCTCTACGTTGGCAGGACAGCACATTCTGTTTCGCGTCGGGATCCATTTGGAGAAAAATTCAGCGACATAAATGCTCAATTATTTGAAAGTGGATTGTGGCAAGTTATGTTTCGAAAAACGCGTTTATTATTTTCAAGTGTCAAAACTATAGGAAGAAGTCTACTATCGTTCGAAGATCTAATATCCTTATGGTTGATATTGGCGTATGGTTTGCTCGGTAGTGGTATAGTGTTCATTGGTGAGCTACTCTTCGATTTGGCGCAAAACAAATCATTATTGTCTGTGGAAAGGATTTTTCGCCAAATCGATTTCTTTTATATTTATTTTTGGACTTTTATTTTTTTCATTTGGAATAAGTTTAGGTCCGTTTGTCGGTTATTGATGTATTACAGTCATATCAGAAAACAATTATAAACTCTTAAATACACATAGATTGGAACTATTTGTAAAAAATATATTATACAAGTACTAAATGAATAACAATAATACTTATTTATTTACGCTGCCTTTTGCACTATTGACAATTGATCCGATTGATTTTTACATTCCGGACATGCGTGATGTATGTAAATGATAACAATTCAGAGGAAATATGTAATTTGTTTGCTGATTTTTGTCAAGAAGTATTACTACACACTCAGTATTTGCCAATATTTAAATCGGGTACAAAATCCAATGTCCGTAACTACCGTAACTGTCTGTAACTTGCATGCCAAAAAATGTTCGATGCGATTGTTAATGGAAAAATATTTGTTCAAATTAAAAATCGAATCACCTCTATTCCACACGGCTTCTACAAAGGTCGTTCAACAGCCACAAATCTAACAGAATTATTTAACTATTCTTTGGAAGCAATGGATGGTGGGCACTATATAGAAGCTGTTCTTAATAAATTAAAAGTCTTAATTTACGCAGATGATATGAAACTGTTTCTGAAAATTAGAACTGCCGAAGATATCGTAACATTCAAAGAAGAAATATTGGTTTTCCATGGTGTAATAAAAGCCTTCTACGGTTAAATATTAAAAAATAAAATTTAATCGAAATATACCTTGCGAAAATATTAGTTTGGACAATCAAAGTGTGGTATGGTGTGATAGAGTAAGAGACTTAGGAGTAATATTGGATTCAAAACTCACATTCATTGATCATTATAACACAATTGTAAGCAAATCCAACAACATGTTAAGTGTCATAAAACGATTCATTTTGTTACAATTTCCAGGACCTATACTGCCGTTATACGCATACTTGTCCCATATTTGCTGGGATTCCCTATATACATGGGACAGTTATGCGTAAAACGACAGTATACACCATAAAATCATTATATACTGTTTACGTAAGGCGAATTTTAGAATATTGAAGCATAGTTTGCCCCCCCTTCGCAATTACACATGCAGATAGAATAGAAACAGTTCAAACACAATTTTTATTATATGCACTTCGCGAGTCACGACAATATTGACTTAGTTAAAACAGTTCTTTACACGCATTATAAGTTGATTGCATTATATTACAATATTTATAATAATGAACATTATACCCGTAATGCTGGGTAGACACCTTTACGTGGTGTGTTACGGGGTAAGATCTACCACGGTTACATTGTCAGCTACAGGCAAATCCTGACCCAACGAATACTTTCCTCATTATCCAACTCCGTGGTACATATGAGGGTGTCGCTAAGTCGGTGGCCTCTCGTTAAGTAAGTACCACATCAACACTTCCTTCCTCTCCCTAGTTACGGTGAAGATGGGCGTGGCCAGGAGTAGTAATCCTCATGCTTTTGTTATTTTTGTTTAAGACTGGAATCAAGGACCACTCCCCTTCTTGATTTCTGATAGCATTCTAGATAAGGATCTCAAAAGTAAAACATGAGTATCACTAGTGTCCAATCTACGAATTACACCGTAACAATGCTAATGCTAATGCTAAAATATTTATAATAATGAACATTATTTCACAAAGATATTATTAGTTTAGTCTACAAATGAAATACTATAACTGGTTCTACAGAATTGATTGACAACACAATAAACTAAACTATTGTTGCAAAGCACGGCTCCCTGTAGCATTTATTATTATTTTCTCAGACTAAGGCCGGAGCGGCCTGTGCAGTGCATAAAAGGCTTTTTCATTCAGCTTGGTCCATGGTTGCACGTCGCTAACCACGCGGTATGCGGAGGGTCCGCAAATCATCCTCCACCTGATCGATCCACCTTGCTCGCTGTGCACCTCGCCTTCTTGTTCCCGTCGGATCGTTTTCGAGAACCATTTTTACCGAATTACTGTGATTTGTGTGACATTCTGGCTACGTGTCCGGTCCACCGTAATTCTCCGATTTTCGCGATGTGAACGATGGTTCTCCCAGCAGCTCATGCAACTCGTGGTTTATTCGCCTCATCCCCGTACCGTCCGCCATCTACACCTCACCATAGACCGTAGGCAGCACTCCAAGGGCGCGTTGGTCCTCCACGAGCATCGTCCAGATCTCGAGTCTTGTTAATTAGTTAAGATGGCCTACAAATAAACGATAATAAAAAAACAGTAATCGGAGGTCACCAGTGAGCTCAAGTACACGAATTCTTCAACCACCTTGATTTCGTCACCACCGATACAAACTCGTGGTGGGAGGCTAACATTGTCCTCTCATAGTTATTTTATTCAAATTGATTTACCATGAAGTTTGCATTTTTTTGTTTGTTATTCATACCTTTAACCACCTATTCATTCAATTAATTGAGAATTAATGCCAAATTCATTTTTTTTTCAATTATAGCACTGTTAAAAAAACCAAATGAAAAGAAAATTAAAGCAACTTAACTCTCACAAACTCTCACAATAAATTCCTTCAGTCGAAGCTTCGTCCTTAGCATGTATCATAAAAGCACCGAAGGGAAATTATGGCAAAAAAAGTTTTTCCTTATCAAAGTTAAAATAAGTGTTTTAAAAAAAAGTCGACGCATCTTTTTTTTTTTTTTAATTTTGTTTACAGTTGTGTCATAATTTTCTGCACACAATTTTAAATTTTTACGATAACCTTTGTAACGATGTATTACCATCATAGAAACAATACGAAAAATAATTTTAAGAATTAGTTATATGTACTGGATAGAAAAGAAAATTCGCTTAACTTTTCACTCATTTTTTACTCTGAAACTATAGAACGTAGAAACTTCCAATTTTCGATTCTTCTTAATTTGGCAATCTTAAGAAAATACCTAAAAATTGTGAGAAGACATCACGTTTTAGATTAATGACCGCCCGAATTCCTGTAGTGGGTGCGCTTCGTAGTCGACGTTGGAGTCAACACACTGTTCGAACTAGGAATGGGCGTTTTTCGGGAAAATATCGATACTGCCGAATCGATGTTTTTATTGTCGAAATATTGATGCCGAAAAATATCGGCGTTGAATCATCGATATTCCGGTATATTGATACGTCCGAAAAATTAAAAGCATGTGCAAAAAATGGAAATTTTGGATTTCCCATTTCAGGTCATCGAATTACACATCAAAGTTTCGCTGTTTTTAACAGATTGTGCCTAATGTGCAATATTTTTACTTTTGTTATATTAGGGATAATGTCTCGGAATTAAAAAAAATCGAAATCCGATATCAGCTACAAAAAATCGATACGGTCAAATATCGAACATAAAAAAATCGATGCAAAATATCGATTATTCGGTGCGAAAATGTCGATTCCCGATATATCGTATCGGTATCGCCAATTCCTTTTCGAAACGCCAGTTACAGGTATCACTCGATTGTGATACGATCCGGCTGCGAGATGCGGTCGTTCATGTTGGTGATGGTCGATTATTTCATGGACTCTGGCGAGTGGGGGAATCCGGGTTCAGGATCGTTTAGTGGTATTCCTCCATGTCGTTGTTCTAGATGATTCCGTTTCGATTGCTGCAACTGTCGCTTCAGGCTTGTCGTGACGAGCGATTTTGTGCACGGCCATTGGCTTCAGATCGCTGCTTTCGAGTTCGGCGTAGAGCTCCTCTTCCTCTATGTCGCAACTCTCGAGTGGCATCGTGCCTGGGGATGTCATGAGTGTTAAACTCATACTTGAGCACCTCGAGGAACTCCACGATGGACTTATTGCTTTCACGTCCTTGCTGCAGAGCCGAAAAGTACATTCCAGCCCCTTCATTTGTTTATTTTGTTTATTTGTTTATTTATAATTCATCTGACATTCAACAGTCTTAATGAATAACATTTATATTAGCTTAAATTAGGTTCTGTCGTTTCACACGATTCACAAACTGGGATGTGGAAATTCCGAAATCGTATGCAGCTTCAATCGATGAAAACAAACGAATCATAGTACACATGGGCAAATAGAGTGCGATGAAATCCAGTGTGCAGCAATGTCCGCTGTCTCAGCATTCTTTCAGGTACGCGGAATCCAATCAACGAAAGGAGATGGGAGCAATCGATTTCTCCGTTCAGTAACTTTACAATAAACGTGGCCTGCCGAATTTTCCGTCGCCGATCCAAGGTATCAAGACCAAGCAATTGGCATCGTTCGGGATAGGCAGGGAGATTTGCGGGGTCTCGCCACGGAAGATGTCTCAATGCGAGCCTGATGAATCGTTTTTGGATACGCTCGATTCTCAGATTCTATGTTACGTCGTTTGGCGCCCATACAATGGATGAGCTTTTGAGAATTGGCCTTACAAGGGAGCAATACAGTGCCTTTAGACAATGTGGATCAGTGAATTCCTTTGCAATTTTAGTCACAAAGCCAAGTTGACGATTGGCTTTGGAAATGATCGACGCATAATGGGCGTGAAAACTGAGCTTTGAATCCAATACAACGCCAAGATCTGTTATGTGGTCCAACCCCTTGAGGCAGCAGCTATCGATGTAGTAATCAAATATTATCGGATCCTCAGAACGAATGAAAGTCATCACAGCACATTTTTGAACGCTGATCACATGCTTATTTTCTTGACACCAGAGAGCAAACATATTAATCAGCGTTTGTAGATGAGAGCAGTCTTCAATACAGCGCACTACCATGTGTATTTTCAGTTCATTGGCATAAATCAGCTTGCATCTAAACCCAAGAGAATTTGCTACGTCGTTGAAAAATATGACAAACAGTAACGGTCCCAGATTGCTTCCTTGTGGGACACCTGAAAAACAGGTGAACGGTGAAGAAATACCAGTTCCGTAATTAACTCGCAAAATTCTGCCAGACAGGTATGATGTAAACCATGCAACGAGTCTATCCGAAACGCCAAATCGCGACAATTTCCGAAGGAGTATCTTGTGGTCAATTTTATCAAAAGCCGCTTTCAAATCCGTATATACAACGTCCACCTGCGCTCTTTATCCCATTGCTGTCATACAAGTAGTCGTGGAATCAAGAAACAAAATTTGTACTAACGGATCTGCCGGGCATGAATCCATGTTGCTCGTTAGAGATATAAAAGCCTTCGTTGCGCGCAAAACGTAGTCACTAACCATGACTTCAAATAGCTTTGAAGCGGCACATAGACTAGTGATTCCACGGTAGTTTTTGACATCATGACGATCTCCACTTCTGTGTACCGGAAACATATAAGAATGTTTCCAGCACATGGGAAAAAATCCACTTTCGAATGATTTGTTAAAAACAAAGGCAAGCGGTTCTGAAACAGCAGTAGCGCAGCGACGAAGTATAGCAGCAGGAATACCATCCGGCCCAGGAGAAAAGGAATTTTTCAGCTTTTTAGCGGCTTGGATGACCATTAGACTGGCCCAGGAAACAAAAAATTGTCTAATTCCACGGGGCACCCTCCAGGATTGTGTCTTCGGGTGAGAAAATCAATCTCTGAAAATTTCAGCTCAATCGCTTGTTGCATAAGCTGGCGCATTTGATTTAAAGTTTGTATGGGGATTTCAGCCAAAATGTATAGGAAAATACACCTCCGTCACTCATTTGATCTGGAAATTGGTTCTGATTGCTCGATTGACCTCAGAATTGCAAAAACGGCAGTTGGTATGCTACAGAAAAATTTCACAGAACATTGTATGATGATTAAATGAACTTTTATATAGGTTTCGGCTGATGCGATTCGATCAAAAAACCCAAAAACAAACAAATCAGCTCCTAATAAATCAGCCGAAAATTATATAAAAGTTAATGCAATCATCATGCAATGTTCTGTGAAATTGTTCTGTAGCATACCAACTGCCGTTTTTGCAATTCTGAGGTCAATCGAGCAATCAGAACCAATTTCCAGATCGAATGAGTGACGGAGGTGTATTTTCCTATACATTTTGGCTGAAATTCCCATACAAACTTCAATCAAATGCGCCAGCTTATGCAACAAGCGATTAAGCTGAAATTTTCAGAGATTGATTTTCTCACCCAAAGACACAATTCTGGGGGTGCCCGTTAAATTCTCAACTTAATTTTCAAAAGGACCTAAGTATTTTTTTCATGAATTAATTTGAATAGCGCAATCAACAGAACAACATAAAAGCTTTTGATTGCAGTACTCAAATTAATTCATGAAAAAAATGTTACTTAGGTCCTTTTGAAAAGTTAAGCGAGAATTCAACAACATTTTTTTCTCCCCATAGTAATCTGGGCCAGTCTAATGACCATAGCAAGAGATATTTCAAAAGTATTCAGTCCCACAGCGTCCAGTGGAACGTTTGTCGTAGCAAGTTCAGCCTCAACGTCAGATGATTCCGACTGGAAAACAAATGCGAAGTGTCTGGCGATCACACGCTTCAGATTCACTTGTCGACTCACTATCCTCATAAACCACATTAGGAGTGACATACGTATTCTTCCTCTTACTATTCACGAAGCTCCAGAAAGATTTAGGTTCACGGCGTAGATTATTCTGCATTCTTAGAACATGACTTTTATACAGTGCAGTATTCAACTGTCTGTAATCGTCACTAGCGCGTTTGAAATTCAATCTTGCAAAGGTCGAATGATGAATTCTCAAGTAACGATACCAACGTCTTCGACTGCGCTTTAGTTTTTTCGGTTGAGGCGTATTCCAGGGAGGGACCGCCGGTTTCCTTTTCATAGGAACATTTGCACTTAAATAATCACAGATTGCATCGCTGAATTTAGAAGCCATATCATTCACATCCTCACTGTCGTAAATAAAACTCCATTCCAGACCAAACAGGTGAGCAAGGAGGAGGTCAAAGTCAATTTTGCGATAATTTAGTTTTCGATCGAATCTATTTGCCTCTTGAAGAGGCAGTTGTCTGTTGCCAGAGACATCACAGCGGAGCTAAGTGGTGGATGGTGGAGATCGACTGGCAGTAAGGGATCTTCTGCAGCATGTACCAAAATACGACTGTGTATAGGAGCGAAAATCAAGTCGAGTGTACGGCCTAAACTGTTGAGTTGAACATTTGCTTCGAATAGGTTCAAGAAATCCATTCCATCTAGCAAAGCGGTTCTTGCTGGGGTCACAGAAGATTAATTTTTCAGGACGGATTCCGTTCCCATCAATACACCAAGCAATTCGAGGTTGATTGTAATCACCAAACACGAACACGATGTCATCATCGGACGCATTTTCGCAAAGCTCACGAACGGTGGAAATGTGCTCATCCATCAAGTCAGCATTTCGGCTTTTGTCCGGAGGAACATAGATAGCGCAAAACCGGAAACAAGTACCTCCAATGTTGGCAGCAACACACACCTGTTCAAGTCTACTACCTTAACATGCAACAATTCGTGACCTGCAGTGTCGTTCTGCTACAGCTATCAGTACATCACCAAAAGAACGCTTCATGGTCAGCTGATCAGCTCCCTCCGCAACCACTTCTCCTTCCGTTTTGGTTGTACCTGCAGTAGCTGCGTTTGCTGCTTCCTACTTTTTTTGTCGGGCGGGTTGCCTGCGTCGTCGATGGGCACCATCGAATATATGTTGATCCCAAAACAGATGTTGGATGTAGTTTTCCGCGCTTCCAAATGCATTGCGCTGCGGCACCTAGTTACCGAGTCTCCCATAACCGGACCAGGAGAAAACAACGCCAACGCAAAAATGAGAGCGTCAGGCTAGGTCTAAATCTCCCTACCGCTATTAGAGTGTCGTACTTAGAAAAAGGCCTCTCATATACTTTCCGCATTGACGCAGAAGCGATATCAACATGTTTAGGGCCTGTCTCAGTTGAAGAATTAAACTAAAATAAAACTTAAAAGTGACTTTTCAATAATTATCGAAAAACCCTGCTCGCAGAGCAAGGTCACTTTTGACAGATTTCGAATCATTTTTCATTGATGTCTTATTGGAATTGATGGGTTGCACCCAAGGAGCTAGACTTTACTAAGGTGGCGCAGATCAGCGCGGCGTGCCACTAGTTTTCTCTTGAACTCTCGAAGTCGAGTCAAGTACGAGACACTGAAGACGACCTTACTGTTGAGGTCGAAATACGTATCTGTCAAGGTACAATTAAGTGGTGGAATTAAATGGGATTGTACAAACTCGTCTTATGACAAGTGAAGACATTCCACTAAAAAGCTCAAAATAATTTTCTTAACGAAACTGTCGCAGATCATATTATTTCCGACCTCATTCGCTTGGCGGCGCTAGTGCACATGGGAATATTCGTTGGGTTGAATATTTTATGGAATTCGTAAGAATTAGAAAGTTGCAGTTTTCTACAAAGTTGTTCAAGAAGTCAAAATGAATCTGTCGCAGATCATATTATTTATGAGCTCGTCCGCTTACCTTGGTAGAAGACTGCAACATTGCTCAAGCCACGTTGCTCAAATGGTCACTGTAGAGGCCTGATCCAAATAGTTTTTATAAAAAGTCCCTTTCGATATTTTTGGGGGAAGGGTCATTTGACCGAAACCCATTCGGCCGAAAGCCATTTGGCCGAATGCCACTACCCCGAAAGTTGTTTGGCCGAACAGACTATTAGGCCGAAAGTCATTTGGCCGAAAGGGCCTTTCAACTAAATGATCCTTTCGACCAATTGACCCTTTCGGCTAAATGATCCTTTCTTCCAAATGAATGACCCATTCAGCCAAACGACCCTTTCGGCCTAACGACCCTTTCGGCCAAACGACCCTTTCGGCGAAATGACCCTTTCGGCCTAATGGTCTGTTTGGCCTAGTGGCATTCGGCCAAATGGCTTTCGGCCGAATGGGTTTACCCTTCCCCTTAAAGTATTGTACCAAAAGAAGTTCTAAAAGTTCGTTCTAATACCTTATCATCAACCGCGAGAGCCAGTCTTAAAAAAATTATGTTGATGTGCTTATGCTATAGGACAGCGGTACATGTACCCATGGGGATACTTTCACTGGCCCAATTCCAGTAAATTTTTTTCTGATAAAGCTATGATAATTTATTTCACAACTTTGTTTTGTACATAATATTCAAGGCGATCAGTAAATCTAAGCCAATTAATTCCTGCCCTCTACAACCAGTACAGTGTATAAATGGCTATGGAACGAAAGATCAAACGGACAAAACGTCGAACGAGCAAATTTTGATAATCCTAAATACAAACTAATACTATACTTTAAAATGAAAAAATAATTTAAATCTTACTTTAAAAACTTAAAAATCTACTGAAAATCCTACCTGATGGAAACAAAGTGTTGAACAATATGTTATGAATATGTTTCTGAACTAAAATCTAGAATATAAAGGTTCGGAAGCCTCCGTTTGAAAGGTATAAAGGCTTTTTCCCAGCTCGAAAGCCTCCTTTCAAGAGGCTCGGAAGACTCCTTTCTAGAGGATTGGAAGCCTCGTTTCAAGAGGTTCGGAAACCTTCTTCAAAAAGTTCGGAATCCTCCTTTCAAGAAGCCTGGAAGCCTTCTTTTAAGAGGTCTGGAAGCCTTTTTTCAAGCGGCTGCAAGCCTGCTTTTAAGAGACTTGGAAGCATCATTTCAAGACTCGGAAGGTTGCTTTCAAGAGGCTCGGAGAGCTCTTTTTAAGATGCTCAGAAGCCTCCTTTCAAGTGGCCTTTAAGCGTTTTACAAGAGCCCCGGAAGCCTCCTTTTAAGAGGATCGGAACTCTTTTTTCAAAAGGCTCGTAAGCCTCCTTTGAAGAAGCTTGGAAGCCTTCTTTCAAGAGGTTCGTAAACGTACTTTCAAGAGGCTCAGAGGCGTCCTTTCAAGATGCAAAAAAAGTCTCTCTACAAAAGTCTCAGAATCGTTTTTACAGAAGTTGAGGAAGCCTACTTTTTAAGAAATTTGGAAGCTTCTTTCAAGGGGGTCAGAAATCTCCCATCAATAGGCTCGCATGCCTCTCTTAAAGATGCTCGGAAACTTCAGAAGCCTACTTTCAAGAGACTCGGAAGCCTCCTTTCGAGAGGCTCAGAAGCCTCCAATAGTCGTAGAGTTCTGTGAATTGGAAAGTTCAACGTTCAATGTCAATATTTAAGTTTTATATTCGCTGCTTTTGAAGTTTATTCTGGTTGGTGTTTGGGAATTTTGTTCAGAAATTACTTCAGTGAAAATGTTCCAGGATATCTTCTGAAGATAATTTTCCAAAATTACTTCAGAATTCTCCCTGAAACATTAAAAAACAATTCCAAAGGATTTCTGGAAGCTCTCACGATAGTTTTTATCCTGGAGCAGCTCGATGGATGTTCAGTAATTTTTTTTTCAAAAGCTACGCTCCAAAAACACGACCTAGTTTTTTCGGATATTTTTCCATGGGGACATAGTTTCATTTAAACCGAAGATCACAATCGCCACAATCGGAGTGTATTCAGACCAACATATTTAAAGTATTACAGTGGTTAGAATGTTTTCGTGGGCTTACTGTAAGTGTGGAATGGATTTATAAGCTTGAAGTGATTGAATACTTGATTACCTGGAAGATTGCAAGCAGTCTGTAACTATTTTAAGAAGTTCATAAACTCCACAGAGAGTGAATAAGAATTCTTACTCCGTAAGTATACTTGAGACTGAGAGCTAATGGTGGTTTCTCGATGTCCACGAAAATACCTAATCCGTAAGATATTTTTTAACGTAATAAGAAGGATTTCTTGAAGCTCCCTTAATTGTTTGGAAAGAATTCAAAAGTCGTGTCAAAGATACAATATTTCACACAAATCTCTACAGAGATAATGAAAACTTCAACGATTTGAAGAAGTCCGTCAGTAATCTTGGAGGTCTATTGCGACTCTAGGGAGTCCGTGAGAATTCTCGATGGTGGATGAGGGCACCAGAAAGCTTTAACATTAATTGGAGTAAATTTTGGAAAGATGTTAGTAATGCAAAATTATGATAACATTTCAGGAGCTCTCCGATTTACTCGAATCTTGGTGAACGACCAGAACTACCTACGGTTTTCTACAAATCCTCAATGTTCTGCTTCTAGGAGTGATTAGGCTTCTAGTAACTCAGGAACTCGTGTGGACTACAAGAATTCATACATGTAAAGATTTTCATATGTTTCTAGTAATTGAAAATCACATTTTTCATTTCGTTCATCATGTTCATGCTCATACTCAATTAATCATAATATGTAAGTGACAGTTACAGATGTTATTCGAACAGAAAGCAAAATAGTTTGTAGAAAAATTAGTTCGATCTTACTGAATTCAATCTGTGACGTGATGCAGGTCGTCGACTTTATGCATCCATCAAGAAACGGTACAATACAATACCGACCAAGTGGAAAAATGTGATCAAGATGTAAAGTTTAAAAATCTTGCTGGTAAACCCCCATTGAAGCCAATTTTCCGACTATTCTTTCTTGTGGCCTAGGATTCCAACTCTAGATTTCTCACAGTTTTTGGGTGCCTGAGACTTGTTTGGGAAAGAACAAAAATCTGTTTAAACCAATGTTTCGTTGCCTTGATCCCTCAATTTGTGCACCTTGAAGTTTCCATAGCTAATCCCATTGGTTCCCTGAGAAGTTTGATTGTTTTGACGAATCACGATGTAGCAACTAATAATTATGCGATCATCAAGCTCGAAGCTTACATAGAGCTTTCAAAGAAGCGTTCCGATGGGAAAGATTGGTAAAAGTCCAGAAGGGTTTGCAATAATGTTGTCGATAAGATTATATCATGTTCATGTTTACTTTAAATCCATAGTGCTGCAATAATTGATGAATTGTGTACTTGATTGGGCTTAAATAATTTACCACAATTGCTGCGACAAAAAGAATTGGTTTGCTGGAACTTATGTTTAGTTTACGACCGTCGTACTTTTCCCACACAATACATTGCTTCGTTTGTGCTGCATGCTTACAAACAAAACAGGCTTTATTCTTTAGGGAACAATTAAAGATTACCTTATGGCAAACTGACGTGGAGCTGCCTTACAAATAGATACAAAATATTAAAAGCCAACTACCATATTGATACTGTCACAGCATTTCTAATGATGGCTGTTTTGATTGCGTTCTCGCTTCTCGGACTAACATGTTCAATATCATCAAGCAGCGGGATGGAAATCAGTATTACTTCGTTCGCAGAAAACCTTACGAAAATCACCACAGAACTACACCATCGCGACCCTCTTCTGCTTCATGATGATATCTGCGTCGTGACCACCGACGAATTGAACCACCTATGGAACGAACTAATCACAGAATACGCGAAGGGCGTTTCCATTCTTCATAGTCCGGTAGTGTTCGCCACAAAGGAAATTTTCCCGTTTTTAGTGCGCCGCTGTCTTATTTATTTGATTCAACTAGACAGCAGTGAAAGCCAAGCCAAAGCTCAACAGATCTATGCTCTTCTTCCGAGACTTCCGTCGTGGAACCGTTTTGGGAAGTTTATTTTTATAACAATCAAATCGACGGAGTTGTTCGAACTTATGCCAGTGCTCAACACGTATGGCAGATTTGTGATTAACTTGGGCATTACCAACTCCGTGCTCTTATTGTATGAAGTCAATACAGCACAAGTCCAACTGATTGACTTGAACTATTTTCGTAGAGCTTTCAAGTCCCGTCCGGGCAGCTTGGATTCAGTTGCCTCCATTTTGATTTCGGACCACCTTGACGATCTGGGTGGATTCCCATTCGTTGTGGCTCTCACCGAATTCAAGCCGCTTATATATGTTCAAGGTAGTTCAGTATATGGAGCAACATCACAGGCTGTTCTATCGTTTTGTAAAAAAGTGAATGCTTCATGCGTATGGAAGAAGTGTAGTGACAGAGAAGGGATGTTGCAGTTAGTTCGACGGGAGAGGATCAACTTGTTTCTATATAATGACCTAACAACTTCTTTGTCAGTGGAGTTGCTTGTCCTTCCAATAAGAAATGGCTATTGCCTATTGATTCCGGAAGAGATCATCCGCTACTTTAATCATCTAATGAAACCATTTGATATAAATCTTTGGATTTTTCTGTTGGCTCTTGGTGTAGTTTGCATGATAGTAAATACTTATCTGCCACAAATATATCCTCGAAATGTTTTACAAACAACAATTTTTGGCACGTCAGTAGCCGGGCATAGGATGGGACACGTCGAACGATTGACCCTCTGTGCCGTTTCCATGTTAGTATTCATACTATGCCAAGGATATTTGGCAAAAATGATAACTTTCATGGGCACCATCAAGTACGAGAGTCACGTGGAAACAATCGAGGAATTAGTTCAGGCCAAGATACCTCTTTTGTTGTCCAACTTGTCAGAAACACTGCCTGAGGCGCACATGTCATCATCGGATGTCACAGGGGATCTAAATGGAAACGGTTCGCTTCCTAAGGACCACGGTTTTTTAATGACCTGCTTGGAAGCAGAAGTGTTCCGTACGCATCCGGATAATGTTGATAAATCCACTAATCGTTTTAGATATTATTTGCTCAAGGAATGGCTCAAAATAGTTACAACGAGTCATTCTATTTCTCGGCGGGATCCATTTGGGGAAAAATTCTGCGATACACATAATCGATTATTTGAAGGTGGATTGTGGCAAGTGCTGTTTCGTAAGACGTTATCATTATTTCCAAAGATTCGAAGTATGGGAGAAAAGCTTCTATCGTTCGAAGATCTAATATCCTTATGGTTGATATTGGCCTATGGTTTGGTAGGTAGTGGAATAGTGTTCGTTGGTGAGCTACTCTTTGATTTGGTGCAAAACAAATCGCAGTTGCCTGTGGAAATGGTTTTTCATCGAATCAAATTCTTTTGTATTAATTTTTGGGCTTTTATTTTTTCAATCTTGAATAAGTTGAGGTCCATTTGTTGGTAATTGATGTAAAACAGTCTCAATACATAAAAAAACGATTATTAGCTCTTAAATACACTTAGTTTAGAGCTATTTGCAACAAATATATTGTATAATTGATAAAATGAATAACAATAATACTTATTTATTTACACTGCCTATTTCACTATTAAAACTCGCTTCGATTGGTCATTTCTTTCCGGATATGGGTGATGTATACGCTACAACCCGGATAGGGTCGGACAAGGTCCGAATGTGCAGTACAGTATCCCCCCGCTTATCCGGACCTCGCTAATCCGACGACTCGTTGGTCCGGATCTCGCTAATTCGGAATTTTCCGGATTAAAAAGTAACAACACCCATTTGAACACATTATGCTGTCAGTTTTAAAATTTGTGCTGTGATTTTGTTTTGATTCATTTGTATGGATTTGACAGTCGGATTAACGAGAGAAACCTCGATAGTCCGGCCATACATTTGTCGGATCAGCGGGGGATACTGTACTATACACGAGAAAGCTTCATACTGTTCCTCAATGAGGCCAATGATTTTTAACCCTTTTGTTACCGACAGGGTACCCGGGTACCTTTTTCGTTTTCAAGTGAATTTTTTTAGAGTTCTAAACATCGCAGGAAATTGAAACTCCTTGACATCTTCAAACTCGGAAAAATTAAGGTTTGGGTGGTACTAAAATGAAAATCCAGTAAGGGGGGGCTTGGGGAGGGGCTTCTGAATATTTTTACCCCGTAACGTACCGACAGGGTACCCGGGTACCCACGTTTTGATATAACCATAACTTCGTCAGTTTTCAACCGATTTGGACGATTCCGTTTGCTATGGATTAAGAAATTCATCCTCTATCCGATCCATGTCACATAGGACCGATCCGGATTACCTGGTTACCGGAGTTCCGGATTTGCTAGACCATGTCTCAAAAATGGAGAAGTTGATCTTATAGAATCCAAATGATGATTTCTTGTATCCTGAGTTACCAGTTTCGCAGAAAATTCGAGGATTATGACTTCCCAACGTATTTGGACCACGTGATCATATGGGCTCGGAACGGACATCCCGGAATAGGTTCCCGTGGGCCCTATAGTGGCCGCAAATTCATTCCTGGCAATATGGGTATCAAAATTCTTGAAATTGTTCCGGGAACATGTTATTCATATAGTTGAAACCATAGGATGGATATGAACCGGAACGGTCATTCTGGAACAGGTTCCCGGAGGGCCCGTAGTGGCCAAAAACTCATTTAGAATAAACCCTAGCAATATGGGTATCAAAATTCTTGGAATTGTTCCGGAAACATGTTTTCCATGTAGTTGAGACCATAGGATGGATATGAACCGGAACGGTCATTCTGGAACAGGTTCCCGGAGGGCCCGTAGTGGCCAAAAACTCATTTAGAATAAACCCTAGCAATATGGGTATCAAAATTCTTGGAATTGTTCCGGAAACATGTTTTCCATGTAGTTGAGACCATAGAATGGATATGAACCAGAACGGTCATTCTAGAACAGGTTCCCGGAGGGCCCGTAGTTGCCAAAAAGTCATTTAGAATAAACCCTAGCAATATGGGTATCAAAATTCTTGAAATTGTTCCGGAAACATGTTTTCCATGTAGTTGAGACCATAGGATGGATATGCACCGGAACGGTCATTCTGGAACATGTTCCCGGAGGGCCCGTAGTGGTCAAAAACTCATTTAGAATAAACCCTAGCAATATGGGTATCAAAATTCATGGAATTGTTCCGGAAACATGTTTTCCATGTAGTTGAGACCATAGGATGGATATGCACCGGAACGGTCATTCTGGAACATGTTCCCGGAGGGCCCGTAGTGGTCAAAAACTCATTTAGAATAAACCCTAGCAATATGGGTATCAACATTCATGGAATTGTTCCGGAAACATGTTTTCCATGTAGTTGAGACCATAGGATGGACATGAACCGGAACGGTCATTCTGGAACAGGTTCCCGGAGGGCCCGTAGTGGCCAAAAACTCATTTAGAATTAACCCTAGCAATATGGGTATCAACATTTTTGGAATTGTTCCGGAAACATGTTTTCCATGTACTTGAGACCATAGATTGGATATGACCCAGAACGGTCATTCTGGAACAGGTTCCTGGAGGGCCCGTAGTGGCCAAAAACTCATTTAGAATAAACCCTAGCAATATGGGTATCAAAATTCTTGAAATTGTTCCGGAAACATGTTTTCCATGTAGTTGAGACCATAGGATGGATATGCACCGGAACGGTCATTCTGGAACATGTTCCCGGAGGGCCCGTAGTGGTCAAAAACTCATTTAGAATAAACCCTAGCAATATGGGTATCAAAATTCATGGAATTGTTCCGGAAAAATGTTTTTCATGTATAGTTGAGACCATAGAATGGATATGAACCAGAACGGTCATTCTAGAGCAGGTTCCCGGAGGGCCCGTAGTGGCCAAAACCTCATTTAGAATAAACCCTATCAATATGGGTATCAAAATTCATGGAATTGTTCCGGAAACATGTTTTCCATGTAGTTGAGACCATAGGATGGATATGAACCGGAACGGTCATTCTGGAACAGGTTCCCGGAGGGCCCGTAGTGGCCAAAAACTCATTTAGAATAAACCCTAGCAATATGGGTATCAAAATTCTTGGAATTGTTCCGGAAACATGTTTTCCATGTACTTGAGACCATAGAATGGATATGAACCAGAACGGTCATTCTAGAACAGGTTCCCGGAGGGCCCGTAGTGGCCAAAAACTCATTTAGAATAAACCCTAGCAATATGGGTATCAAAATTCATGGAATTGTTCCGGAAACATGTTTTCCATGTAGTTGAGACCATAGGATGGATATGAACCGGAACGGTCATTCTGGAACAGGTTCCCGGAAGGCCAGTATTGGCCAAAAACACATTTAGAATAAACCCTGGAAATATGGGTATCAAAATTCTCAAAAATTGTTCCGGAAACATGTTTTCCGTGTAGTTGAGACCATAGGATGGATATGAACCGGAACGGTCATTCTGGAACAGGTTCCCGGAGGGCTCGTAGGGGCCAAAAACTCATTTAGAATAAACCCTAGCAATATGGGTATCAAAATTCTTGGAATTGTTCCGGAAACATGTTTTCCATGTAGTTGAGACCATAGGATGGATATGAACCGGAACGGTAATTCTGGAACAGGTTCCCGGAGGGCCCGTAGTGGCCAAAAACTCATTTAGAATAAACCCTAGCAATATGGGTATCAAAATTCTTGGAATTGTTCCGGAAACATGTTTTCCATGTACTTGAGACCATAGAATGGATATGAACCGGAACGGTAATTCTGGAACAGGTTCCCGGAGGGCCTACAGTGACCCTTAATTCATTTGGGAGAATCCCTGGCAATATGGGTATCAAAATTCATGGAATTGTTCCGGAAACATGTTTTCCATGTAGTTGAGACCATAGGATGGATATGAACCGGAACGGTCATTCTGGAACAGGTTCCCGGAGGGCCCGTAGTGGCCAAAAACTCATTTAGAATAAACCCTAGCAATATGGGTATCAAAATTCATGGAATTGTTCCGGAAACATGTTTTTCATGTAGTTGAGACCATAGAATGGATATGAACCAGAACGGTCATTCTAGAACAGGTTCCCGGAGGGCCCGTAGTGGCCAAAAACTCATTTAGAATAAACCCTAGCAATATGGGTATCAAAATTCTTGGAATTCTTCCGGAAACATGTTTTCCATGTACTTGAGACCATAGAATGGATATGAACCAGAACGGTCATTCTAGAACAGGTTCCCGGAGGGCCCGTAGTGGCCAAAAATTCATTTAGAATAAACCCTAGCAATATGGGTATCAAAATTCTTGGAATTGTTCCGGAAACATGTTTTCCATGTAGTTGGGACCATAGGATGGATATCAACCGAAACGGTCATTCTGGAACAGGTTCCCGGAGGGCTCGTAGGGGCCAAAAACTCATTTAAAATAAACCCTGGCAATATGGGTATTAAACCTCTTGGAATTGTTTCGGAAATATGTTATCCATAAAGTTGAAACCATAGGATGGATATCAGCCAGAACAGTCATCCTAGAACAAGTTCCCTAAAGGCCTTTAGTGGCCACAAACTCATTTAGAAGACACCCTGGCATCAAAATTCAAAATGAGTTTCTGGCCACTTTAGGCCCCACGGGAACCTGTTTCATGCTTCCGAAACAATTTCATGAATTTTGATACCCATATTACCAGGGTTTCTTCAAAATGAGTTTCTGGCCACTCTAGGCCCCACGGAAACCTGTTTCAGGATGACCGGTCCGTTGTCAAACCATCCAATGGTCCAAGTACTTATCAGATCATGCTTCCGAAACAATTTCATGATATTGCCAGGGATTCTTCAAAATGAGTTTCTGGCCACTTTAGGCCCCACGGAACCTGTTCCAGGATGACCAGTCCGTTGTCAAACCATCCAATGGTCCAATTACTTATCAGATCATGCTTCCGAAACAATTTCATGAATTTGGATACCCATATTGCCAGGGTTTCTTCAAAATGAGTTTCTGGCCACTTTAGGCCCCACGGGAACCTGTTCCAGGATGACCGGTCCGTTGTCAAACCATCCAATGGTCCAATTACTTATCAGATCATGCTTCCGAAACAATTTCATGAATTTTGATACCCATATTGCCAGGGTTTCGTTCTACTGAGTTTGTGTCCACTTTGGGCCCCACGGGAACCTGTTCCAGGATGACCGGTCCGTTGTCAAACCATCCAATGGTCCAATTACTTATCAGATCATGCTTCCGAAACAATTTCATGAATTTTGATACCCATATTGCCAGGGTTTCTTTAAAATGAGTTTCTGGCCACTTTAGGCCCACGGGAACCTGTTCCAGGATGACCGGTCCGTTGTCAAACCATCCAATGGTCCAATTACTTATCAAATCATGCTTCCGAAACAATTTCATGAATTTTGTTACCCATATTGCCAGGGTTTCTTCAAAATGAGTTTCTGGCCACTTTGGGCCCCACGGGAACCTGTTCCAGGATGACCGGTCCGTTGTCAAACCATCCAATGGTCCAATTACTTATCAGATCATGCTTCCGAAACAATTTCATGAATTTTGATACCCATATTGCTAGGGTTTCTTCAGAATAAGTTTGTGGCCACTTTAGGCCCCACGGGAACCTGTTTCCAGAATAACCGTTCCGGGATTAATTCATAAGATGGTCCTGTAACGTAGCTAAGTTATATTCTTTAAATTATCAACGAAGTTTATTAGTCATAACGCAAAAAATCTTCATTTGGTTGAATATATATCTTCAATTTACACATACTTTGGGACTTGGCCCAGTTAATCCGGAATTCCGGTTACCAGATAATCCGAATCGGTTCTCTGTAACATGTATCGAATAGCGGGTAAGTTCCTGCATCCGTAGCAACCAAAATCGTCAAAATCGGTGAAAAACTGACAATGTTATGATCATTTTAAGTCCGTGGGTACCCAGTTACCCTGTCGGTAACGTAAGGGTGTTTTTTTTGTCGGTAACAAAAGGGTTAAAGGAACCAAATCAATGAATACCAAGTAAAGGGACTCTTAAAATTCGTTGACCTGCTCCAGAATGATACGAAGCTTGACAAAATGCTTCATACAGGATTTCCCAGCACAGAATCCGTCATGGGCTTCATATTCTTTGGGCATAAAATGACCCGTGTTAGCGCGCGCGTCATTTTCGTTTGAGATTTCACGAGGAACTGGATCTGGTTCTGGTTTGTTATTTGAGAGATATGTTACCGACGATACCAATTTTTAAGGATTATCCGTCAGAATGCTCTAAACTGAAGCTTTGCATGAAGCACCTAAGTTATCCAATAGGCACATAACTAAAATACTTGTCATAAGACGAGTTTGTACAGTCCCATTTAATTCCACCACTTAATTGTACCTTGACAGATACGTATTTCGACCTCAACAGTAAGGTCGTCTTCAGTGTCTCGTACTTGACTCGAGACACTGAACTGAAGACGGCCTCACTGTTGAGGTTGAAATACGTATCTGTCGAAGGTACAATCAAGTGGTGGAATTTAAATGGGATAGTACAAACTCGTTTTATGATCAGTGAAGACATTCCACTAAAAGCTCTGAATAATTTTCTTAGGAAATAATTTCAAGGTATTCGAACGTAAACGAGAATACAGATGAATATCAAAATTACTTGAAAGTTCAGAAGCTCAGAAAAATCTTCCTTGAGGTGCGCTCGATGGTGTATTAGTGCTCCACGGTTTGAGTCATCTGGAATCGTCTTCTTTGTTATTCTATATATATAAAAATCAATCTATGTATGTATGTTCGCTAACTACTTCTGAACCACTTGGCCGAATTCAACCAAATTTGGTACACACGTTCTCTATCCTCAGGGGAAGTTGACAAAGGGGGTGGGAGGGTCATTTAGAAAAGGGGGAGGGGTTTTGTTTAGAAAACGAACAATTATGTGTAACTTGCATCTCCTAGGGCCGATTTCAATCAAATTTTGTACACATATTCAATATAAGGAGACAACCATATGAGAGTGTAATCTTTGAAAGGGGAGGGTCTGGAGGGAGGGTATGGTTCAGAAAACGGGTAATTCAGAGTAAATTCTGAACCCCTGCACCGATTTCAACCAAATTTGATACAAACATTCTCTACCCTAAACAAAAGATAACAAAGCAGGTGGGGCGGTCATTGTAAAAAAGGGAGGGTATGGGGGAGGGTTGTCTTTATAAAACGAGCAATTCAGTGTAACTCCCAACCCCAGTACCCATATCAACCAAATTTTGTACACATATTCACTAAGAGTAGTCGATCATATGGAAGTGTAATTTGGTAAAGAGGGGAGGGCTGGGGGAGGGTATTGTTCAGAAAACAAGCAATTCAGTGTATCTTTTGAACCCCTGGACCGATTTCATCCAAATTTGGTACACACATTCTCTATCCTAAGGAGAAAATAACAAAGGGTGGTATGATCATTGGGAAAAGGGATGGTAAGGGGAAGGGTTGTATTTAGAAAAGAGCAATTCAGTGTAACACCTAACTCCCAGGACCGATTTCAACCAAAATTGGTGTACACATTTTCTATCCCAAGGAGAAGATAACAAAGGAGGTGGGAGGGTCATTGGGGAAAAAGGGAAGTTATGGGGAAGGGGTTGTCTTTAAAAAAATGAGCAATTCAGTGTAACTCCCAGGATAAATTACAACCAGATTTGGTACACTTATTCTCTATTTTGGAAGATGTTTATTGAAAAGGTAGAAGGGCCAAACAAATATATAAAATAGATTGATACAAAGGAACAATTCTATGAGCGGTAGATCTACCTCTGTGGGTTTTGTGCTACAGCATTGGACATTTTAATTGAATAATTTACTTTTCAGTCCCTAGCAAAGCCGAATACATATAGCTATTAGCTATCTATATATCTCGGATACTTATTCAACGTATGTGACGTATGTGATTTTGTAAACAAAAATTTAAACGTTGATTTCTGCAATCTGATAGCACTCCCACGCAAACCATCGCCACATACAGGTAGGGGAGGTTTCGGCTACATGTTCGTTGTGTTGGTTTGCGTAGGAGTGCCATCATATTTGACAAATCGACGTATGCATCTTTGTTTACAAAATCACATACGTCCTTTTGAATAAGTACCGAGATATATAAAACTCAATGTTTGTATGTTTGTGTGTATGCTCCAGCCTAACTTCTGAACCCATTATTGTATTGTTTAGTTATCGATCAATTTAACCATTTATCGAAATTATGGTTTGCCCAGTGACAAGCAATGATTAATGTGTTTCCTTCTGGATGGTGAATGTGATCCCTTCTTTAAAAATAGACGTTTGCCCGGAATAAGGCATCGGTGGATGTTTTTCCTTCTTTAGAAATAAACGTTTGCCCGGAATATGGCGATTATGGGTTTGCTCCCTTCTTCAAAACCAGTCAATGTTTTCAAATGAAATCTGCCTTCTTCTGATCAAATGATGAAGTATCGATAAGAAAACGCAATTATCCTGTTGACCAATTGGTTTATTCATTTTCCGATTGTGAAAAAAAACTGCGAATCAAACTGGCAATTCCGAGCAAGGCCGGGTACATAAAGCTAGTCGAACATAAATTGCACTTTGAATAATTTACCACCAGGGTATGAATGGATGAACTCGTGTTCAGTCACATGTGTTTTTCATAAAAAACATGTTATTTGTGTGCACGAGATGAAGCAGCCTAGGACCGAATATCTGTGTAATAAAGACAATCTAATCTAATCGAATATTATTTGTAGTGGCACATGCATTTCCAAAACAAACAAACTAGGCATTAGTTTTCATCAGAGACCAATTTAAGTACAACTTGTGATAAAATGGCATAGAACTACCATACAAATAGAGACAAAGTAATAAAACCCCTACACGCCTTACCATCATGTCCAATATAAATTCGGGTCAATACTGTCTGATCAGTGAAATGATGGCCCTTTTCATTGTGTTCTTGCTTGCCGGATTACCATTTCTAATATCATCAAGCAACGGAACGGAACTCGGTATAACTTTGTTCGCAGAAAATATTGCTAAAATCACCACAAAACTACAACAACGCGACCCGTTTCTGCTTCACGCAGATATCTGCGTCGTAACAACCGACGAATCGAACCACCTGTGGAACGAATTAATCGCAAAATACGCAAAAGGAGTTTTCATCCTTTATAGTCCGGTAGTGTTCACCACAGTTGAAAATTTCCGTTTTCTTGTGCGTCGCTGTCTTATTTATTTGATTCAACTGGACAGTAGAGAAAGTCAATCCCAAGTTCTGCAGAACATCGATCTTCTACCGACGCTTTCCACATGGAACCGTTCTGGGAAGTTCATATTTGTAACCATCAAATCGACGATGCCGTTCAAAATAAGACCAGTATTGGAAATCTATACCGATATAGCGTTCTACCTGGGCATTACTAACTCCGTGCAATTAATATACGATGCCGATACATCTCGCGTTCAACCAATTGCCTTCAACTACTTCCGTAAAGCAGCCATGTGTCTTCAGGACAGTTTGGATTTGGTTGCCGCCATTTTGACTTGGGATTTCCTAGTCGATTTGGGTGGATTTTCATTCAATGTGGCTGTCATTGAATTCCTACCACTCATATATTTCCAGGGTACAAAAGTATTAGGAGAAACGTCGAAAGCGATCATTTCGTTTTGTCAAAAAGTGAATGCCACATGTGTATGGTGGAAGTATGACAATTATGGCAATACAGAGGTGATGCTGCGTTCAGTTCGGGAGTACAGAATCAACTTGTTTCTTTATACGGACCTGACAGCTCGCATTCCAGTGGAGTTGCTGGCCCTTCCAATAAGAAATGGTCACTGCCTTCTGATTCCGGAGCAGAGGATCCTTTACTTCAACCATCTCATGAAACCATTCGATGCGGACCTTTGGTTTTTGCTGTTGATGCTGGGTGTATTTTGCATTATGGTGAATAATTATCTGGCACAATTATATCCTCGAAATGTTTTACAAATCACAATTTTTGGTACGTCAGTAGCCGGGCATAGGATGGGACACGTCGAACGATTGACCCTCTGCGCCGTTTCTCTGTTAGTATTCATACTCTGCCAAGGATATTTGGCAAAAATGATAACGTTCATGGGCACCACCAAGTACGAAACCCACATTGAAACAATAGATGAGTTCGTTCGGGCTAGGATTCCTCTTTTGTTGCCCAATGATGTTAGGAATTCATTGTCGAAACATTTGCCTGAGGTTTTGATGTCATCAGCGATAACTACAGGGGACCTGCATGGAAATGGTTCAGTGCCTAAGGGTCACGCCATGTTAATGACCTGCCTGACAGCAGAAGTGTTTCGTATGAATCCGGGTAATATTGATAAGAATACTAATCGATTCAAGTATTACTTGCAGAAGGAACGGCTCAACATTGCTATCATGGGACATTCTGTTTCGCGACAGTGTCCATTTGGGAACAAATTCAGCGATATACACAATCGATTATTTGAAGGTGGATTGTGGCAAATTCTGTTTCGGAAGACTTTATCATCATATAGAAAGGTTAAAATTATGGAAGAAAATCTCCTTTCGTTCGGAGATCTAATTTCCTTATGGTTGATTTTGGCTTATGGTTTGCTCGGTAGTGGAATGGTTTTCATCGGAGAACTGTTTTTAGATTTGGCGCAGAACAAATCGTTGTTCTCAATGGAAATGGTTTTGCGTCAAATCGACTCTTATTATATTCGTTTTTGGAATGTTATTTTTTCTATAAAAAATAAATAGAGATCCGTTCATTGATAACTAGTTTAGCACTATCATAGTTTATATGTCAAACATTCTGTATGATCTTAAATATGCTTTATTGCTCAAGCTGCTTGTTAATTGGTAAAATAAATGAGATTTAGTAAATTATTCCACAAATATGAGAGACTATAATCGTTTCCAAGGTCGTTACTATAGGGCACTACACTTTTTAGTTTTCCATATAAGTTAGAAAACAACAAGGCTAGTAACTGTCAATTTTGACAACTAGTTTTCTAATTTCTATGCAGTAAGTAAGATAAAGCTGTTGCATAGTTCTTGGAAGTTGTGATAAAATCTGCCATAAACCCACTTTCATAGCTGCACACATAAATAACCCCATACGATTTCTCCTTCTCTTTTTCATGGGTTGGTATTGCTTTTTTCGCTACTCCTTACGGAATCCAAGTTTCATAGTGCTTGCGTTTTCGGGGGCACACCACTCGATACGGACGCAACGCACAACTGTCATTTTTATTATTTCACGCATGCTGCGAAGCAGCAAAGCTAAATCAACAAAAATGACAGTTGTGCGCCGCCTCCGTATCGATTGGTGTGCCCCCGAAAACGCGAGCACTTTGAAACTTGGATTCCGTGAGGAGTGTCCTTAAGTAGGGGAACTGCATCTGAATTCATCTTATGGCTCCGATATTCATCCCATCAAAAACAAAGCAATGAAAAGCAATTTGATTTGTTTCTTATTTTTGGGATTTTTTATAGCAGTGAGCACGCATGTTGACAAAAAGAAGGAACAAAATTGGTGCTGTATTACTTTGTTTCGCGATGAGATGAATATATGTTCAGTGAGATGGAGATCGGAACAGTTCCTTTCCTCTACATGATTTACATTGCTAGCTTCTGTGTCATCAAATAGGGTAAATTACTACTTGGGCCTATGGACCCGATTCCCGGCTCACTGCACAAAAAACTTATGATTTATACTGTTTGGAAGCCGTAGGTTTATGATTGATAATTTTTAAAAAGTCTCCTATTTATCTCACACAATACTCAGTATTCTTCAACCATTTATTTTACTTCTAATAGATCCAATCAGGGAAAAGGCCCTATCGTTGTGGTATGTCCTAATGTTGCGGTAGTGTGAAAATAGTCCATTCTGGATATAATAACATTGAAAATAATTGTGGATATGCTACAACTTTTCGAATTAACGACTAGAACAGCGTTTGTTTGACAAAATTCCGTTCATTTTTCATTAAAAATTTGAATCCTATGAGCCTACTATTGCGGTAGTGCTAAGGTTACATTGTTGTTGTATCGATCTTCATAAGAATAACAATAGGACTGACATTCAAAAAATTTCGCAACGATATGCAACTGCGTCCTATTATTGCGGTAGTTTGTTTTTATTGTGATAAAAACAAAACAACATGAGTTCAGCACAATTAACGTAATATTTACGAAACTATAGTTAACGAGCATCCTTTTCGACTAATGCAATGTGGAAAAAGACCAACATGTATTTTTTTAAAGAATTTTTGAAATCAGTTTTGTTTTGACACAGTGCATGATGTGTTACTTACTTAACAAGAGGCCACCGACTTAGCTATACCCTCATAAGTACCACGGAGTTGGATAATGAAGAAGGTATTCGTTGGGTCAGGATTTGCCTGAATCTGGCAATGTGACAGTGGTAAATCTTATCTCGTAACGCACCACGTAAAGGTGTCTACCCAGCGTTACGGGTAATGTGTCTGTCGAAAATACATATACAAAAACGGTGTATTAAAAAAAAAGTTTTCAAAGCTTCACAACTTTTGAACCAATAGAACCAATTAAGATGTTTAAATAATCAAAATGTCTGATTTTTTTTTTAAATTTCCAATCTGTTGGACCACAACGACTATTTAATTTTTATTGTTGGCCTTTCTCGTGCAACAAAGTTGTACCGAAAGGCTATCATTTCACCCCAATATCGATCTTTTTATAGATGGCTCAGAGACCCATAGTGATTGGTATCGACTCAGCTCGACGAACTGAATAAATGTCTGTCTGTCCGTTTGTATGTGTGTGTGTGTGAGTGCATCTGTGCCATAAAAACATTAGCCAATTTTTCACATAGTAATTCTAAACCGATTCTCTCCCAACAAGTTACATTCGACATAGAATAAAGCGTAGTTGATCACTATTGAATTTCATAACGATTGCGCATTACAAAAAAAAATCTAAATATTAAAATAGTTATGAAACATAGTAATTAAGTTATAGCATGCCATAAAATGCCTTGAAGTATCAACCCATGCAAGTTCTTCTACTCGATTTAGTGCACGACTTTAGTACAACAATTGAAACGCAAGCTTTGATTGCATGCAAATTACGACGCACAGCGCCATAACGTGTCTGCAGCTTTCTGGTGCAATAAAAAAGCTCGCATAAAACGCGCATGCTAATAATACTTTACTTAGTGATTTTAAAATTAATATCACAAATTATTCAGCATTTCAACAAATTTCCCGATAATGCATTTGATTGTTTGATTGGGTTGTTTAATAAGGCACGAGAAAGGCACAATCACTGCTAGGTGGTTCTCTCTGGGTTTTTTGAATGAAAATTTAAACGTTTTAACACATACAGTCAAAACATTGGAAAGGTTCACCATGCCGATTTTGAGCAACATTTTTATTTTAATTTCAGCTTTTTGCTTACATACGCAAGGAACGGTTATGCGTCTCCATCATTTCAAAATGGTGAAATGGTGAAAGTGTGTATGTGTGTGCACAAAAGCTAAGAAAAACATTAGACAATTTTTCATATAGTAATCCTTAACCGATTTTCTCGCAACAAGTTTTATTCGACAGAGGGCAAAGCGTAGTTGATCACTATTGATAACGATCGACCGTTGCGTTTACAAGTTATAAAGAAAATGGTACATTGAACCGTGGGGCCCTCCTTAGCCGTGCGGTGAGACGCGCGGCTACAAAGCAAGACCATGCTGAGGGTGGCTGGGTTCGATTCCCGGTGCCGGTCTAGACAATTTTCGGATTGGAAATTATCTCGACTTCCCTGGGCATAAAAGTATCATCGTGTTAGCCTCATGATATACGAATGCAAAAATGGTAACTTTGCTTAGAAACCTCGCAGTTAATAACTGTGGAAGTGCTTAATGAACACTAAGCTGCGAGGCGGCTCTGTCCCACTGTGGGGATGTAATGCCAATAAAGAAGAAGAAGAAGAAGAAGAAGAAGAAGAAGAAGAAGAAGAAGACATTGAACCGAGCCATATAAGCGCTAATAAAGTTGGTGTCTTGACTAAATTTGAGAAAGGCATTATCACTACTCGGTGAATTAAGTTGGGTTTTTTTAGGAAACCTTGTTTTTTTGGACCACCCTATTCTGAAAATGGCCACCCTAAGACCGAAACAAAAAAATACGGGTCTAATTGTTTTCGGTAGAGATCATTCATACATATTTTGAGCAAAATCGGAGAGAGAGAGAAAAAAAATCTGCATCGACATCGACATCGACTCATAAAGGTTTGTGTTTATGCATATGAAAAAAAGAGGCTTAGGCTTAGGCCTCTTTTCAGGAGGCTGAAAAGCCTCATTTCAGAAGGTTCGGAAGTCTCCTCCAAGAGGCTCGGAAGCCTCCTTTCAAGAGGCTTGCAAGCCTTCTTTTAAGAGGCTCCTTACCTCCTTTCGAGAGGCTCGCAAGCCTTCTTTCAAAAGGCTTGGAAGCTTCCTTTCAAGAGGCTCAGAAACGTTCTTGCAAAATACTCAAAACCCTTCCTCTAGGAGGCTCGAAAACCTCTTTTCAAAAGGATCAGAAGCATCCCTTCAATAGCCGCGAAAGCCTATTTTCAAGTAGCAGGAAGCTCGGAAGCCTCCTTTCAAGAGGCTCGGAAGCCTCCTTTCAAGAGGCTCGGAAGCCTCCTTTCAAGAGGCTCGGAAGCCTCCTTTCAAGAGGCTCGGAAGCCTCCTTTCAAGAGGCTCGGAAGCCTCCTTTCAAGAGGCTCGGAAGCCTCCTTTCAAGAGGCTCAGAAGCCTCCTTTCAAGAGGCTCAGGCCTCCTTTCAAGAGGCTCAGAGCCTCCTTTCAAGAGGCTCAGAAGCCTCCTTTCAAGAGGCTCAGAAGCCTCCTTCAAGAGGCTCAGAAGCCTCCTTTCAAGAGGCTCAGAAGCCTCCTTTCAAGAGGCTCAGAAGCCTCCTTTCAAGAGGCTCAGAAGCCTCCTTTCAAGAGGCTCGAGCCTCCTTTCAAGAGGCTCAGAAGCCTCCTTTCAAGAGGCTCAGGCCTCCTTTCAAGAGGCTCAGAAGCCTCCTTTCAAGAGGCTCAGAAGCCTCCTTTCAAGAGGCTCAGGCCTCCTTTCAAGAGGCTCAGAAGCCTCCTTTCAAGAGGCTCAGAAGCCTCCTTTCAAGAGGCTCAGAAGCCTCCTTTCAAGAGGCTCAGTGCCTCCTTTCAAGAGGCTCAGAAGCCTCCTTTCAAGAGGCCTCAGAGCCTCCTTTCAAGAGCTCAAGCCTCCTTTCAAGAGGCTCAAGCCTCCTTTCAAGAGCTCAAGCCTCCTTTCAAGAGGCTCAAGCCTCCTTTCAAGAGGCTCAGAAGCCTCCTTTCAAGAGGCTCAGAAGCCTCCTTTCAAGAGGCTCAGAAGCCTCCTTTCAAGAGGCTCGAAGCCTCCTTTCAAGAGGCTTGGAAGCCTCCTTTCAAGAGGCTTGAAGCCTCCTTTGAAGAGGCTCAGAAGCCTCCTTTGAAGAGGCTCAGAAGCCTCCTTTCAAGAGGCTCAGAAGCCTCCTTTCAAGAGGCCTCAGAAGCCTCCTTTCAAGAGGCTCAGAAGCCTCCTTTCAAGAGGCCTCAGAAGCCTCCTTTCAAGAGGCTCAGGAAGCCTCCTTTCAAGAGGCTCGGAAGCCTCCTTTCAAGAGGCTCGGAAGCCTCCTTTCAAGAGGCTCGGAAGCCTCCTTTCAAGAGGCTCGGAAGCCTCCTTTCAAGAGGCTCGGAAGCCTCCTTTCAAGAGGCTCGGAAGCCTCCTTTCGAGAGGCTCGGCAGCTACCTTTAAGGAGGCTCAGAAGCCTCCTTTCAAGAGGCACGGAAGTCTCCTTCGAGTGGCTTGGAAGCCTCCTTTAAAGAGGCTTAAAAACCTCTTTTCAGGAGGCTGAAAAGCCTCATTTCAGAAGGTTCGGCTTTCAAGAGGCTTGCAAGTCTTCTTTTAAGAGGCTCCTTACCTCCTTTCGAGAGGCTCGCAAGCCTTCTTTCAAAAGGCTTGGAAACCTCCTTTCAGGAGGTTCAGAAACGTTCTTGCTAAATACTCAAAACCCTTCATCTAGGAGGCTCGAAAACCTCTTTTCAATAACCGCGAAAGCCTATTTTCAAGTAGCAGGAAGTCTATTTTCAAGAGATCGGAGTCCTCCTTTTTAAAGGCTCGGAAGCTTCCAAAAGTCCTGAAAATATTTATAATTGGAATTGGAATCAAAAGGCTTCACGGAATAGCGGAAATTTCCAGAAATCTTTTTAGAGTCCCATATATCCTGTTAGTTTTCAAATTACTTCTTCAAGTTTATGCTTATTCTCATTCAGAGCGAAAAAATAGGGGGTACCCCAATGAATGTAAAAGCTCGAAGGGGTACCTCCCAAGAAAAAGGTTGAGAACCGTTGTTCTAAATGTTATGTCCATGATCTGCATTAACGCAAGACCGTTAAGAACAAGACAATTTCTACTTTTTATGGACTCAATGAGCCGATTTGCTCTATGTGTAATATTTTTTATAATGTGTACCATTTATTAGACTTTGCTTCATCCATAGATAATTTTAAAACAGACTTCGTTATGTTCGTACGCATTATTTTTTACCAGAATATTGTTAGCCTTAATGAATCATGTAGACTTTGTCGCTCGATGATCGTAAAATGTAATAAATAAATAAAAAGTGTAATGAATAAATAAATTAAATTTCATTTGATGGATGGTTTACTCGATTTTGCTTTTATAATTTTCCACAAAGGCTTCATGTGACATGTGATTTTTTTACATAAAAAAACATCTAATTTGTAGTGCCACATGACTCTCCAAATCAAACAAATCAAACATTACTCTTCATCAGAGATCCATTGAAGCACACCTTGTGGCAAATTGGTGTAAAGCTGCAGTACAAATAGGGACAAAGTAACAAAACATTATTTGACTGGTGTTCGATCCTTGATGTGATGGCTTTTTCCATTGTGTCCTCTCTTCTCGGATTATCAGTTATGATGTCATCAACCAATGGAATCGAACTTAGTATTACTTTGTTTGCAGAAAGCCTTACTAAAATCACCACAGAGCTACAGCAACGCGACCCGCTTCTGCTTTACGGCGATATATGCGTCGTGACAACCGAGGAATCGGACCTCATGTGGAACGAACTAATCACAGAATACGCGAAAGGTGTTTCGATCCTTCATAATCCGGTTGTGTTCACCAAAATGGAAAATTTCCTGCTTCTGGTGCGCCGCTGTCTGGTTTATTTGATTCAGCTGGACAATAGCGAGAGTCAAGAAAAAATTAAGCCTTACGTTAATCGTCTATCGAGCCTTCCATCATGGAACCGTTTTGGGAAGTTTATTTTCATAACCATCAAATCGGCGGAGTCGATCACTATAGCACCAGTGCTGAAAATGTATGGATATTTTGTGTTGAACTTGGGCATTGCCAACTCCGTGCAATTATTGTATGAAGTCGAAACAGCACAAGTGCAACTGATTGTCTTCAACTATTTCCTTAGAACTTTCAAATCTCATCGAAACAACTTGGAGTCGGTTGCCAACATTTTGACTTGGGATCACCTTATCGATCTGGGAGGATTTCCATTCAATGTGGCTATCAGCGAATACCTGCCACTCGTATATTTTCATCGTAACACAATATTTGGAACAACGTCGAAGGCAGTTGAATCGTTTTGTCGAAAGGTGAATGCATCATGTGTGTTTTGGAAGTGTAGTGATACGGATACGGTGTTGCGTTTAGTTCGACAAGAGAGAATCAACTTGATTTTGTATAAGAACTTAGCATCATTAATTCCAGTGGAGCTTCATGTCCTGCCTGTAAGCGATGGATATTGCGTACTGATTCCAGAACAGAGAGTCCTCTACTTCAATCATCTCATGAAACCATTCGATGCGAATCTTTGGTTTCTGCTGTTGACGCTTAGTGTAGTTTGCATTATTGTGAATAATTGTCTATCACAAATATACCCTCGAAATGTTTTAGAAACAACTATTTTCGGCACGTCAGTAGCTGGGCATAGGATGGAACCCATTGAACGATTGACCCTCTGTGCTGTTTCCTTGTTAGTATTCATACTTTGCCAAGCATATTTGATAAAAATGATAACTTTCATGGGCACCACTAAGTATGAGAGTCACGTGGAAACAGTCGATGAATTCGTTCATGCTGGCATTCCTCTTTCGTTACATAATCTTAAAACGAATGCGTTGTTGAAATTTCTGCCCGAAGCCCTGATTTCATCAGCGACGACTATAAGGAATCTGAATAATAATCAATTAGCTCCAGAGGGCCATGCCCTTCTAATGACCTGCTTGACGGCCCAAGTATTTCGTATAAATCCGATTAACGTTAATAAATCCACCAATCGCTTCAGATATTATTTGCTGAAGGAACGGCTCATTATAACTATTAAAGGGCATTCTGTTTCGCGAGAGGATCCATTTGGGGAAAAATTCATCGATATTCATAATCGGCTATTTGAAGGAGGATTGTGGCAAGTTCTGTTTCACCGGTCGCTATCAAGATACCCAAAGATAAATTGCATGCGGGAAACTCTCCTACTGTTTGAAGATCTTATTTCCTTATGGTTGATATTGGCGTATGGTTGGCTTGGTAGTGGAATAATATTCTTTGGAGAGAAACTTTCAGGTTGGGCGCAGAACAAATCACCGTTGTCAATAAAAAGGGTATTGCATCAAATTGACATTCTTCATATAAACTTTTGCATGTTTTTGTATTTCATTTGGACTAAGTTAAGATCCGTACGTTTGTAACTAGTGTAACATTATCATAATACATACAATATTTAATACACTTTATTATAAAACTGATCACTGGAGAAAATAAATAATATTTAATCATTCGAAACTCATCAATGTTTGGTTCAATCAAAGTTATTTGCTTACTTTCCTTATATTGACCACCTCACTTGCGTTTTTTTTATGCAGGGCCCAGCTGTTCCATCTTCTCGCACTCTGCATTAGTTATTTATTTTATTTTAGATTTTGTTATCTAGTTTTACCTTGGTTGGGTTTCTACCCTAAATGATATAGCTCTATTTAATTTGAAAGAAAATAGGTGAATCCTACCTATCTATCCTAACTAATCCTAAATTTTTTAAATATACTTAGTGTTAGATCGCGCACAATCTGGTGCTCTGGTATCTGGCAATGTGCCCTGTATCGAGTCAACACCTCACCAAAGCGATCATTCAGTATTTTTATCTCAGCCAGACGATGGACCTCAGAAGTTCGCATGTCCCTCGGGGTGTCAAGGATCATGCGAAGAAACTTAATTTGCACCCTTTGGAACTTAAGATGATGGGTTTTAGCAGAACTGTTGTAGACTAGTATATCGTATTCAAAAATGCTGCACTTGGTAACTGTTCTGTCGACCTGCTGTCTGAAGATCAGTTTACTGTCTAGTGTTATGTCAACGTAATCAGCAGTATCAGCCCATTCCCCCGGTGTGCCGTTCAAGATTAATTAGCAGCCGGAACAAGTCTAGGGGATGGGGGGTGAGGGAAGATGATGGTCTGTGTCTTGGACGTGATGATGCAAATCTTCTAGCTGATGATGTATTCTGTTAGGACATCCAGGCCTCGTTGGAGCTTCGATGTGTCGCCTGCAAACAGAGATAGAGTGCCGCTTCTTGGAAGTAGCTTAACCGTAAGCAATGATTGAAAATCATGGCACGATGTTCGAAAAACGGCTCACCCATGTGCTTGATTTGCAAGTTGAAGATGTTTTTTAGTCTCCATTTTTTGAGGTTTTCAACTTTATTTTATGCCATTATTTTACATTTCATTAAACAATTTGATATTTTTTTAAAAGAAATTTAGAACTTTTGTCCACAATGTCGTTCATCCTCCCTAATGCCAGTGTGTCGTGGTATCCAGCAAAGGGTAATGTTTGCTGACATCAAACTATCGATAGCCTGAGTAGTGGCATGATTTTGCCAGGGGTTTTCTAAGGCGGACAACGTACTTACTGAATCGGAGAATATGACTTTTGGAGTGACACTATTAGTGAAATCTTTGATTGTGAGGTAAACAGCTGCCGCTTCGGCGGGGAAAAAGGTAAACCCATTCGGGAGTCACTGAGTAGTGCTCTTTGAAGAAGAGAAAATTCCCAATACATACATAACCCGTCAATTCGACCGGGAGCCATCTGTATAAATTTTACAATGCGTAGCGTACTTCTTGTAAAGTAGTTGGTTAACTACGGACCGTACTTTTTCACGAGCATCACCCGGATTTCTTTTTTGATTGACCAATCTATTTTTGGGATTTGATTTTTTCCAATCTATTGGAGCAGCTGTACTCAACCATTTTCTTAGAGGTACCCCTTCGAACTTTTGCATTAATTGAGGTACCCTCTATTTTTGGCAATAAATGAAAATAAGCGTAGACTAGACATATGAAAAAACGGACCTGAAAACTAACGGGAAATATGACTCTCCAGGAAGTTGGCTGAAATTTTCATTATTACGTGCAAAATTCCAATTCAAAGTAAATTCAAACATCAAGCTTCCTACAGAACTTTTTTGTCTATTGAAGACTTCCGAGCATCTTGAAGAGAGGCTTTCAAGCCTATTATAAGGTGGCTTCTGAGCTTTTTGAAGGAAGGCTTCCGAGGTTTCAGAAGCTCTTGAAGGCAGTTTTCGAGCCACTAAAAAGGAGGCTTCTGAGCTTTTTGAAAGTATTCTTCCAAGCTTCTTGAAAGAAGAATTCCGAGTCTCTCCAAGGGAAGCTTCCGAGCCTCTTAAAAAAAGGCTTCCGTACCTCTTGAAGGAAGGCTTCCAAGCCTGTTGAAAAGAGGCATCC
Organism: Armigeres subalbatus; assembly: GCF_024139115.2. Lineage (NCBI taxonomy): Eukaryota > Metazoa > Arthropoda > Insecta > Diptera > Culicidae > Armigeres > Armigeres subalbatus. The sequence continues at coordinate 138,156,097 of NC_085141.1, forward strand.
GGGCCTCTTGGATGTCGGCTTTCGAGCCCTTGAAAAGGGACTTCAGAGGCTCTTCATGGGAGGTTTCCGATCCTCTTGAAGAAAGGCTTCAGAGCCTCTTGAAAGCGGCTTTCGAGCCAATTAAAAAGGCTTTGAGCCTCTTGAAAGTACGCTACTAAGCCTATTGGATGAAGAATTTTGTGGCTCTTGAAGCGAAGCTTCAGGAAAAGAGGCTTTCGTGCCTCTTGGAAAGCGGTTCTCGAGCCTCTTGAAGGGAGGCTTCCGAGCATATTGAACAGAGTCTTTCGAACATGTTGAAGTAAGGCTTGATAGCCTCTTGAAGGGTGGCTTCAAAGCCCCTTGAAAGCGGCTTACGAGCCACTTTAAAAAAGGCATCTGAGCATCTTGAAAGTACGCTTCGAAGCCTCTTGGCATATGAATCTTGTGTCTCTTGAATGGAAGCTTCCGGGCCTCTTAAAAGGAGGCTTACGAGCCTTTTGAAAGGAAGCTTATGAGCCTCTTGAAGCGATTCTTCCGAGCCTCTCGAAGGAAGGCTTCCGATCCTCTTGAAACGCGGCTTTCGAGCCACTTGAAGCTTCTTGAAAGGATGCTTCCGAGCCTCTTGAAAGCAGGTTTCCAAGCTTTGAATGGACGCCTCTGAGCCTCTTGAAAATAGGGTACCAAGTCTCTTGAAAAAAGAATACCGAGTCTCTTGATAGTGGGCTGCCGAGCCACTCGAAGGGAAGCCTCCGAACCTCTGGAAAGGGGGCTTTCGAGCATCTTAAAAGCAGGTTTCCGAACTTCTTGTATAGATGCTTCCGAGCCTCTTGGAAGGAGGTACGATTCTCTTGAAAGGAGGCCTCGAGCTGCTTGGATGGAAGCTTCCGAGAAGTCTAGAAGGATGCTTACAATTCTCTCGCAACAAAGCAACTGAGATATTTAGAAAAAAGTAACTTTTTTAGTAAGATTTAAGTTCAGAAGCATGTTGTTAATATGCTATGCAATATTTTATTTCCAAAAGGTAGATTTCATTAAAGTTTTTAAAATTGAAACTTATCGCTCTACTAACTGCTGCAACTATTACGATGTATTGAAATGGTATTACGCTTCTACTTAAGTAGATGTAGTTTTTTTTTTCTTCCTAAGCAATGGAGGGGGAATCTGCTCAACAGACATCCTGGGTTGTCCAGGAAGTGCGGGGTTAGGGACCACCTCCAACAGCAAACGAGGGTGGCAGGACTACATCCCCGACCCGCTAAACCGTTTCCATTGCCGCCAAGCCCATAGTCCCTTCGGTACAACCAGAAAGTAATGCTTCAAAGGGGGGCCAGTGCACAACGCACCCTCGAGGTTAGCTGCGTATCCTTGCAGCACCGAACATCGTGACTCGCTTTTTTAGAAGAACACCATGGTATCGTGCCAGCGCATTGCCCGCTTTCCAGGTGGCCTTACCACGTCTTATGTCCTCGGAAGGTGGGAAGGGTCGACTTCACGCCTGCTTCCCTCTGCAGGACTGGTATCAAGAATGATGATGCCGCGTGCACCCCAAATTGACCTCTCTGCGGCAGGGTCTATTCGCCAACACACAGAGAGACTTGCCGACGCGGTGCCTACGCCTGCCTCAGCCTTGACGAGGACCCCTTTCCGTCCTCCTGACCCATGAAGCCAACTCCGATCCCTTGGACCACCTCTTATTTGCGCCTGAACTAGTCATCCTTGAGTCCACGCGCCACCTTCTGTGTAGCTTCCTTTACACATCTTCCGAACTAGGTTGTCCGGGGTAGTGTCCAGACCACATGTGGCAAGCATGTGGTCACGCATTGCGCGAAAACGTGGGCACACGAACAACACATGTTCCGCCGTTTCCTCTAAACCTGCGCACACCAAACACTCGGGCGAGGCCGAGCAAGCCAGCTGCACTGTGATTTTGCAGCACGCTCAAACGCCGGGCACATCGAACCCCCCATGGGGTGCTTGCTGTTCACAGCTTTGCTGGAACAAATCAAACAATTGGGAGGGTTCGTGCAGCATTGTGCCTTATATCCCTCCAATCCGCAGCGTCGGCAGAGGTTGCTTCTGTCAGGGCCTTTGCAGTCCCATTGCTTGTGCCCCGGTTCCAGGCACTTGAAGCAAACCGAAGTATATGCCCACAGGGCACACCGACCATCCCACCTTGACGCTCCCTAACTTGACTACGTTGGAGGCGTCCGCTGCAGATAGTCGAACCAATGCTACCTGCGTCCCTGCCGGACCTTTCTGTAGCCGAACGGCAGCGGTGGGCCTCTTCACTTCACACTGTCGCCGCAGTGCCGTGACGAGCTCTTTGACTTCGGTGATCTCGTCCAGGTCTTTAACCCTTAGATTCACCTCCGTCGTGAGTGCCCTCACCTTGACCGTCTCGCCTAGGACTTCCTCCGCCAACTTCTTGTAGGCGGCGCCCTTTTGCGAGACGCCCCGCTTCAGCTCGAGGATCATCACGCCCATCCGGGTACGTCTTATTCGACGTACGTCTGCGCCGAGTTCACCGAACTTGACGTCACTCCTCATCGCCTTCAAGACGTCCGAGAACTTAGCCTCATCCGCCGTGATGACTAGGGCATCGCCCCTGGAGCGATTGGCGCCTACCCTAGACTTTTTGCTACCCTCATTCGCCTGGGCCTTCTTTTCGGCCCTTGCCGTCTTCGATTTCCTCTTGTTCTTGACCAGGGTCCAGGAGGCGTCATCCCCCTCTATTTCCCTGGTCTGGTGCGGCTGAGAGCTCTCAGCCTGCCGTAACCCCTTACCACCGTCTTTTCTGGGTGGACGGACCTTTCCAGGTCCTTCCTCCCCCGGTTTTGGAGGTACCTGACCGGGGTTCAGCTTCCCAGCCCCACTACCCTTGTTCGGCGTAGTAACCCTCCGCGTTTTGGAGCGGCCCCCAGGGAGCTCATCCCCTGGAGACTGTCTTCCTCGTTTTTGTGTCTGCTCCGTTGGAGCAGTCACCCCCGACGTGCCCGCGAATACTTGAGCCTCAGTCTGGGTAGATTTTGGCACCACCGTCTTCGCTGGCACGCTGGTTGTCGCCTACACTACTACCAATAATTGAAGAATTGACTTGGTTTTCGATTTTAGTCCCACGAGTTGCTCGGGAAAGGAGGTCTACCACGCCAGAGCCCAGCATGACGCGTTAAGGGACAATTACTGTGGAGGGTGCCCAGGTACCCCACAGGCTCCGTCAAAGGCCTAGCTCATTATTTCACCCCCCTGGCCATGCATCCCCTTAGCACGGGTCGCTTAACGCCTTGGGATTAGGGGTTAGGGACGATGGTCCCCTTGGTCGCACCCACTCACTCTAGCTGATGTTACAAGGGCAACAGTGCCCAGGCTGCACTACCAGCTAAGTACAAAACCCTTAGCTGGCGGTCGATTGTCATCGGAAGACCCGTGGAAGCGTGGGAAGTGCTGTTGCCCATATTGGTGAGGAAGATGTCAGGTAAGCTCCGTAATTTCCTCCGGGGAGTAGAGGTTTTCGGGCTGCTGGTCTGTGGAAGCATCGAACCCCACGTTCCCCTAGGCGGATGGGAGAGGATTCCGCAATGGCGGAGTAGCGGTGACTAACGCGAGGCGTTGCTGCACAGAGTAGACCGGGACTCGGGTTGCCCTCTGTTGGTTTGGCTGGAGTGGCGGGAGGTTTGGAACAGTGTACCGCAGTGGCGGAAATGGCTGTTTATTCAGCGGCGGTGGTGGTTCACGTTGTCGTTCTAGTTGGTTCTTCAATGAAGCCTTTTTGCGGATGGCAATGAACTTGGAACTTGGGGCAGGAACGACTGCTGCCCTCGTGATTACCATCGCAATTGGCATACTTGACTACAACGACTTCCTCCATCGACTGGCACGTTGAGGTTAGCTGCGCTCCGGTGCACGTGTTACAGCGGGACTACATATGGGAACTCCTGGTTCTGTGACCGGAAGCAAGACAGTTTCCACACTGCGTTACGTCACATTTCTTCGGGCGGTATCTCTCCTACTCCACAATTATGTGGAAGAGTGACCTTATTTTTTGAAGGTTCGCTATGGTCGTAGAGCCCTTCTCCAAATGCACCAGGTACAGCATATACCGGTGACTATTCCCTTCGACGCGCTTGATGGGAAACAATTCAATCGGCTTCAACTTGTTGGTCTTCAGTTTGTCAACAATGCCGGACGACTGCGAATAACATCTTTGAGAGTTCAATCAAAGGTAATTGCCTATTTCCGGGGATTAAACCACCCGACTTGGACGTTAATTTACAATGTTATGAAAACTCATATGTGAATATGTACGTTATGTGGAAGATATTGATTTGGAAAATGTATTGGAGGTAACCACTTTCCCTTCGATGGGACTCGAACCCATGACCCTACAGTACGCTAGACTGGTGCTTTAACCAACTAAGCTACGAAGGACCTTCGTCGGCCTGGTTTAATCCCCGGAAATAGGCAATTGCCTTTGATTGAACTGAACTTGAGTTGCGTGCTCTTGCCTACGCAATGCGGTCGGGTCTGAGCTTGACGACCGACTGGCAAACAGCTTACACAACCTCACTTGATCAGTACCGTTGCTGATGAAGAATGTGTATAGCCGCCAGACATTCTAAATACTCACGCTCCTCTAATGTGGACGTGTACAATACACATGTGGAAGTATTGGCTTGAGAAATGGATTGCGAGTGATTTGACTATGCGTCCAACTTGGGAATCTCGAGCTCGTTCAGTAGCCGCTAGGTTGCGAAGGCCGACGGAGGTCCTTCGTAGCTTAGTTGGTTAAAGCACCAGTCTAGCGTACTGTAGGGTCATGGGTTCGAGTCCCATCGAAGGGAAAGTGGTTACCTCCAACACATTTTCCAAATCAATATCTTCCACATAACGTACATATTCACATATGAGTTTTCATAACATTGTAAATCTTTGAGAGGCTTTGTTCCAAAGGGCATCATGCGAGTAGAACTCGCAGTTTTGGGCCAGCAGGTGTTTACTGACGTTCTGATAGTCGGCTCCGTTGGTGCAGATAAAGCTATGCCGCACAGCATAAACAGAGGGAAAATCTGCTTCTTTCCGAGCTTTGTGCGGAATAAGGCAACATCCTTAGCTGAGGTGAAAAGTGGTGGAATCTTCACTTTGGCGAATACTTGCTAGTGCGGCAAGGCACCATTCTTATTGTTAGCCAGCAGTCTGGCGTTCACCGATGATTCAGTATCGTCGTGACGCGGCCGCTTGAAGCCACTCGGTTGCTGTTCATCAGCTGATGTCGCTGACTTCGTGTTGCTTTTACGCCACATTAACACAGCAAATGGCCGAGAAGGTTTAGCTGCCGATGATTGTCTCTAGTAGGCAGTAATAGTAGTAAAATTCTTCTTTATTGATTCATTTTCTGTTCTACAATTATTTTTACATGTACAGTACTCGGCCGGCTTGGCCCTCCAACTTCAATTTGATTTTTTTGTTTATATTGTTATTCAAGTTTTAAGATATGATATATCATGACGGCCTTTAGGAGGCGCTAGTGTGTTTTAAACATTTGATAACCTAACTACTATGTACACTAATATTTACAATAAAAATTTGATAACCTTGTAGATTGGAACTAGCGCCCTAAGCGCTTCTTGGTCCGAGTGCAAGCAACGGACCCTAAACTTTTCTTTACACTCGCCAAAGCGTTCATGTAAGGTTTTTATTCCGGCCAGACGGTGGACCTCGGATGTTCTTGTCCTGGGAGGGGTGTTGAGGATCATCCTCAGGAATTTGTTTTGGACCCGTTGAAGTTTGAGGTGGTGGGTTTTAGCGCAGCTCTCCCAGACCGGCATGCCATATTCGATCACAGGGAGGATGATTTGCTTGTAGACAGCAAGCTTATTTTTCAGGGACAATGACGACCGGCGGTTGATCAAAGGGTACAGTAGCTTCAACAAAACGTTACACTTTGTCACTGTTTTGCCAACCTGTTGCCTGAAAATAAGTTTGCTGTCGAGGGTCAAGCCAAGGTAGTCGGTTTCATTGGCCCATTCCACAGTCACGACTGTTGAGGATGATTTTACAGTCCCCAGGCGGAATATGTTTAGGGGATTTAGAGTGGGGGAAAATGATGACCTGGGTCTTCGCCGCGTTGATACAGATCTTCCAGCTGGTGAGGTACTCTGTCAGGGCATCCAGGCCTCGTTGGAGTTTTGCCACTAGCGCTCTGATCACTCTACCGTTGTAGACGATGGAGGTGTCATCTGCGAACAGAGACAGAATGCCGCCTTCTGGAGGTTCTGGCATGTCGGAGGTGAACAGATTAAAAAGCAGGGGCTCGAGGATACTGCCCTGGGGGACGCCTGCGACGATGTTGTGCGCATTGGAACTCGCTCCGTTGATTGAGACCCGGAATGTCCTTGCCGACAGGTAATTGTTGATGATTTTCACCAGGTAGCTGGGAAGATTGTAGCGTTGTAGTTTGTACACCAGGCCATCATGCCATACATTGTCAAATGCCTTCTCGACATCGAGTAAGACCATGGTGGATGTTTTTGAGACAAATTTGTTCCGTCTAAGGACGTTGGTAACTCGAGTCAGTTGGTGTACAGTTGACCAACCGCGTCGGAAACCAAACTGTTCCTCGAGCAAGATGTTGAGATTTTCGGCAGACTCAAGTAACCGGTGATGAATAGCTTTTTCGCATAGCTTGGATAACCCTGAGAGAAGGCTGATGGGACGATAACTTCTGGGGGAGGAAGGATCCTTCCCAGGCTTCCGGATGGGGATGACTTTCGCTGACTTCCAGGACGATGGGAAGTAGCTGAGCCGGAGACACTGATTAAAGATCAGCGAGAGGTGCTCAAAGAATGGAGCACTCATGTGTTTGAGCTCGAGATTCAGGATGCTATTGAAGCCTGGGGCCTTCATGTTCTTCGATGATTTGATATAGGCCGTCAATTCGCCAGCTGAGATCTCCAACTCCTCCGAGAAGTCGTTGGGAATCAAATGGATGTGGTTAACATGCTCGTTGACGACTGCTTCATGTGGACTGACGATGTTCTGCCCAAGATTGTGTGAGCTGACGAAGTGACGACCTATTTCAGCGACCTTCTCTGCAGGAGTTATCAAGCGATCCTTAGAGCCATTATTGTCTAGTGGGATCAAAGGTGGGATGGGCCGAGGCTTGGATTTTAGTATTTTGGTCATTTTCCAGAACGGCTTAGCATAATCTGGGAGAGTGCGGATCTTATTCGAGAAGTCGTTATTTTTGAGGTCCACCATTCTGGCTTTGATAATTTTTGTGATTCGATTGCAGCGTGCCTTAAGTTCAGGCAGTCCAGTACGCTGGAACTGCCTGCGATTGACATTCCGCAATCGAATCAAATCTTTGGTGAGTGCATCGATGTTTAAAGAGTTGCTTACCTGCCGAGCCGTCGGTACGTATTGCTCCCGGACCGCCGTGATCGCCTCCTCGATAGTGTCTCTAGTAGGCTAGCAAGCGATGCCGAGTGGAATTGCTAACGAAAACGATACGAAATGAAACGAATCAAAGAGCACGAGAGTACCGAATAACACGTCCGTACGCGTCGCTTGTACACACTGGAATGAGGCGGGTCTGCTGTTTTGATCACCGTACATGACTCAATCATTATTGATTTATTGGCATTTATCGGTGAGTACAACATCTAAAGCTCAAAGTAAGAGGGAGCGCAACAATGAAGAACAGTATGGATAGGTGTCACAAGCGAGCGACGAGTATGAAGCGAACAGAAATTGAAATTTTAGTAGAGGGCCAGTTGTGAGAACAGCATTGTTGAAATCGCTGTTATTCTGCCTAACGTCCACCCAGGAACGGCTTGGGTAGTAGCATGGTGACTACTCTTACCAAGGCAGGCGTTTTCATTTCCGTCTATGTCGTTCTATGTTCTGTCGGATCCCTTGTTGTAGCACGACCGCCCACACTGCGTTCTTCTCCTTCCGAATCTGTCATAGTCACCCTACTGTCATCGCCTATCTCTCCAATGGGAAAAAATGGTGGCTAGCATCTCTGGGGTTAGCGCGAGGTGGGCCCCACTGACAATTCAAAATTAGTAAACAAAAACATCATTTCAGGACTAGTTTTCTGTGATGGGGTAATTGTTGTTAAGCGATTTGAATAAATTTATTACTATTATCGTTATGTACCACGTATTCCGTGCTGTGAAAAATGTGTTCGGTTTTCATTTTAATTGTAATAAGACCAAGAATAAGACCGTCATTCAACACAACACGGTTAGTACGGTGCAAAACAAATTTGAATATTTGGTAACAATATTGTATCCGAAAATAACGCCAACAGCAAAATAATAACGTGAATTTTATGCTGGAGCCAGAAGCATAGTTGTGTGTCATCCAGCTGGTCATAGTAGCACAACTCAATAACATTCGGTTGCGGAAGCTTGTTTGTGACCAGCGAATCAGTCATGCAGAAGTCGCTGTAGCTTGTTTGTGATATGCGTGGTACTCAGGTTTCTGATCTTTTCGTCGACTTCGTCGTGTGTAACTTGCTACTACGTCAGGAAATCACCCATTGTGCATAATTTCGCCCCGGTGTGTTTGTCTGAAGAGGCTCATTTTCAAAAAATCAGTATCTTTAAAACACTCACTACACGAAAGTAAAGGTTTTCCTCTTTCATGCATTTTTAGAATGTTATATCGGGGGTCATTTTTCATACATGTTGGGAGTGGGGGGGGGGGGGGTGAATCTGCTATTACTTGAGATTTCTATGGAATTTGCACCAAAAATAGTAAAAAAAATAAAAATTGTTCTAGATCCTCCGATAGAACATTTTACTTCATCCACTATATGAAAGAGGAGAGCATCTACTTTCACGTGGTGGGTGTTTCAGAGATACTGATTTTTGAAAAATAATGTTTCCCCATAGACACACCGTGTCGCAGGAATCGCGTTAGACCGATGACATACTGACGCGTGTGCGTGCGTCCGAAACGAATTCCTTTTGCTGATATTTTGCTTTACGAGTGAAAGCGCTCCGCATCGCTCGACGCGTCAGAATGTCATCGCATTTACTCATATCACATTTCCCCTTTACTATGCCCTGTAGTCGGGAATGTTTTCCTCCCGAAAACATCCTGAATTGAACGGAGAATCAAACTCGTTATCTCCGGATTGGTAATCCTAGAAAAGGTTCTCGCAAGGGAAGCTGGAGACCCCAAGCCCAAGATGTACTGGATTAGGCTGAAATAATTTTCCATCAGGGTTTCAGGGGATGCAACACTTTGGGAGTACTTTTGATCAGTTTGCGTACGCAACATGTGTTACTCATAAGAAATAATTGAATGCCACATGCCTCTCCGAAGCAAACAAACAAACCAGACACCAGTCTTTAGGGACCATTTAAAACACACTTTGTGAAAAACTTGCGTAGGGCTGCCATTCAAACCAAGACATTATTTCAAAGCTGTCCGATCAAAGAAATGATGGCCTTTTTCGTTGGGTTCTCGCTTTGCGCATTATCATTTTTAACATCATCTAGCAACGGAAAGGAACATGGCATCACTTTGTTCGCAAAAAATCTCACTACAATTACTACAGAACTACAACAACGCGACCCGTTTCTGCTCCATGGTGATATCTGCGTCGTGACAACCGATGAATCGAATCACCTATGGAACGAATTGATCACAGAATTCGCGAAAGGTGTGCTTCATAATCCAGTAGTGTTCGCCGCAATGGGAAATTTTTCGCTCATAGTGCGCCGTTGTCTGATTTATTTAATTCAACTGGATAGTAGTGATAGTCAAGCCATAGTTCAACAGAACATTGTTCTGCTACCGAGGCTATTGTCGTGGAACCGTTTTGGGAAGTTCATCTTCATTACTATAAAATCGACGGAGTTGTTCGATCAAATGGCTGTGATGAGCACGTATGGCAGATTTGTGCTGAACTTGGGTATCGCCAACTCCGTGCAATTATTGTATGAAGCCGATACGGCACAGGTTCAACTGATTATCACACACTACTTACTTAGGATTCTTAAGATCCATCGGGAAGGCGTGGACTCGGTTGCCACCATTTTGACTTGGGACCACCTAACCGATCTGGGAGGATTTCCATTCAATGTGGTAATCAGTGAATACGTACCGCTCATAGTTTTCAATGGTAGTTTAATAACTGGATCAACGTGGGAGGCAATACTATCGTTTTGCCAAAAAGTAAATGCCACATGTGTATGGTGGAGGCATAGTACTACTGATTGGATGCAGCGTGTAGTTCGGCGGGAGAGAATAAACTTGTTCCTATATATGGATGCCTCATTTTATATACCGGTGGAGTGGCTTGCCCTTCCAATTACAGATGGAAGCTGTTTACTTATTCCGGAACAACGGATTCTTTACTTTAATCACCTCATGAAACCATTCGATATGGATGTTTGGTTTTTGCTGTTAATGCTTGGTGTAGTTTGCATTATAGTGAATAATTATCTGTCACAAATATATCCTCGAAATGTTTTACAAACAACATTTTTTGGCAGGTCCGTAGCCGGGTATAAGATGGGACACGTCGAACGATTGACCCTTTGTGCTGTTTCTATGATATTTTTCATACTTTGCCAAGGATATTTGGCAAAAATGATAACTTTCATGGGCACCATCAAGTATGAGAGTCACGTTGAAACAATCGATGAGTTCGTTCAAGCCAGGATTCCTCTTCTGTTGCCCAATTCTACAAGAAATACATTGTCGAAAATGTTGCCTATGGCGGCGAATTCATCATTGACTATCACATGGAATCCGTATTCATTTCTGGCAGTTCCGGACGGCCACGCCTTCTTAACCACTTGCCTAGCAGCAGAAGTGTTCCGTAAAAGTACGGGAAATATTGATATATCCACTAATCGCTTCGTATATTATTTGCTGAAGGAACGGCTCGAATATTCTATAACGGGGCATTCTTTGTCAAGGCAGGATCCATTCGGGGAAAAATTCTGCGATATCCATAATCGGTTATTTGAAGGAGGATTGTGGCAAGTTCTGTTTCACAAGGCGCTATCATCAATTCTAACAGTCAGAGATATGGAGGAAAAATTTCTGTCGTTTGAAGATCTCATTTCATTATGGTTAATATTGGCGTGTGGTTTGCTCGGTAGTGCAGTGCCACAGTGTTGCTTTTTGTCGATTTCGTGCGCTTTTTTAATAGCATCGTTTCTGTTGATTTTTTCGCTGTAGTTTGTTTGGAGGAAACGTTAGATATCATAAAGGGCTTTTTTTGAGAAAATCTGTGAAATGATTAATCCACCTAAAAGTGAGATAAATTACTTTTTCACCTAAACCGTATATGCGCCTAGTGTCTTCGAGAAAGTTGTAGCGGATGGTATTTTAGGCCACTTTGCCAAAAATCATGTATCTGTGACTTATACTTTACTAGATATGTGACATTTACCGTGGAAGGCCCCTAAAATCAGTTTTTTTTATAACTTTTTTTATATGTTTCAGGCACTTTTACACCCTTCTACAAAGTTGTTTGGCTAATAAAAATACACGTTTTTGTAGAACATTGCGAAGCTCTATCTCTTAAAATTGATAAGTTATTTGAGAAAATATGTTTTTTCTAGGGGTATTTGAGAATCGTATAACTTGGTCCGGCGCAAAATGGCGCAGACAACTGTTTAGTTCTCTGAAGCTGCTGTATGTTGACTCTTGCCTAGCGATTGAAGCTTGTGTTTTTACACGAAATTACAAACAGAGTTATATAGATTTTAAATTTTCTTGTTTTTGGCCTTACTCGTACACTAAGATTATGTATAGGCTATAGGATCGCACTAAAACCAATATTTGATGGTGGCCCATAAGCCCATAGTTTTATATAGAAATTCGATAAACTGAGCTGATGTCTGTATGTGTGTATGAGTGTATGTGTGTATGTGTAGACATTTAAAAGACACCTTTTTTGCCTTTCTCGTACACTAAGTGCAAAACTAAAAGACTTTTTTATTAAGACTAGATATACACATAGTGTCTTCGGGAAAGCTGTAGCGGATAGTATTTTGAGCCATATTGCGCTTCGCAATGTTCCACAAAAACGTGTAGTTTTGTTTGACAAATAACTTTGTAGAAGGTTGGAAAAGTCTTGGAAAAATAGAAAAAAAGTTACGATAAAAAATGTGATTTTAGGAATCTTCCATTGAAAAAGTCACATATTTTTTAAAGTATAATAGTTAGACACGGGGTGTCTTTGGCAATATGGCTCAAAATACTATCCGCTACAGCTTTCCCGAAGACACTATGTGTATATCTAGTCTTAATAAAAAAGTCTTTTAGTTTTGCACTTAGTGTACGAGAATGGCAAAAAGGTGTCTTTTAAATGTCTACACATACACACATACACTCATACACACATACAGACATCAGCTCAGTTTATCAATTTCTATATAAAACTATGGGCTTATGGGCCACCATCAAATATTGGTTTTAGCGATCCTATAGCCTATACATAATCTTAGTGTACGAGTAAGGCCAAAACAAGAAAATTTAAAATCTATATTACTCGTTTGTAATTTTGTGTAAACACAAGCTTCAATCGCTAGGCAAGAGTCAACATACAGCAGCTTCAGAGAACTAAAAGTTGTCTGCGCCATTTTGCGCCGGACCAAGTTATACGATTCTCAAATACCCCTAGAAAAACATATTTTCTCAAATAACTTATCAATTTTAAGAGATAGAGCTTCGCAATGTTCTACAAAAACGTGTATTTTATTAGCCAAACAACTTTGTAGAAGGGTGTAAAGTGCCTGAAACATATAAAAAAGTTATGCTCAAAAAACTGATTTTAGGGCCTTCCACGGTAAATGTCACATATCTAGTAAAGTATAAGTCACAGATACATGATTTTTGGCAAAGTGGCCTAAAATACCATCCGCTACAACTTTCTCGAAGACACTAGGCACATATACGGTTTAGGTGAAAAGTAAAATTTTTATCTCACTTTTAGGTGGATTAATCATTTCACAGATTTTCTCAAAAAAAGCCCTTTATGATATCTAACGTTTCCTCCAAACAAACTACAGCGAAAAAATCAACAGAAACGATGCTATTAAAAAAGCGCACGAAATCGACAAAAAGCAACACTGTGCAGTGGTATTCTTTGGAGAGCTGATTCTAGATTTTGCACAGGACAAATCGTTGTTGTCAATGGAATTGTTTTTGCGTCTGATGGACAATTTTTATATTTATTTTTGGATGTTTATTTTTTCAATTCAGAAAAAGCTGAGGTCCGTTCGTTGGTCACTAAAGTAGTGGTTTCATAGTTTATCTAACATTTTGTTCAAACTCTTAAAGCGAATGCTGAAAATAAATGAATAGTAATGCAAATGAAATAAAAATATTTATTTTTCTTTGTCCTATTCTTTGGCTATTGAAAATCGTAGACTGAAGTAGACTAATTTTATTTGAATTGTACCCGATTCTGACACGGCAGACGCGTTCCGTACAAAAAAAATCGATCTCCATATAAAATATAAGAGGGAGCATTATTTCGAATCGTTAGCGCAAAAAGAGAGAGCGTTATTTCGTATGTTGAGCGTAGAAAGAGGGAGCGCTATTTTTAATTTTGAGCGTACAAAAGGTTTGCAATCTTTTAGGTTGACAAAGTTTGATATTTAGCTTACTTTTAGTATAAAGATGTATCAATTTTGGTCCTAGGGTCATTCAAATTCTTTTCGGTATCAAGGTTGTTTAAATGTTTGTGTGTTGTGGCCTTAATGGAACGTACACACGGTCAAGCAGTTTGACCAACATTGACTCCATCTCTCGTTTATTCAAACATCCATCAAGTTTTACCAACAGCGGCATGAACAATCAATTTATTCGACCAACAATACCACACACGAACGACCGAAGCGCCAACTTGAGCACCAACCGTCAAAAAATATATGGGGGTTTGTGCAACTTCACTACAAATGCTCAAACATGTTCGGCGAACCTTGACTCCACCCCCGACAACTCAAACCAAAATCAAACCGTTTTAATTTTTTCCAACCGAGCCGCCAACTGTCAAATGGTTGTTCGAACAACTTCACACACGTTCAAACGAAGCAGCAACCGAAGCGTTTTCTTGGGGGCGGAGTCAATGTTCGTCAAACTGCTTGACTGGTGTGTACGTTGCATAAAATGTTCTTTGTGCATCAAATAGTCGTGAAATAGTATTAAACGACAATGAACTAAGCAACAGGTATTCAAAATAAAATGTAAAAGAGCTATAGATCCATGTTGATATATGAATACATAATAAGCGTATCTTCCCTATTTTCAAGTATTGTACGTCATCTGAGAACTCCATGGAGTTGGGACCTCAGATTTATCAGCTCAACATGTAGCCGGCACGGAGCGATTCGTCGTAAAAGCGCGTGGCTTAAGCGCCAGTCCATTAAGGAGACCACGGCCCACGTTAATTTGCCCGGATGAGACTCTCTCAAGGCGAGTCCATTTAAATTTTTCCGATTAGGATTTATGGATCGGTCCAGCCAGCAACAACGAAAAGTGCCAAATTGGTGCCAAAAAATAAGAGCTTATTAATGGTTGTTGGTGAGAGGAGAAAGTCTGCCGATGATGAGAGGCGCACTCCCACCTAGAGTGTATTAGGTTCTGGTGGGCTCTCACCGACTCTTTGAGTGTATGGTGTGGCTGTACGGTATAGAGGGAAGATAGGGTGGACCCAATTTGGGACTTTTCGTTGTTCCTGGCTGGACCAATCCATAAATCCTTATCGGGAAAATTTAAATGGACTCGCCTTGAGAGAGTCTCATTCGGGCAAATTAACTTGGGCCGTGGTCTCCTCAATGGAGTGGCGCTTAAGCCACGCGCTTTTACGGCGGATCGCTCCGTGCCGGCTACATGTTGAGCTGATAAATCTGAGGTCGACGCTCCCGGCTTGTTGGCGGCAGGTGATTGCTTCTTAATGAAGCGCTGCACGATGGCGGTTGCTTGCCAACGGTTTGACGGACCGGCTGGTGGATCTCGTCCACGTGGAGTACCCCTGACCTTCCCTCGGACTAATATGTTGACGGATCGGTCCGCTTCCGACCAGTTGACGGTTGTCGGGAATTTTCCGTCCGTTAGGGAGAAGCGTCGCGCTTGGGTGCGAAAAGAATCTGCGGGCGGGAAAATCAAGCCAATCTGGCTTCGCAAGGTTTTCTTCGCCTACTCTCGCACACAAAATCTTTACGCACACTTTCTGCCTAATTGTTTCGAACAATTGAAATAATTACTAGCAAACGCGGACACTACCAACTCATTAGCTGATCACGGACGAATTGCTCGAGTCCGTGAATCCTCAGCTCAAGGAAGGTGGGCTCGGACACAACCGGAAACACGTCATTTCCCGACCCCCTTCGTGTACGATCGTGACCTTATTGGCACGATGGATAATTGACACGAAAGTTGTGCTGCTTTCCCTCTCCCGTCTTGCCTTATCCGAAAAACAAATGGCCTCGACCTTGGAGAGCTTGGCTAATAACTATCAATTATTGATAGTGCCCGTTTGCCTACGTCAAGGGACAATTATGTACATTAATTGGCGATTGAAAGATGTAACTGCTTACAATCTATTTTATTTATAAAAACTATATACAAATTTATTCACAATATCCTTGACTGCTACAAACATCGGCGTATTCATAATTACTGTAAATCTGTTTTGATGTGTTACACGCAGAGAAAAATCTTGTATTTATAATAATATTAAACGCAAAACCAAACAGAATTTTATTTTGTTTTGGCGGTAAAAAGAAACTTATTAGGGGAACTGTTCCGTTTTCCATCTCACTGAACATAAATTCATCTCATCGCGAAACAAAGAAATACGGCACCAATTTCGTCGCTTATTTTTGCTTACATGCGTGCTCAATGCTGAAAAAATCACAAAAATAAGAAACAAATCAAATACCTTCTCATTGCTTTGTTTTTCGTGGGATGAATATCGGAGTTATGAGATGAAGTCCAGGAGCAGTAACCGTATTTCCAAATTCAAGCAGATTCGACTAATTGTTCAACCAAAAAGGAAATGTTTTTGAATTCAAATGGGTTTGGTTATAGACTAAAATAGTAACGTAGTAATGATGAAGGAATAGAAAACAAAATTAAAATGTTGTTGTTTTAAGAATGGAAATTGAATTAATAATATTTTTATCACTTGTCATAAGACGAGTTTGTACAATCCCATTGAATTCCACCACTTAATTGTATCTTGACAGATACGTATTTCGACCTCAACAGTAAGGCAGTCTTCAGTGTCTCGTACTTGACTCGACTATATTTTTATCATTCTATTGGTAATTATTTCATATTCTGTTCGTTTTACACAGTCATTTTGAAACATTTTCTAATGTTAAATGTTTATTTTTTATTGTTGTTGATTATTTATGTTGTTTATCCCTGCATACACACTCGCATAGTTGTGATTAAACAACGGACGAATGACATTGCCCTTGTAGCCTCACTTTGCACTCCGCAGTCATTGACTTTGATCACTATCAGCGCAATTCGTCATCGGTCGCCAGCACTGATGATCTATCAAATAAATAAACAGCTCTCCTGATAGTTTGTCAACTCCAGAGGATTTGTTGTTTTTTAGCTGGTCAACCTTCTGGATTTCCCCCAGGAAAACGTATATCCTGCGCGTGTGCTCTCAGGTGTGTCACCAGACCGCCATCGTTGTCTACCACATCTCCATTCAGGTATTATTCGTAGTACTGCTGCCGCCTTTGGATCATGTGGTAGTGGTCGGATTAAATATTCGTACTGCCTTATGTGTTGACGAGGGACCTGATTGATTGCTATCGATTTTGAACCGAGCGTAGTTAACCTGGTAAACAACTTGGTCTGAGCTTCGGTATGATTATCTGAAATTATCGTTCTTGCACATATTGAAATCGTTAATCGCATGGCTTCTTATTATTATTTACTCAGACTAAGGCCGAAGTGGCCTGTGCGATATATAAGAGTCTTCTCCATTCGGCTCGGTCCATGGCTACACGTCGCCAACCACGCAGTCTACGGAGGGTCCGCAAGTCATCTTCCACCTGATCGATCCACCTTGCCCGCTGCGCACCTCGCCTTCTTGTGCCCGTCGGATCGTTGTCGAGAACCATTTTCACCGGGTTACTGTCCGACACTCTGGATACGTGCCCGACCTCCGATTTTCGCGGTGTGAACGATGGATGGTTCTCCCAGCAGCTCATGCAACTCGTGGTTCGTTCGCCTCCTCCACGTACCGTCCGCCACCTGCACCACACCATAGATGGTACGCAGCACTTTCCTTTCGAAAACTCCAAGTGCGCGTTGGTCCTCCACGAGCATCGTCCAGGTCTCGTGTCCGTAGAGGACTACCGGTCTAATGAGCGTTTTGTAGATTGGGTGGCTCACGTTGTCTTCTCTTGAACCTCTTCCTATGTACTTCGTCTTCGAAGTGTTGATGACTAGTCCGATCCGCTTGGCTTCCCTTTTCAGTCTGATGTAGGCTTCCTCCATCTTCTCAAAGTTACGTGCCATAATCAGGTATGGGAAAAATCGGTTCATTTACCGCTAATCTTTCACTCACATCTACATACAATCGCAAATTAGGCAACTGTACACGAGCTATTCCAAAATTTTCAATTTCGATTGTCTGCCGTTTGGCTTCAGTTAATAACGAATCATGCCGAAAAACAAACAGACGAAATTCATCACCGAATCTCTCCCACAGATAGCAAATGATGCATAGCCGAGTATTTGTTTACATTCGGTTCGTAAACGAATGGAATCGCAATTGAGTGGTGAGTGATGATTCAGCAGAAAGATTCAGGTCGCAAAACGAGTCATTGAGTCTAAATTGATTCAATCTTCTGAGTCCAACTCAGTGTTTTCTGCTGCACTCACTACACATCGGCTCATTCTCATCTCTCGATTTCTTTTCGCACTATCTGTGGTTGCGCTTATTCCTGCTGGGGGCACTCAGTAGGTATGGATCGTTTGTTGTTTCGCTGTTGGGTTGAGTAGCATTCATTTGGCAATCGTGTGTTCGCTGATGGATAGGGATTTTAAATTGGTGTGTTCCGTGTGAGTGAGTGAGTTTTCCCATAGCTGGCCATAATATCTATGTCGTCGGCGAAGCCAAAAAGCTGGACGGACTTATTGAAAATTGTACCACTCGTGTTAACCCCTGCTCTTCGTATTACCCCTTCTAAAGCGATGTTGAATAGCAGACACGAAAGACCATCACCTTGCCGTAATCCTCTGCGGGTTTCGAAGGGACTCGAGAATGCCCCTGAAACTCGAACTACGCGCTTCACCCGATCCATCCTTGCTTTGATCAACCGTGTCAGTTTATCCGGAAATCTGTTTTCGTGCATTAGCTGCCATAGCTGGTCTCGATCAATTGTATCATATGCGGCTTTGAAGTCGATGAATAGATGATGTGTGGGCACGTTGTATTCGCGGCATTTCTGCAGTACTTGGCGAATGGCGAACTCCTGGTCTGTGCACGCAAAAAAAAGCGTTCATGAATTCGTGAACTAATGAGTTCACGGTGTATTTTTTCATGAACAACAGTCACGGTTTCGGGAACACCAGTCACGTTTTCCAGAACGTTCCAGAAAACGTGACTGTATTCCCGAATCCGTGACTGTTGTTCATGAAAAAATACACCGTGAACTCGTTAGTTCACGAATTCATGAACACTTTTTTTTTTGCGTGTAGAGGAGCGTTCGCCTATAAAACCCACCTGGTACTGCCCCACGAACTCCCTTGCAATTGATGCTAGTCGACGGCATAACATTTGGGAGAGTACCTTGTAGGCGGCGTTCAGCAATGTGATTGCGCGGTAGTTGCTACAATCCAGCTTATCGCTCTTTTTGTAGATGGGACACACGACACCTTCAATCCACTCCTGCGGCAAAACTTCCTCCTCCCAAATCTTGGTAATGACCCAGTACAGCGCTCTAGCCAGTGCTTCACCAATGTGTTCAAATAGCTCTCCTGGTAGTTGCTCAACCCCAGAGGCTTTGTTGTTCTTCAGCCGGCCAATCTCCTCCTGGACTTCCTAGAGATCCGGAGCCGGTAAAATTATGTACTGCGCGCGTTCTCCCACGTCTATCACCATACCGCCATCTGCGTCTGCCACATCACCATTCAGGTGTTCTTCGTAATGCCTCCGCCATCTTTGGATCACCTCACGCTCGGTCGTAAGAAGGTTCCCGTTTATGTCCTTACACATATCAGGCTGTGGCACGTGGCCCTTACGTGAATGGTTCAATTTTTCTAAAACTTTCGTGTGTTATTAGCGCGGTACAGTTGCTCCGTCTCTTCATGGTCTCGATCTTCCTGCTGGCGCTTTTTACTCCGGAAAATCGAGTTTCGTCTGTTCCGCGCCCGTTTATATCGTACCACATTCGCCGTCATACCAGTCGTTTCTCCGATCCGGGGGCACCGTGCCAAGTGCAGCGGTTGTGGTGCTTCCAATGGCGGATCGAATATCTCTCCAGCCATCTTCAAGAGACGCTGCGACCAGCTGCTCTTCCGTTGGGAGTGCCACTTCCAGCTGCTGCGCGTATTCTTGGGCTAGTCTACCGTCTTGTAGCCGCCCAATGTTAAGCCGCGGCGTCCGACTTCTACGCGTGTTGTACACCGTCGTGACTTTTGAGCGCAGGCATACTGCAACGAGGTAGTGGTCGTATTCAATATTCGCACTGCGGTAAGTGCGTACGTTCGTGATGTCGGAGAAGAATTTACCGTCGATTAGAACGTGGTCGATTTGTTTTTTTTTGGTTTGGTTAGGTGATCTCCATGTGGCCTTGTCGATATTTTTGCGGGGAAAGAAGGGGGGCTGCGAAGTTTATGCATCGTTGGCCGTTGTCATTCGATACGGTGTGCAGACTATCCGGTCAGATGACCGGTCTATACATTCCTCCCTTCCTACATGGCGTTCATGTCACCGATGACGATTTTGACGTCCCGCAGTGGACATCCATCGTATGTCTGCTCCAGCTGTGCGTAGAACGCTTCTTTCTCGTCGTCGGGTCTCCCTTCGTGTGGGCCGTGTACGTTGATGATGCTATAGTTGAAGAAACGGCCTTTAATCCTCAGCTTGCACATCCTTGTGTTGATTGGCTGCCACCCAATCACACGATGGCGCATCTCACCCAGCACTATGAAGCCGGTTCCCAGCTCGTTGGTGGTGCCACAGCTTTGGTAAAAGGTAGCCGCTCGATGCCCGCTTTTCCATACTTTCTGTCCTGTCCAGCAAATCTCCTGCAGCACCACGACGTCGAAGTTGTAATTCATCGTAGATCATCCTGTCGCAACCTGCGAAACCTAGCGACTTGCAGTTCCATGTTCCAAGCTTCCAATCGTGATCCTTTATTCGTCGCCCAGGTCTTTGCCGATTATATCGAGTCGCATTATCTCTTATATTGTTCGTAATGATTGGTTTTCCAGGCGGCTTATTGGGCCTGCGCAAACCTCTTGTCTCGTCGGAGGGCCGTCGTGTCAGGGCTGTTTAACATCCCACCTAACACCAGGACTTGGGCTAGTGCGCTTTTAGCGGCACACGGTTGCTTTGGTGGGGCCTACTTGCGGATACATGCAGCTATTTATAGGAATTTAACAGGGCCCACTGTCAAACCTCACCACATCCTAGGCAAGCCCCACAACTCGCAGATGGCCTGAGGAGGGATTGTCAAGCCCTTGAACATAGTCCCTGCTGCCCCTGGCATGGCTTCTAGTGCCTATATAAACATCATGGGCTGCTTTTGATTATGTACTAAATCCAATTGATGTTGTATACGAATTGGTCTGGACTTTAGAATGATTTGAAGAACTTAAAATATCGAATTTGGACATATCTAAAATGTAAATTATGAGCATGACCTCTAAGTGCCTGTAAGGACATCATGGGTTGCTACTGGTTTTATACCGAGCCTAGTTTACTTTAAAGATCTTTTGTTTTTAACTCCAAAATGATTTGGTGAACTTAGAACATCATATTTGGACATACCTAAATCGCAAGTCATACGCATAACTTCTATGGGCCTATGTGGACACCATGCGTTGCTATTTATTTGGCACCGAGTCCAGTTGACTTGGTAGATCAATCGGTGTGAACTCCCGAATGATTTGTGGAACTTTGAACATCCGGTTTGGACATATCTCAATCGTAAATCATGTGTAAATGTTGCCAGAAAGAAATTACAATTCGAAAGTGCGATCCGGGTCAGATTGGCCAGAACACGTTAGAAAAGGTTAACAGAGCCCACTGTCAAACCCCACCACATCCTAGGCAAGCCCCACAACTCACAGTGGCCTGGGGAGGGATCGTCGAAGTCAAACAGGGGTTATATTAAATTCTAATAAAATTTTGTCAAAACCTAAATTAGATTTATCTCGCCCGATGCGTAGTGTTTCACAGTAACTACATTGTCACAGTAACTACACAGTCACAGTAGCTACATTGATTGACCTGATCCATTCTCCTATTTGAATCGTACAACGAATTACCAGCTAATCTTGAACATCTTTACAAAATAGACCCAATTTTTTTTAGCAAAATCCCCATTTTTACTACAATTTACGAATAAATAGAGACAATTTGAACTATGTGAGCATTATGGGATCGTGTATGGTATGGGCGGGATTCTGTGAATCTGGAATGCTGGACCTTGCTTTCATTTCATTCAATATGAGCAGCAAGGACTACATCCAGGTGTTAGAAACACCTCTGCTGCCTTTTATACGTAGTTTGTTTTCCAGCAAGACAATGCAGTAATTCATACCAGAGAAGAGACGAAGCAGTGAATGAAATATCGCAAAATCGATCTCCTTAACTGGCCAGCACGCTCCCCGGATTTAAATCCAGTTGAAAACCTTTGGGGAATCCTGGATGAGAAAAGCGTTCTACAAAACTTAGTATCCAGTATGCCAAACCGAATGTTCCAAGTTATTAACAGTAACGATAAAGTGACTGATTATTACAATGTTATTATTATTATTGTCTTATTAACGAGACTTCCGGCCCTTTGTCGGCTCATCTCGTGATATTAACATGTTGAATTTGAAATGTTTCAATGTTTTTACCACCTCTGCATGAATAATATATCAGTGGTCTTAAATTAAATTGACAGCACCATTAAACAAATATTCTTCAATACTTTGCATTTGCCAATAATTATTATGCATCTCGAGATAAAATAGAATACTGCAGTTTCCTGCTGGGTGCTTCTCAGGTAATCGCAACGGTCACTAAACACAACAGAGTCAATGAATATCTCACCCACCGTATGCACTTGCTATGATAAACACTCTCCATGGACTCAGTGACTCCGGTTGCCTCTCACTAATACAATCGAACACTGCTGTCATTTCGCGAAAAGCACGTGGTTTTGTTTTGAGCGGGACAATTCTGCCTATCTTTTAACACAGCGGCTATCTTGACGTTTACCTTCGCAGTCGAGCCTGCGAGTGTAAGACCGCCGCAGCATTCTAGAAAAAGATAAGCGCGACAATATTAAACAATACAGTTATTGCGATTTTTTTCACCATTTAGACTCTTATGATAAAAATTTCGTCTTGCTCAGATTTCGCTTTCGATTTCGCTGCTGGCTACCGTGCGCATTTCACTTGAAGATTGTGACAGCTGCCGCAAGCCCCCTCATGTTTACATATTTTTTCATTGTTCTTAGCTCTCCAGCTGATCATGTTTACACAACAAAACCAGCTGGTGCTCGATGTTTACATTCAGTCCCATTGTTCTCAACCGACCACGTGGTTGACAATCAAGGTAATCTATGAAAAGGTTGTCGAAAATTCCTTGAAATACAAAATTGACAACTCTTGAATTTCGTCGATCGAATCTAATCATTCGTGAAAAATACAATAAGAATGACGTATTAATTGTGCGGCCCCAAATGGCCGGAGCGAATGGTTATGACAGCAGCTCTTCGTGGGTGCGTGTGCACGCCACGGAGGTCTGACCAGAAGAGGCCGAGTCATGGCTTGCTGCGCACTGATCGACACACTGAGGTGTTAATATATAATCACACGCTGATGGTAACTTACTCAAACCCCACATTAATGTAGTGCTAAATGATCCATTCGTTGTTTATTTGAAACAGATTAAATATTGGAATTTTTTTCCTCAAAATATGGGGGGTCTTAAGGTCACTCCTGACGGAATCCAATTTTCAAAGTACTCGCGGTTTTCAAGGGCACACCATTCGATACGGAAGCAACGCACAACTGTCATTTTTATTTTTTCAGCTTTGCTAAATAATATTCCAAACATTGGAGAAGGTGGTCTATTCATTATTGTGTACATACGATGTGAGAAATTGTAATCAAATTGATTTTTTATTTGGTTTATCGACGGTTGGGATTAATATACGGGCTGTTATTAATATGGGAACAGATAGATACCCTATATCGCTTCTACAGCTTTATCGTATTATGGAAAGGCTCGAATAACACGCGCACGCTAAGATTAATTTACACAGCATTTTTTGAGAATATTCTAGCGAATATTTTAGCTTTTCAACCCTTTATTTCCGATGAGGTATTTGATTGATAAATTTGATTTTTAATCAATGCAAAAAAACATATTCACTGCTAGATGGATTGTTTCAAAGTGTATAAGTTATGTGATGGCTTATCTTTGGATTGTTCTTATCAAGACTATCTGATCAGATGGGCCTATTCTTCCTGAACAAATAAGCTAGGAAATATTATTCAGCCCTCAGGGACTAGTTGAACGTCATAGACAGTTTTTTAAAGTCACGCTTTGAGTTATTTCTGCATCATTTAAGCGAGAACAGCTTTACAAAATGACGATCCTGATATTTCTATCGCTTTTCGGAACAGCATCACTGCAGTTATTAGAAGGTGTCGGTGAGCTTGATATTACTTTGTTCGCAGGTGATCTTGTAAAAATAACGCAAGAACTGCAGCATCGTGACCCGCATTTAATCTACGGCGATATATGTATTGTAATGACTGCCGAGATCGACCACCTTTGGATAGAACTACACACAGCGTTCGTGAAAGGATTGTCCACCCTTAAAAATCCACTGGTCTTCACTTCGTTGGAAAACTTCCAATTTCTAGTGCGCAACTGTGTGATTTATTTCATTCAACTTGATGTACGCCCATTTCTTTCAACTGCGGAACATTTAACTCAAGTACAGAAGCTTTCATCGTGGAACCGCTTTGGAAAGTTCATATTCATAACTATCAGATCGACGGGGTCATTAAATCTTGGTCCAGTTCTGACTCTATACTGGAGGCTTGTGTTGCACTCGGGCATTGCCAGCTCAGTGCTTCTATTGTATGATGCCTACACTCCTAAAGTTACAATATGTCTCGCGGATTACTTTCGTGGGGATTTCAGGATGTATCTCGACGGGTTAGATCCGGTGGCCATCGTCTTGACTAAGAACCATTTAGACGACTTGAATGGATTTCCATTCCAAGTGACGGTAGGCGAATACAAACCGCTCGTCGCATTTATAGACGACACAGTCTATGGAGTGGCACCGAAAATGACTCATTCGTTTTGTCTGAAGTTGAATGCCTCTTGCATTTGGTTGAAATATTACAATTCGGATGAGGTGCTGGAATTCGACAGAACTAGGCAGGTTAACTTGTTTCTACTGAAGAACATGATGTATTATTCAGAAACCGTTGAGCTGATTTTTCTTCCCCTGCATACCGGACATTGTCTTTTGATTCCAGAGCGAGAAATTCTCTATTTTGATCATCTCACTATTCCATTTCAATGGAGTCTATGGGTCTTTCTAATTGTTCTTGGATTGGCTTGCATTGCGATGAATCGCTTTCTATCACAAAATTATTATCCCAGACAAATATTAGATATGACGTTTTTTGGTTCATCGATAGACGAGCATCGGATGGGATACATCGAACGAATGACGCTATGTGCTTTTTCCGTGCTGCTATTCGTACTGTGCGAAGGATATTTAGCAAAGATAATAACCTTCATGATCGCTACCAAGTACAAGGATCATGTTTCAACAATAGATGAATATCTTCAAAGTGAAATCCCGCTTCTCACCGATAACAATATCAAAAACACACTATTGGACTTATTATCTGCACCTGATACGTTTGTACCGCATATGAAAGTTGTTGACAATGTCAACAAAGACAGTGCAATTCACAAGGAGTGTGCTTTATTGATGGACTGCTTGACTGCGGAGATGTTTCGCACAAATCCAGGTAATATTGATCCATTCAGCAAACGTTTTACGTACTATCTACTGGAGGAACGTCTGGCCACTTCTGTAGTGGTGCATTCCATATCACGGCTGGATCCATTTGGTGAGATATTTCGCGAAATACACAGCCGGTTCGTCGAAGGTGGATTTTGGCAACTTTGGCTCCATACATCGCTATCGTCATACATAGTGAACCATGAAGTGGAGGATAGTTTCCTGTCGTATGAAGATCTGATTTCCTTGTGGTTGATTTTGGCTTATGGGTGGCTGGCTAGCGTAGTAGTATTTGGCGGAGAGATATGTTATAATAAGCTTTTACGTTATTATGTAACTGTTTTTGCTATAATTCGACATCTACTTCAGTCTTTTTGTGTGTTTTTTTCTTCAATTTGGAACAAGGTCAAATATATTTGGAGAAGCATCTAAACAATATGATATAACAACGTTTCATATTACACTCGATCAAACGAAATATCTATCAATTTAACTGTAAGAACTATTCCTATGCTGATAAACCGAAAACTATTAATTCCCATTCACTATGTTTTATTTTCAATTCCAATTATTGATTGTGGTGATTAGTTGTATCTAAGCTTCAAATTTATTTTATGATTATAAAAACTTTGAAGAATTTTGAAGTTTACTTGACGAAAATTGTTTTTTTTTCCGGTGCAGGTCCTGAATTCCCGGTTTTCCCGCTTTTTTTCCCGGTGACTTCAATTTCCAGTCTTTTTCCAGGTTCGCACGGAGAAAAAAATGTAGTAGAATCAATATGATTCTGCCTTAAATCAACAATATTTTTGCATTGATTTATGAATAACAATATTTATTGTTGATACAACCATAAATAGGGTTGAATCAACCTTACGCGATAGTTGATTCAACTCTTGTATATGTTTGTTTCAACCATGCTTTTCAGCTGTCACTGTCAAATAATGCATTAGAAAACAACTATATTCATGGTTGTTTTTACTTTTGGAAATGCTGCGAAACTACTTTATCGGCAATGCGATGACATCAACAAAAAAGGAAAAAGTGACAGAAACTGAATCGATCTAGCTACATGGGGAGTGAGAGTCATCCACGTTACCTCTGCTCCATTCTCACTTCATGTAGAGAGGATGATTTATGTTGATCAGTTTCTACAGTTTTTCCACATCATGAAATGGTTGTCAAAAAAACTATATTATTATTGTTCCAATCATGCGAAGGAGGATTGAAACAACAATGATGTTCAGTTGAATGAAGCAGTAAATCAGCATTGAAACAACAACTTAGAAGGTTCATATAACAAAGTCCACGTTGTTTGATGCAACAATCGGAATAGTTGTTTCAATCGTACAAGATTCTTCTGCGTGCGGTGGACACCCTGGGTGGAATTGCTGGAGGAACTCCCGGAAGAATTCCTGGAGAAACTTCCAGAGAAATTCCTGAAGGAACTTCCGGAGGAACTTCCAGAGGAGTTCCCTGAAGAACTCCTGAGGGTTCATTCGGAGGATCTTCTGTAGGAACACCTAGATGTGTTTCTGGAGGAACTTCTGGAGGATTTCTTGAAGCATCTTCCGGATGAAAACTTGGAGGAAGTTCCGGAGGATCTCTTGGAGGAAGTTTTGGAAGAACTCCTGGAGAAATTTGCGGAGGAACTTCTGGATGAATTTAAGAAGGAACTTCCTTGGGAATTCCCTGAAGAACTCCTAGAGCAGCGGTTCTCAACCTGGGGTACATGTACCCCTGGGGGTACTTTGGTTGGGCCCAGGGGGTACCTCGGAGCAAAATGCGTAATGGCGGATGAATTAAAAAAACAATTCAAAACTTATTTATAAAGTTTTGATAATTTTGTATTTTTTTTATTTGAAAACTTTGTCTTGTACATAATATGCATGACGATCAGTAAATCATGGCCTATTGAATCCTGTCCTCCACAACCAGTATAATGGATGAAGGGCTGCATGACAAAAGATCAAAAGGACAAAACCTCGAAAGAACAAATTTTAAAAATCTTCTGTGCAATCTACCTGATCGAAACAGAATGTTGAGTAATATGTTAAGAATATGATTGTTGCAATTAATTGCATATTATTCGGCAACTCGGCCGTACGAAAACCATTTTTTTTGTTAAATATCTTGGCTGTGCATATGCACAGCATATGTGTCGAAATGGACAAATTGATATGAAATTTGCGAAAAAGAATCCACGTGACTTGGCGGGACTCGAACCCTCAACCTCCTACTCTCTAGATAGGCGTGATAACCCCTACACAACAAGACCACTTAAAGGTCACGTTTGCGGAAAAGCCATCAGAATCCGAGTACCAACCTCCACCGCGGTTAGCTCTCTTTTTTGCAAATTGAATATCTTTCGGATGCTTGATTTGCCCAATCTCCACATTTGCTTTACTGTTGTATATCCACAGCCAAGCGAGTGCACATTGTTTATTAAACGAGAGGATCGCACTCCATGCCCCCCAGCAACGGACTGGGCAGGACGGTATAGAATGCGAATTCAATCGCACTCTGCTGTGCCAAAGGCTTGCTTGGCTAAAGCATTTGATGAGTTTGATTGCCTTTACGTAAACGGTCGCGTGTACTCAGACGACTAATGACGGTGAAAGACCGACACTTGATTACAATTAATTGCATATTATTCGGCAACTCGGCCGTACGAAAACCATTTTTTTGTTAAATATCTTGGCTGTGCATATGCACAGCATATGTTTCGAAATGGACAAATTGATATGAAATTTGCGAAAAGAATCCACGTGTCTTGGAGGGACTCGAACCCTCAACCTCCTACTCTCTAGATAGGCGTGATAACCCCTACACAACAAGACCACTTAAAGGTCACGTTTGCGGAAAAAGCCATCAGAATCCAGTACCAACCTCCACCGCGGTTAGCTCTCTTTTTGCAAATTGAATATCTTTCGGATGCTTGATTTGCCCAATCTCCACATTTGCTTTACTGTTGTATATCCACAGCCAAGCGAGTGCACATTGTTTATTAAACGAGAGGATCGCACTCCATGCCCCCCAGCAACGGACTGGGCGGGACGGTATAGAATGCGAATTCAATCGCACTCTGCTGTGCCAAAGGCTTGCTTGGCTAAAGCATTTGATGAGTTTGATTGCCTTTACGTAAACGGTCGCGTGTACTCAGACGACTAATGACGGTGAAAGACCGACACTTGATTACAATTAATTGCATATTATTCGGCAACTCGGCCGTACGAAAACCATTTTTTTGTTAAATATCTTGGCTGTCCCTCCAAGACACGTGGATTCTTTTTCGCAAATTTCATATCAATTTGTCCATTTCGAAACATATGCTGTGCATATGCACAGCCAAGATATTTAACAAAAAAATGGTTTTCGTACGGCCGAGTTGCCGAATAATATGCAATTAATTGTAATCAAGTGTCGGTCTTTCACCGTCATTAGTCGTCTGAGTACACGCGACCGTTTACGTAAAGGCAATCAAACTCATCAAATGCTTTAGCCAAGCAAGCCTTTGGCACAGCAGAGTGCGATTGAATTCGCATTCTATACCGTCCCGCCCAGTCCGTTGCTGGGGGCATGGAGTGCGATCCTCTCGTTTAATAAACAATGTGCACTCGCTTGGCTGTGGATATACAACAGTAAAGCAAATGTGGAGATTGGGCAAATCAAGCATCCGAAAGATATTCAATTTGCAAAAAGAGAGCTAACCGCGGTGGAGGTTGGTACTCGGATTCTGATGGCTTTTCCGCAAACGTGACCTTTAAGTGGTCTTGTTGTGTAGGGGTTATCACGCCTATCTAGAGAGTAGGAGGTTGAGGGTTCGAGTCCCTCAAGACACGTGGATTCTTTTCGCAAATTTCATATCAATTTGTCCATTTCGAAACATATGCTGTGCATATGCACAGCCAAGATATTTAACAAAAAAATGGTTTTCGTACGGCCGAGTTGCCGAATAATATGCAATTAATTGTAATCAAGTGTCGGTCTTTCACCGTCATTAGTCGTCTGAGTACACGCGACCGTTTACGTGAAGGCAATCAAACTCATCAAATGCTTTAGCCAAGCAAGCCTTTGGCACAGCAGAGTGGGATTGAATTCGCATTCTATACCGTCCCGCCCAGTCCGTTGCTGGGGGGCATGGAGTGCGATCCTCTCGTTTAATAAACAATGTGCACTCGCTTGGCTGTGGATATACAACAGTAAAGCAAATGTGGAGATTGGGCAAATCAAGCATCCGAAAGATATTCAATTTGCAAAAAAGAGAGCTAACCGCGGTGGAGGTTGGTACTCGGATTCTGATGGCTTTTCCGCAAACGTGACCTTTAAGTGGTCTGGTTGTGTAGGGGTTATCACGCCTATCTAGAGAGTAGGAGGTTGAGGGTTCGAGTCCCTCCAAGACACGTGGATTCTTTTTCGCAAATTTCATATCAATTTGTCCATTTCGAAACATATGCTGTGCATATGCACAGCCAAGATATTTAACAAAGAAATGGTTTTCGTACGGCCGAGTTGCCGAATAATATGCAATTAATTGTAATCAAGTGTCGGTCTTTCACCGTCATTAGTCGTCTGAGTACACCCGACCGTTTACGTAAAGGGAATCAAACTCAGCCAATTCTTTAGCCAAGCAAGCCTTTGTCACAGCAGAGTGCGATTGAATTCTCATTCCATACCGTCCCGCCCAGTCCGTTGCTGGGGGCATGGAGTGCGATCCTCTCGTTTAATAAACAATGTGCACTCGCTTGGCTGTGGATATACAACAGTAAAGCAAATGTGGAGATTGGGCAAATCAAGCATCCGAAAGATATTCAATTTGCAAAAGAGAGCTAACCGCGGTGGAGGTTGGTACTCGGATTCTGATGGCTTTTCCGCAAACGTGACCTTTAAGTGGTCTTGTTGTGTAGGGTTATCACGCCTATCTAGAGAGTAGGATGTTGAGGGTTGGAGTCCCTCCAAGACACGTGGATTCTTTTTCGCAAATTTCATATCAATTTGTCCATTTCGAAACATATGCTGTGCATATGCACAGCCAAGATATTTAACAAAAAATGGTTTTCGTACGGCCGAGTTGCCGAATAATATGCAATTAATTGTAATCAAGTGTCGGTCTTTCACCGTCATTAGTCGTCTGAGTACACGCGACCGTTTACGTAAAGGCAATCAAACTCATCAAATGCTTTAGCCAAGCAAGCCTTTGGCACAGCAGAGTGCGATTGAATTCGCATTCTATACCGTCCCGCCCAGTCCGTTGCTGGGGGCATGGAGTCTGATCCTCTCGTTGAATAAACAATGTGCACTGGCTTGGCTGTGGATATTCAACAGTAAAGCACATGTTGAGGTTGGGCAAATCAAGCATCCTAAAGATATTCAATTTGCAAAAAAGAGAGCTAACCGCGGTGGAGGTTGGTACTCGGATTCTGATGGCTTTTCCGCCAACGTGACCTTTAAGTGGTCTTGTTGTGTAGGGGTTATCACGCCTATCTAGAGAGTAGGAGGTTGAGGGTTCGAGTCCCTCCAAGACACGTGGATTCTTTTTCGCAAATTTCATATCAATTTGTCCATTTCGAAACACATGCTGTGCATATGCACAGCCAAGATATTTAACAAAAATGGTTTTCGTACGGCCGAGTTGCCGAATAATATGCAATTAATTGTAATCAAGTGTCGGTCTTTCACCGTCATTAGTCGTCTGAGTACACGCGACCGTTTACGTAAAGGCAATCAAACTCATCAAATGCTTTAGCCAAGCAAGCCTTTGGCACAGCAGAGTGCGATTGAATTCGCATTCTATACCGTCCCGCCCAGTCCGTTGCTGGGGGCATGGAGTGCGATCCTCTCGTTTAATAAACAATGTGCACTCGCTTGGCTGTGGATATACAACAGTAAAGCAAATGTGGAGATTGGGCAAATCAAGCATCCGAAAGATATTCAATTTGCAAAAAGAGAGCTAACCGCCGCGGTGGAGGTTGGTACTCAGATTCTGATGGCTTTTCCGCAAACGTGACCTTTAAGTGGTCTTGTTGTGTAGGGGTTATCACGCCTATCTAGAGAGTAGGAGGTTGAGGGTTCGAGTCCCTCCAAGACACGTGGATTCTTTTTCGCAAATTTCATATCAATTTGTCCATTTCGAAACATATGCTGTGCATATGCACAGCCAAGATATTTAACAAAAAAATATGATTGTTGATTAAAATCTAGAGTCTACAGATTCGGAAGCCTCTATTTGAGAGACATGAAAACTTTTTCCCGAAAAGCTCAGTTGCTTCGTTGCAAAGGAATTAGAAGCATCCTCCTACGCTTTTCGAAAGCCTCCTTTCAAGCAGCTTGGAGGACACCTTTCAAGAGGTTCGGAAGCTTTTTTTCAAAGGTTCGGAAGCTTCATTTTGAGAAGTTCAGAAACTTTCTTTCAAGAGGCCCGGAAGCCTTCTTTAAAGCTTTTTTCTATAAACTTTCTTTTTTTCTGCTTATTTTAAAAGCCTCGGAAGGATCTTTTCAAAGGACTCGAAAGGCATTTTTCAACAGGCTCGAAAGCCTCCTTTAAAAGGGTCGGAAGTCTCCATTCAAGAGGCTTAGAAGCCTCCTTCTTAGAGGTCAGGAAGTCTTCTTTTAAGCTTTCTTCTTAATACTTTCTTTTTTTTCTGTTTTTCCTTCTTTTAGAAGGCTCTGAAGGCTCCTTTCAAGAAGCACGGAAGCTATCCCCCAAAGAGGCTCTGAATTCTTTTTTCATGAGGCTTGGAACCGTACTCTCTAAAGCCTCAGAAGCGTCCTTTCAATATACTCAGAAGCCTAATTTTAAGTGGCTCGAAAGCCTTCTTTCAAGAGGCTCAGAAACCTTAAAGTGGTTTGGACGCATCCTTCCATCCAAAAGGCTCTCTTAAAAAGCTTCTTCCAATAGGTTCGGAAGCCTCCTTTCGAGTGGTTCGGAAGCCTTTTTTCAAAAGGCCGGAAGCCTTCCTTTAAAATGATCGGAATTCTTTTTTCAAGAGGCGTAGAAGAGTCCATTCAAAATACTCCGAAGCCTCCTTTCAAGAGACTAACAACTAAATCGAACTGAATTGTGCTACATGGGTCCTTTCAAAAGTATCTGAAGCCTCCTTTCGAGTGGTTCGGAAGCTTCCTTCCAAAAGACTTGAAGCCTCCCTTTAGTAGTGTTTCAAGATACTCCGAAACCTACTTTATGGGTCGTCGGCATTCAATAGCCTCGGAAGACTCTTTTCCAGTAGCTTGGAAGCCTCGAGAGCTCAAAAACCTGTCATTAAGATGCTTGGAATTCGGAAGCCTTCTTTCAAGTGGCTCGAGAGCCTTCCATAAAATGGCTCGTAAGGTCTATCAAGAGGCTTGGAAGCCTCCTTTCAAGAGGCTCGGAAGTCTCCTTCCATAAGGGTCGGAAGCCTCCTTTCAAGAAGCTCGGAAGCCTTCTTTCAATACGCTCTGTTCTGTAAGATGCTTGATGTATGAACTTAATTTGAATTGGAAAGTTTCAAACAAAATGGAAATTTCAGAAAAGTTTATGGAGAGCCATATTTCCGTTAGTTTTCAGGAACAGTTTTCATATATCTTAAGATTTACAGCAAAAAACATAGGGGGTACCTCAATTAATGCAAAAGTTCGAAGGGGTACCTCTCAAGAAAAAGGTTGAGGACCGCTGTCCTAGAGGAACTTTCGGACGAACTTATGATGGAGCTTCTGGAGGAACTCCTGGAGGTACTTCTGGATGAATTCCTAAAGGAACTTCCAGATGAATTTCTGGAGGAACTTCTGGAGAAACTTCCGGGGGGAATTCCTGAAAGAATGTCCAGAGGAAATTTTTGATGTACTTCCCAACGGACTCGTCGAGCAACTCCCGAAGAAACTCCGGATATTTTTTGACGTTTGTAATCAGTTCACGCTGATCCACGCCGCCGCCGATCATCAACGGCGTGACGTCACCACGCCGCCGCCGCTGGCTGAAAATGATCTATTACGCCGCCGCCGATAAATTCAATCGGCGCGCAGATCTAATTTCAACTTTGCAAATAATTTCTACAAATAATTTTAGTTTGTATCGATCACATCTAAGATCTCCCTATATTTGTTGCAGTTAAAACTGAATGCAACATTGTCTTTTTCCTTTTCTGCATTTTTCAGGGACCACCACACTCCTTTTTCTTAATGAATTTGGTTAAAATGTGCTTGATGCATCCGGTTTTCAGATGGATTCCTGGAAATTTGTATTTACGGGAAGTTAAGAATCATAGAAAAATAATTAAAACATAAAGAATATTTGTTGAAGTATGTTTTAAAATTTATGATATTTTATTAAGTACTTAAATTGATATTCTTAACAATAGCTGTCGACAGAATCCAACATTTTTTTTCACAAGCCTCTATGAATCAAGTCCTTTATAAACAAATTAGGGGTTTAAGCTTAAACCCCTTTTGCCATAGTTATTGAACTTTTTCAACATGCCATTGTAGCCTATTATAGAATCATTTCTCAGAAACCATTTATTTTCATTACGTGGGTATCTTATTTGATGTTTCTGATCTGATCTCAAGTTCATTCTGATTGCTGGTATTGCCCATATTTTTATATAAACTGGGAAATATTTTTCAATCCTCAGGGAATAATTGAACGTCACATGCGGTTTTACGCCCCAGTTGAGTTCTTTTTCCATCATTTGAACGGGAACAGTCTTGCGAAAATGATGATCCTGATATTTCTATCGCTATTCGGAACAGCATCACCCCTGCTACTAGGAAACGTTGGTGAGCTCGAAATCACTCTGTTTGCAGGCAATCTTGTAAATATAACGCACGAACTTCAGCATCGTGACCCGCATTTGGTATACGGCGATATATGCATTGTTACTACCAAGGAATTGGACCATCTATGGATAGAACTGATCACAGCGTACGTGAAAGGAGTGTCCGGTCTTAAAAATCCGCTGGTGATCACTACGGTGGTAGGGTTAAAATTTATAGTGCGCCAATGTGCGATTTATTTAATACAGCTCGATGTACGTACATGCCTTTCAGTTGAGCGACATATTACTAAACTACTGCAGCTCTCGTCATGGAACCGTTTCGGAAAGTTCATATTCATAGCTATCAGACCGATTAGGTCACTAGATCTTGGTCCAGTTCTGACTTCCTATTGGAGGCTTGTGCTGGACTCGGGTATTGCCAGCTCAGTGCTTCTATTGTATGATGTCTACACGGCGAAAGTTACAATAATTCTCGCGGATTTCTTCCGTGCAGATGTCACGATGCATCTCGGTGGTTTAGATCCGGTTGCCACAGTCTTGACTAAGAACCATTTTGACGACTTGAAAGGATTTCCATTTTATGTGGCAGTACGCGAATACAAACCGCTAGTCGCATTCATAAATGACAAGGTCTATGGAGTGGCACCCAAAATGACTCATTCGTTTTGTCTGAAGCTGAATGCCACTTGTATTTGGTGGAAATATTATAATTCGGATGAGGTGCTGAAATTTTCCAAAACTAAGCGGGTTAGTTTGTATCTACTGAAGAACATGGTGTATTATTCAGAAACCGTTGATCTGGTTTTTCTTCCCCTGCATACCGGACGTTGTCTTTTGATTCCAGAGCGAGAAATTCTCTATTTTGATCATCTCACTATTCCATTCGAATGGAGTCTATGGGTCTTTCTAATTGTTCTTGGATTGGCTTGCATTGCGATGAATCGCTTTCTATCAAAAACTTATCCCAGACAAATATTAGATATGACGTTTTTTGGTTCATCAATAGACGAACATCGGATGGACTACGTCGAACGAATAACGCTGTGTGCTTTTTCCGTGCTGCTGTTCGTACTCTGCGAAGGATATTTAGCTAAGATAATAACCTTCATGGTCGCTACCAAGTACCAGGATCATGTTTCGACAGTAGATGAATACATTCAAAGTGATATTCCGCTTCTGACCGATAATAGTACCAAAAACCAATCGTTGGATTTATTATCTGCACCTGACACCTTCATATCGCATATGAAAGTTGTTGACAATATCAACACAGACAGTGCGATGCATAAGGAGTGTGCTTTATTGATGGACTGCTTGACTGCGGAGATGTTTCGCACAAATCCAGGTAATATTGATCAATCCAGCAACCGATTTACATACTATCTACTGAAGGAACGTCTGGCCACTTCTATGGTGGCACATTCCATATCACGGTTGGACCCATTTGGAGAGATATTTCATGTTATACACAGTCGGTTCATCGAAGGAGGATTCTGGGACCTTTGGCTCCATACATCGCTATCTTCATACACAGTAAACCACGAAGTGGAGAATAGTTACCTGTCGTATGAAGATCTTATTTCTTTGTGGTTGATTTTAGCGTATGGATGGCTGACTAGCGGGGTAGTGTTCGGTGGAGAGATATTTTATTTTAAGTTTTTACGAGCAATGTAAATGTTTTTGTAATGAACCGACACCTGCTACAGTCTTTTTGTGAGATTTTTCCATAATTTGAAGTAGGATCAGATCTATTTGGAGAAGCATCTGAACTCATACTGTTACAACCAAAAATACAATACAAAAATTTCGAAGTTACGCTTGATCAAACGAAGTATCTTTTAATTTAACTGTTAGAACTATACCTATGTTGGCAAACCGAAACCCTACCTATTTCCATTTTCTACACCCAACACAATTCATTATGACATTCTTTGCTTGAAGTTTATTGTATCAAATGTTTATGCCAACTCATTGCATTAAGTCGGTTTATTTGGTTTCGATCAATGCATCTAAATGAATCTCGTTGGTTCCTCTTGGTACAAGTATGTGAATTGTGTACAGCAATATAACCATACAATTTTCCGGATTCCATTCAGCTTGATGACGGAAAAGACCACAAATTTGCATGGTGCCGCAATTCCACTTGTAGCACCCATTGATATTCCTGTTACCTTTTTTTGAACTAGCTTCTGGCCACTTTCGAATACAAACGATCTTTCCTCTAGTCAAAACATTTCTACCACAGAGAAACAGACGACGTCTCATTTAGAACAAAATGCAATCAAAATCATCGTCACGGAAACAATATCGCCCAATGCTAAATGCACTTTCAGTGAAAAAGCGGCAACCAGATGACGGTAGTGTGGAAAAACAAGCAAATCCGATGGAAGCACCATCGGTGACCGATCAACCACCTACAAAAAATGAATCCACCATTAAAAAAGTGAGCGATGGAACATGTGTTGAGTGATATGTCTGTTTCTCTGTGCTTCTACTGTTGTACTGGATATTTCTGCATCGTTTTGGCCAAATCCCTGATAAAAATTAGAAGGTTGTTTCCGAGACTCGACCGCCAATTGAACGTAGAATTACGTAAAAAGTAAAATATTAAATTTTGATATATTGAAAATGCTTATCTGATACCATCAATGTGAATTAATTGCAGTCATTAGCCGGAATAGTGGCCCTGAATGAGCCGATTTAATTTCAATAATGCGCCTTTCCAATCACTAACAGCAACAGAACTAAAATCTCGAGAAAAATTTCATTTTTGCAACGTCCCCCCCCGACGAGCGCTTGAGAAACTGCTGTTGACGGCAATTTTCTGTCGTCGTCGAGCAATTATCATTTGCACCATGAAGTTTCGACTCAACCTTGTCTTGAATAAAATAGGGGGTTGTGAAAAGAGCCGATTTATTTTCAATAACGCGCCTTCCCAATTAATAATATCAACAAAATTAGAGTTTTAGGAGAAAATCTTGAATAAAACCTTTTCTTTTCATAAAATGCTGGCCGGTCCGGAATGCGGAATGCACTGTTGTTTCACCTATTGCAATCACTGCCTTTCCAGTGGAACCGGATGCTACATAAGCGTTGTGCTTCTTATTATGAGCTTGACTGTACCGGTTCGCTTCACCGGACTGCTTCTGATGCCAACGTCAGCTACTCGATGACTTAAAACGTTTTTCATTTTCATTTATTCAGTTTACATCTAAACAGATAACACTGAATCAACAATTTGACGCCACAATACACGGTTCGAGGCCGCATCTATTCATCCTTGAATTCGCCCCACGCTCGCCATGTCGTTTTGCACCTGGTCTGCCTCGCTCGCTGTGCTCCACGTGGCAACAAGGCTCAGAAAAACATCGTCAAGGACGACAAGCTACCGAAGCAGAAGCCACGAAAGAAAGTAAGCTATGCCATTTATATTTACAAGGTTTTGAAGCAGGTCCATCTGGATATTGGCGTCTCGTCGAAGGCGATGAGCATCATGAACAGCTTCGTAATCGAAATCTTCGAACTTATCGAGGATAAAACCTTCCGTCCATCGCACTACAACAAACGCTCGACGATCACCACACTCGAGATTCAGACCGCCGTCTGCCGTCCGCCTCCTGTTGCCGGCCAAGCACGCCGTCTCGTAGCCTTCATCAAGTCAATACCAAACTTTCAAAACGACTTATCTGCTTTTGTAAACAAAGATACAAACGTCGATTTGTCGAATCTGAGGGCACTCCCACGCAAACCAACACCATCAACATGATGTTAACAATTGGTTTGCGTGGGACTGCTCTCAGATTTTTTTTTGGCTCTACCTTCTCTCCTGTAAAATGGTGGATCTGCAACGAACTGTTATTCAATCCACAATGTGCCTTTCCAATCACTCATAGCAACCACATCACCGATATCAACTCATATCAACTCATAATCACTCATATCAACCGGACCGAGCATGGAAATTTCAGAGGACGGTCGCGACAATGGCGCACAATCAGCTCCCACAAAGTTCAACTAAAAAAAAAATGAAGATAAAGAGCTTCGGTAGAAAAAGACGAAGTTCTAACAGAATGGAATCTGGTAAGGATAGTTAGATTTCAAAATAATGGTAGACTCCGGCGGAAATGGATGGAGATCTGATATTGTGATCATTTGTTAGTTAGAGTTTATCAAGAACAAGTTGAATCATTTGTGGCACGAATTTGAAAAGCTATTGCTTTCGAATTGGAACACATTTGTTTAGATTCAATTGTAAAGTGCTACTACTCGGCTGACTTGTCGGGTGCTGCTTCTGTTCGGCTGGCTTGCCGGCTGCTTGGCTTGATGCGCTTCGGTTTGCTGGCTGTTTGACGTCTACTGTAGTGCGGAAACTCTTAAAAACTCACTGCAGTAGCGCTCGTGGAATGAGCTACGATCCGGCTGGCTTGCTGGCTACTGCTTCTTGCTGATGGGTCGGAATAACTCAACGGATGAGCCTCGGTTCGGCTGGCTTGCCGGCTGCTGCTTCGATTCGGCTGGCTTGCCGGCTGCTTGGCTCTATGCGCTTCGTTTCGCTGGCTGTTTGACGTCTACTGCAGTGAGGAAACTCTTAAAAACTCACTGCAGTTGCGCCCATGGAATGAGTTACGATCCGGCTGCTGCTTCTTGCTGATGGGTCGGAATGACTCAACGGATGAGCCTCGGTTCGGCTGGCTTGCCGACTGCTGGGCTGGATGCGCCCCGTTCGGCTGGCTTGCCGGCTGCTGCTTCGATTCGGCTGGCTTGCCGACTGCTGGGCTGGATGCGCCCCGTTCGGCTGGCTTGCCGGCTGCTGCTTCTTTCTGATGGTGCGGAATGGCTCAGGTCGACTGCTTCCTTCTAGCGCTCCTACGATGTGCACTCTGTCGTAATCTTCCGGACTACGATCAGACTCAGTGTCCTTGCAACGGGGGTAGAGCTGACCTTTGCTCTCCATTGCAAATTGTTTTTTTGACTCCTTGTCGCAGCTATAGAGAAATGAATTCAATATTTATTATAAAAAGCCGTTTTGTACCAATCCTCCAATCCTCTTTAAAATGCCGAACCACAACATATCAACCAACCATAGGTTGGTGTCGTGTTATGGAAGGCGTATTGCCATGCGTACCGCTAGCGTCTCAGCTGAATGCTGTTAGATGCGCAGTAGGCCGGTTATTATTATATTTTTTTTATGCCACGAGGTTGCTACACAAGCGTGTGGATTGCCGTGGTAGACGTCGTCCGCGTCCGCGATTTGATTTTTATTTTGGGTGTAGATGGTCTTGTGACATGAAGTTCGTGACATGGGATTTGTAACGAGAAACAATTTAGTTTGTATTTTAGTATATATTTATTATAATAATGATATTGCATCAAACAAGTTTATTTCATTTGTTTTGTTATTCCTATCTAATCTACACACTCGTTGACGTTCGTCGTAATTCTCCGCGATGCTCTGCAGCGCATGCATTATATAGGCAGTAATCTACTTCTTTTTTTTTTCATTGGCTCGCCATGAATGACGTGTATACCAATAAGGAACCTCGCACAGTAACAATGGGCGATCGTTTTTTTTAAATCGATAAAAACTACAATTTATCAATATCAAATTTGTTTCAATAATTTCAAAATAATTCCTTTCTTCTTTTTTTTGTTTCTGCTTTTATTTATATTGTTCATTATGGTCCATGACGCTACAGATTAGAGCCAAGCCCGTAAGTTGCACGACTTTGATGTCTGTGCTTGCGATGCACATACGTGATTGGTTGGTTTACCGTTTTTTAACAGTGCACAATAGGACAGTTTTCGATTTTTCGACAGCTTATAACCTATATTTTTATAATCAGGGCGGTTTTTATTTATTAGATTTTTTAGGGAGGGGTGGGGGCGTTCCAACTGGCCCCTCCTAGAAATGACATTTTTGCGTTTTTTTAGGAGAACGGACAGCTTTGCCATATTTTCGTCTCAAAAGCAACATATTTATATATCGTTTCGAAGCTCTTAAACAGATCTATGCAATAGGTCTGATAATGTAATAATAGCTCTGTCCAGAATTTGGTTTCTAGTAGTTTTGTTAAAGCATATTTTACGCAATATTTAACGAACAAAACAGTTTGGTACCCCGCAATACCCCGCAGTGAAGTATCATGCACTACACTGTTGAACTCTTAAGTTTTGAGGAATAAAATGAATAAAATTCTGCTCAAAATCATCATTTTGTACAGGATTTGAAAAATTGCCCATTTTTGCCTTTCTCGTGTACTAAGTATACATAGAAGCTATATGATCGCTCCAAAAGCATTTAAAAGAAAGCCCGAACACCCATAGTGTTGTATACCGATCGACTCACTTCGACGAATCGAGGTGATGTCTGTGTGTACGTGTGTGTGAATGTCTGTATGTGTGTGAGCAAAAAAATATCTTAACTCTTTTTTAGGCACTTACCCTAAACCGATTTACTCGTAACAAGTTTCATTCGTCAAAGAATGTTGTTCCATTATAGTATATTAAAAATAGGCTGGATCGGACTATGAGCTTAAAAGTTATGACCAAAATACATTTTCTTATACTGCACGAGAAACATAACATTGCCGTTAGGAGGATGAATTAGATTTTTTGGTAAACTTCTTTTTTTCTCAATTTTTATTTGAGGTACTCAATAACGCCACTTTTATTGAATTTGGCGACGAACACAATTTAATTAAAATTTGTATGGAGGGGGGGGGGGTTAATCCATTGCGCCTAATTAAAAAAAAAATCATCTATCATATAAAAAGCGTCCACAGTAAGAAGAAGGGGAAGGGGCTCAAAATTTACAATTTTGATATTACTACATAATAGAAGCGAATTATAGATTTAATCATAACGTGTTGGATGAATAGTGTGTTGAATCACTCCTTGCCACTAAACCTTTTTATAATAATGAATGAAATCTTAATAAAATGTCAAATAAATTAAATTCTATTTCGTGAATTTTCAACACCAGAAGGTATTAGTGCTTTTTTTGATCATTTTAGGAAATCTGCGTTGCGTCCATTTGTCTGTGACCCGAATATTCCGTTAAACCTTCATATGACCATTCGTATTTTTTCAGAAACCCAAACGAATTCTGTTTTGGAAGTTCAAAAGAATTTCGTTCAGAAAAACAATAGAATTCCTTTTAGAATTTCACATAATTTCGAAAGGACTTGTTTTGGGTTTATGAACCGAGATTTTTTTTCCTTTTTTTGGCTTTCGGAAGGAACTCTTCTGGGTTTTCGAATCAATTCCTTTTGTGCTTCCGAACAAAATCCTTTTACATCTTCGGTAGGAAATCCCATAAGTATTCTAATCAGAATCCCTTGTCCAAAAGTATTTCTTTCGAAAGTCCAAAAGGATTGCGTTCGGAAGACCAAAAGTATTCGAAATTGTAGAATGATTTTGTTCCGAATCCCATCAGAATTCCGTTTGGAAATTAAAAAAAATCTTTGCGAAGCCCAGAGGGATTCAGAAGCTCGAAGGGATTCCGCCAGTAAACTCAGAAGGATTACGGTCGAAGGTTCACATAATTCTGTAAGAAAATCCGTACGAACGTATATCTTTTGGGCACCGTAATGGAATTCTTTTGGGCTTTCAAACGGGATCATGTCGAGCTTCAGAAGACATCCCCATCTGACTCTCTTAGCTGGAAAATAGCCACCACGTCCTAGGCACAGTGTGCAGATAGCTGTAAAAATGTCAAAAATCGTCAACAACAACAACGATTGTAACTTAACTATTAAAAATATCCACAAAAATGAATAAGCAGATTTTACTTTTGAACTCTGTTCATAAGTTGTTCATGGTGAAATAAAAAGCAAATGGATAATCTCGATGGAATATTGATCGTTTTGAATAAGTTATTCAATCAATAAAACTTATTAGTCATATTTGGTGCAAGTCCCTAATTAAAAATACATATTGATCAGGTTGACATTGGATGTTTTACGATGTTAAGTTTTTCCAATTTTTACGTACGTTATTTTGTGTTGGTGTTGGTGTTGGCTACGCTAAAAACCGACAGCTGAGCTTAGCACGAGCCTGTACAGAATGGATTGAATTTGGATTTCTGAATGGAATCTGTTTAGGTTTCCGAAAGGAATTAAAGAATCTTTCCGTTTGGAATTCTAAAAGGATTCTGTTTGGAACCCAAAAGGGATTTCAGTTCAGAAGCCTAAAAGGCTCCGCTCGGAGTTACAAATTGATACCGTTTGGAAACATTTTAGAATCCCGTGCGAAATCCCCATAACGATTTTGTTTGAAAACCTAAAATGGTTTAATGTATTAATATAGACTGGCATTCTTACAGTCGTGGAGAGCCAGTTACATAATATTTTTTGTCAGTAATGCCGACTGGGCTGACGACTGAAGTTATGCTTTTAAGATTGACTTCTTTCGGCGATAGCAGTCTTAATAAGTAGCAAATACTTTGTTGTCAAGAAGTCAATCTTAAAAGCATAATTTAAGTCGTCAACCAATTTAATTTTCAAGTTTGTCACAAATTTAGATCTAAAGGCTTTCCCTGTGAAAATAAAAAATTTAAACTTAAAAAAAGCTTTCAAATAAATCAATTTAGCATTTGGCTGAAAAGTTTTAGCTGTTAAAAATACCAAATTTCTCACATATTTTATATACATAAACATGAGGAAGGTTCTTAAGATGGTTCGAAACCCCTCCCCTCTTTGGAAAAGAGGGCTCTTCATAATTTCTTCATAACTCGAGAATTAACAAAGCAAACGGAACCAAATCTGGCATGTGGAGGTTTTGGAAGGGAATATATATTTCTATGATGGTTTGAGACCCCTCCCCCGCTCTAAAAGATGGGTTCCCATACAAATGAAACACAAGTTTTGAAAATAATCAGTTTTTAGCGAGACGAAGTTCGACGAGGCTGCTAGTTTGAAATTAAATTAAAAAATTTGGAATCCCAACTTTTTTTTTATTTGTGTAGTAGTCAAACTATGGTCGAGTGGACCAAAGATTACATCCTTGTTTGAACAGCTCGTCCTAGCTTTCACATTAAATTATTGGGTTTAAACGTTTCTACTGATGCATTGGCCTGGGTAAATTGATTCCATGTTTTCTACATGACCTATTTCTTCTTCTCGTAGAAGAATATATAAGCGTAGGTATTATTTGCGAAGCCAATTATTTAGCAGCCTCGAGCCTCCAGTAGGACGAAGAAGATCAGCAAACGATTAACGATAGAAAAACAAGTAATTTTACTATTGCTTGGGGACATTTTTTGTTCGCTTTAGCACTAATTGAGCATCCAAGTATTGCTTATAGTATTCTTTTTACTCCAATTCAATTCCAGTATGCGCGTGGAAAATACGTGTTTAATTGTGTCGTTTTTTTTTAATTGAAATGTGGGATGTGCTATCGAATGCTGCTTTCCAAGGAACGATGTCTGGGATTGTTTTGCTTCGATT
Organism: Armigeres subalbatus; assembly: GCF_024139115.2. Taxonomy (NCBI): domain Eukaryota; kingdom Metazoa; phylum Arthropoda; class Insecta; order Diptera; family Culicidae; genus Armigeres; species Armigeres subalbatus. The sequence goes on from NC_085141.1 coordinate 138,199,492, forward strand.
TAGCCTCCCTATTTTTTAGCGAAACAATTTTGTGAAGCACTGCTACTGACTGTTGCCCTCCTTATATGCGCTCCTCCATATTTTTTTAATTTGATGAATCTTGTTGACTTAAATAAATTCATCATTTTTTAAGAATAATGGGTAATAAGTTAATTGATTTGGATCAGATTTGTCCTGTTTTCGCTTTCGGTATGAATCAAAAATTTAAGATACAAACTCATTTAATAGCCGTCATAGAAAAGCTTTCTATTAATAACTGAGGAAATGCGAATAGAACACCAAATTGAAAAGCAGACCAAGTTCCGGTTGGAATATAGAGCCATAGAAGAAGAAGAATGTTGAAATTTCAATCCTTATATGTTCCCGACCAAAAGTATCGATAGAACAAAGTAGTGTTGAATTTAAACTAGAATTTAAAAAACACTTTAATAAAGTTTAAAAATAAGATATAGAAACGATTTTTTAACACGTGTCTCTATGAATCAACTTCTGGAATTTACAAATGTTATTAATATTTTCAATACGTTATTTTACCCTAAAAAGTTCCATAATTTCTCGAAAACGATTTTATTTCATTGTAATCATAATCACGTGGGTGACTCATTTTATGTTTCTGATCTGATCTCAAGGTCTGTCTATCGAATCTTTTATATCAAAAATCTTCAAATTATTGTTCAATCCTCAGGGAATAACTGAATGGCACACGCGGTTTTACGCCCCAGTTGAGTTCTTTCTCTATCATTTCAATGGTTACAGTCTTACAAAATGATAACCCTAATACTGCTATCGTTTTTCGGAACAGCATCACCGCAGCTAATAGAAAGCGTCAGTGAGCTCGATATTACTTTGTTTGCAGATGATCTTGTTAAAATGACGCAAGATCTTCAGCATCGTGATCCGCATCTAGTCTACGGTGATATTTGCATAGTAACAACTGCGGAGTTTGACCACCTATGGACGGAACTGATCACAACGTATGTGAAAGGAGTGTCCACCCTTAAAAATCCACTGGTCTTCACTTCGTTGGAGAATTTTAAATTTCTAGTGCGCAACTGTGTGATTTATTTCATCCAACTCGATTTAGGCACAAGTCTTTCAGCTGTGCAAAATATTACTCAACTGCTGCAGCTCCCATCATGGAACCGTTTTGGAAAGTTTATATTTATTGGAATCAAATCGATGGAATCATTAGACCCCAGTCCCGTTCTGACTTCATATTGGCGTCTTGTGTTGCACTCGGGTATTGCGAGCTCAGTGCTAATATTGTTTGAAGTTCCTACAGCGCACGTTATTCTAGCACTCGCAGATTATTTCCGTGGAGAAGTCTTTGTGCATCATGGCGGCTTGGATCTAGTTGCTACCCTTCTGACAAGGATCCATTTTAAAAACCTGCAAGGATTTCCATTCTATGTGGCCATCCGTGAATATAGACCGCTCATTGCTTTTGAAAACGGCATAGCTTATGGAGTGGCACCGAAAATGGCTCATTCATTTTGTATGAAACTGAACGTCACGTGTGTTTGGAGGAAACACCATAATTCAAATGAGCTGGTGAAGTTGATCAATACCAGAAAAGTGAATTTGTTTCTACTGCAGGATATGAGGAATTACGCGCCTGTAGAGTTGACGTTCTTCCCCGTTTATTCCGGATTTTGTCTTTTGATTCCAGAGCAGGAAATTCGCTATTTCGATCATCTCACTATTCCATTCCAATGGAGTCTATGGGTCTTTTTAATTATTCTTGGATTGGCTTGCATTGTAATGAATCGCTTTCTATCACAAACTTATTATCCCAGACAAATTTTAGATATGACGTTTTTTGGTACATCGATAGACGAGCATCGGATGAAATACGTCGAACGAATAACGCTATGCGCGTTTTCCGTGCTACTATTCGTACTCTGCGAAGGATATTTGGCAATAATAATAGCTTTCATGGCCGCTACCAAGTATCGGAAACACGTTTCAACAGTAGATGAATTTCTTGGAAGCGACATCCCCCTTCTGACCGATGACAGTACCAAAAACGGGTGGTTGAAATTATTAAATGCACCAGATACCTTCATATCGCATATGAAAGTTGTTGACAATGTCAACACAGACAGTGCAATGCATAGGGAGTGCGCTTTAGTTATGGATTGCTTGACTGCGGAAATGTTTCGCAAAAATCCCGGTAATGTTGATCATGTCAGCAATCGTTTCATGTACTATATGCTGAAGGATCGTCTCACAACTGCTATGGTGTCAAATTCCATATCACTATTGGATCCATTTGGAGAGATATTCCGCGATATAAATAGTCGGTTCGTCGAAGGTGGATTTTGGCAACTTTGGTTCCATATGTCGCTATCGTCGTACACGATAAACCTCGAAGAAGAGAATTGGTTTTTGTCGTATGAAGATCTGATTTCTTTGTGGTTAATTTTAGCGTACGGATGGCTGATTAGTGGAGCGGTATTTATTGGGGAGTTATTCATAGCTTTGACTCAAAGCAAGTTATTACAAGCTATGTAAATGTTTTTTTTTCAAGTGATCGACATTTGCTTTAGTCATTTTGTGTGATTTTTACTCTCATTTCTAAACAGTATGAATATGACTAAAAATCTTGTAAGTTATTCAAATAAGTGTCTATCGATCTAACTGTAAGGACTGTGTGTCGGTAAACCAAAACCAACATGGATATCCTAGGTCTTATACTTAAATCAAAATTTGTTCATTGTATTTGTTAACATATTGGTTGTAGCAATAAATGTGTTGACCATTCTAAGCTCTATTTTTTGATTCACTCATACTATTATTTATTGGTAACATACACACCCCTAGGCGTACATAAGGGCCAACGTAAAAGTTCCAGGTCAGATTCCTGTCGACTAGCTTTATTTTTTTTGTTGAGGCTACATCACCACGAGCCGCTGGGTCTGCCTGTGCTGCGATGTCCTGGCGGATCCCAGTCCAACGCATGATTGCAGATTTCGTCTATCGCACCCACCATGATCCCGTCGATTACGATGAGGAACATATAATACATCCTTGTCTCCATCCTGCGACTTCCCGATTGGGGTCAGACACGGCTCCGTTATGCAAGACTCTACACGTAAAAGCTTCGTACTGCGTTTCGATGAGGCCGACGATTTTGTCCGGAACTCCCTTGTGCCTAAGGGCGCCCCCCAGATTTTCATGACAATATGGTCCACACATGATCTTCCGGGGCGGAATCCTACCTGCTATCGTTAGAGAGTCGTGTCTTTTTTCGCCTGTATCCGATTCAGGATAACTTTCTACAGAACTTTGAAAACAATGCACAGTAACATGGACACCATTTTATACGGGGAAGGGCCGTTTGGCCGAAGGCCACTAGGCCTACAGGCCGAACAGACCAGACCATTTGGCCGAAAGGGTCATTTGGCTGGAAGGGTCATTTGGCCGGAAGGCTCATTTGGCCGAAAGGGTCACTTGACCGAATAGGTCATTTGAAAAGTGAGAAATAGAGACGGCTCACTACTCACTTCCCATTTCTCACTTCTCACTGTAAAAAGTGAGAAGTGCGAGTGAGTAGTGAGACATCTCACTACTCACTTCGAGCTTCTAACTTTTCACAGCGAGAAGTGAGAAGTGAGACGTCCTTATTTCACACTTTTCAAATGATCTATTCGGCCAAATGTCCTAATTCGGGCAAATAACCCTTTCGGCCAAATGATCCTTTTGGTCAAATAACCCTTTCGCACAGCTGTGTGAAGCAAGTTGAACTGCATCATAGGAACCGGTGTCCTTCGCAATTGAAGTTTTTTTTTTAAACGGGGTTTTCGTGGATTATAGACCCACCAGAAACAGTTCATCATCGTTACAGCTTGCAAAAAACTTTTCTCACAGTATGCTACATATCGTAGAGTGTATGTAGCGATGATAAGTAAGAGATCTTTTCATTTCGCTTTGGATCCAATCCCTGATGGTGGAAGAAGAAAAATGTAAACGTACAAACAAAAAAATATGTATCTTACATGTAACGTTATTGAATTATATGACAGTAAACAGTGATGCAGTGAACCGCAGAATGCACTATGGTGCAGATTTACGCGGAAAGATACATTTTACGCCAAAACTATATTTCTTAGAAAAAACTGTTGTTTTACAAAATTGTTCAAAATAGTAAGGCCATCATTATGGTGCTACCAAAAAATAGGGTAGTCCATCATATAACAAAAATTAGAAAATATTTTAACTTAAAACGGCTACGCAGTCTTTAAGGATTAAAACAAAATTTATATTTGTCCAACGTTTCGACACGGGGTTGGTGTCTTCATCAGGGCCCTAGCAGCACACATGTTCCTCATTGGTTCCTGCAACTGATATGTGACCAGATTCAGTCACAATCAAGTTGCTGTAACCAATTTTGTTTGACTTGTGCTCTGCCTATGATCGCATAATTGTAACGTTTGCAAAAACACGCAGTCGAGAAAATGACGATTTAATGTTCACTACCAATAATGACTCTTCTCGAGTAATTTCAAAAGTTTAAATAAATAAAACACATCCAGACTATAATACATTATATATTTTATGAGATCAACAAATTAAAAAAAAATCAATTGTTATTATCATGAGGATTTTTGTAATGTTACGTTTATGTGGTTATTTTCGTGCCGATTTATACGAATGATTGCATATTAGTAACATGCCTTCTTTGATGGCGTTGCTTATTATAGTATAAATGTCAGTTTATTCACATTGGCTTCCGAAAAACGTGTCGCGATGTCTTTTGCACTCCAGTTAATTCAGTCCGCCTACCATACCGGTGAAAGTTCCGAGGACGACATCCCTTGCGAGGAAGTTTACAGCATCATCCCTCAGGAGTGTCACACGAATACCAGCTCCGTTCAAAGTGAAGGTGATTTTGTAGGATTCGAGGAGCAAGATTTGCGCCCTGTGTATATGGAAAACGGAAGCCTTCGAATATCAGTAGGAGATGATGTAGACTCTGATGGCAGCTTTTTCGATGATCCGGTGGATCCAATCACCAGGAAACGTAAGCGAACCAAAAAAGACGTGCAACGTGTGCTCCGAGCAAAGAAACAACGATTGACCCATGCTGTACAATTTCTGAACTGTGGATGCAAGAAGCGATGTTCGTATATATTTTCGAGGGATGAACGAGCTCAAGAAAATCGTAAGTACTGGAGTCATGATGCAATCGGCCGAGTGGCATTTATACGAGAAAGAGTACATCGAGTGGCAATTGAAAGGCGTGTGAATAACCATCATACGGATGGCAAATTCATTACCATTACCAGTTTCATCAGATGCGAAGTAACGGAGAGTTCACGAAAGTGTGCCGAAAGTTTTTCCTCAACACGATCGGTTTCAACGAAACATGCGGGTATATTTAAATATAGAATATTAATAATAAATAAGATAACAATTAATATAATAAATCATGCTTCGTTAATTCACAGAAATGTTTTATACCGTTGTGTAACTGATGAGCATGACGATTTGCCTAGAGAACAGAAACGAGGCAAATACATTCGTAGTACCACGAAATACGATGCAGTGAAAAGCCACATCCTAAGTTTCAATCCATCTATATCTCACTATAGAAGAGAACACGCCCCTAATCGATTGTATCTGCCATCAGATATATCGATGAAAATGATGTATGATCAATATAAGAAAACACACGATTCACAATTGCAAGTCAGCTACGAATTCTACTGTCGAATATTGAAACGCCTCAATATTTCTTTAGTCAAGCTAGGACACGAGCAATGCGAAAGGTGCGAGACTGGAAAGCAACATAAGTTAGATTTTAATCATGAAGCGAAATCCCTTCCAAATGAAGCAGCCTGCCAAATTTGTGAACATTATGACGCACACATGAAACTGGCTGATCGCGCAAGAGATGCGTATCGCAAAGATGGCGAAAAAGCGCAGACAGGATGCGTTGTGTTGGCGGTTGATCTCCAAAAGGTATGATTTTGTGTGATTTTTTGACATTGTTTGCAACTCGATAAGACAAGCTCGTGTCATTGCAATTATCTGAGTTCTCATTTGTATTATGACAGACACACGAACGTTGGTCTTAATTTTAAGCTTGTCTTTAGTTTTCTTGGGTACTTGAATCGATTGTGAGAAACTTTATTTTACCAAAAAAATAAATAAATCGTAGATTCGTAGAATTTGTCCTCTAGACATGTAGAAAGAATCCACGATTTGTCATTAACATTATTTATTTGATTTTATTTTAGGTTGTACAGATCCCGCGCCTTGAAGGTTTGAAATCGATAGTTTTTTCGCAGAGGCTATTGGTCTTCAATGAAACTTTTGCCCCAGTAGGCGATTATGCAAAAATGTACCCCGTGATTGCTTGTGTCTGGGATGAGCCAACCGCTGGAAGGTCATCAAATGACATACTCAGCTGCTTCGGAAGAGTCATCAACCGTTTCAATGACGAAAACCAAATTGTTTTATGGCTAGATAACTGTTCTGCACAAAACAAGAACTGGAATTTGTTCTTGTATTTGATTCTGCTAATCAATTCAAAAGATATACATGTTCAAGAAGTTGTTCTAAAATATTTCGAAATGGGTCACACTTTCATGGCAGCTGATAGCTTTCATGCAGCCGTAGAGGCTCGCATGCGGCGCGGAACACCTGTTATAACTATGGATGATTTTCAGACAGCAGTTTCAAATGCGAAGAAAAGAACCGATGTTATAAGAATGATGTCAAATGATTTTCTTTCGCCATCGTTGAATGTTTCACAATATACACTAAAAAATTGCACTCCTCGTCCATACATCGATGACATTAGGAAAGTTGTCATCAAGAAGGGATCGTTGATGTTCCAGTACAGCAACGAAGTTGGAACCAACGGTGAAATCAACAGCTGCAATTTGCTTTCGAAAAAGCAACAACGAGTCGTGCTTGCTAACAAATTCAATCTGGAGGATCATGTGAAGCGACCATCTAAGGCCCGTGGTATAGAATTGGAAAGAAAAAACGCTCTACTGCGAACTATATTACCTTTAATCAAACACGAGGATAGGAAATATTGGGAAGAAGTTCCTGAAATTTGATAACAGATTTGAATTTGCATATGAAGTATTTAATACTCTCTTAATTATTATTTTGTGATTACAATAAAACATTGAAATCTCTCATCCTTTGTTAAAATATATTCTAATGTCAAGTAAATCAACGATATGTGGAAGAATTTCGGTTATAATATCCTTTAAAATGTATTAACCCATGTATGCACAGTGTTACAAATATGCGGTCATTCATGTTATGTTACAAAACAACTTGCAGTTTTTTGAGAAATTTTTCAAACAAACATAATATTTTTTTTACATATACCGAAAACACGTGTTATTTTAAGGCTATTCCAATCAAAAACACAAATTCCATGAAATGTCGAATGTTGTCTATTGTTGAGTCTTACAATAACTGTCTGCTTTGGAAATTTATGGTACATTATTTTGGAAATACTTATTTTTAACATAGATGAGACTGGCCACTGGATTTATGGTAGCGTTTTACGGAACATTCAAAAGTTATTTACGAACCGTTTTTCATTTTTTTTATGGATCGTTTTTGCTCATTTAACGATGTAAAGTATGGACTGCAGATATATTTCAGGTGACAATAATAGATTATGATGCAGTTATGACACGCTCCGTGTAAAATAGAGTTAATGAGCTTTTCTAAGAGGTGAGCCAGCCTAGGGCTGCAAACCTCTATAGTAAAGATATAAAAAAAAAAGTTAATGAGCTTTCGGATACACTCTCAAGGTCATAAAAATAAAGTATAGATGAGGTATAATCAACAAATCGTTCTTATCTCCTCCACTTTTGGGCCATTTACCCTATTGAAAAAAAACTTTTTTTTTCGCGTTTGATTTATTATCTAGAATTTATAATTTATTAAGGCTTCAAAACTTGTTGCTTTATTATTGGACTTTTTCAGTATGTTATAGCCTTAAAGATTCCATCATTTCTCGCTTAACTTTTAATAGGACCTGAGCAACATTTTTTTCATGAATTAATTTGAGTACTGCAATCAAAAGCTTTCATGTTGTTCCGTTGATTGCGCTATTCAAATTAATTCATGAAAAAAATGTTACTTAGGTCCTTTTGAAAAGTTAAGCGAGATTTCTCGAAAACAATTTTTATTCCATTAAGTGGGTAGGGGATTTCTGATATTTCTGATCTGATCGCGAGTTGGATGTCGCATCCAACGCACATGATTGCTGGTTTTGCCAATATTTTAATATAAAATTATATTAAAGTTCTGGTAATTATTCTTCAGTCCTCAGGGACTAATTGAACGACACACGCGGTTTTACCCTACCCTTTGAGCCATTTCTCCGTCATTTCAACGGGATCAGCCTTACAAAATGATGGTCCTGATATTGCTGTCGCTATTCGGAACCTCATCACCACAGCTATTAGGAAGCGATAGTGAGCTCGATATTAATTTGTTTGCAGGTAATCTTGTTAAAATAACGCAAGAACTTCAGCATCGAGATCCGCATCTAGTCTATGGCGATATTTGTATTGTAACGACTGCGGGGTTTGACCACCTATGGATAAAACTGATAACAGCGTACGGGAAAGGAGTTTCCATCCTTGAAATTCCACTGGTCTTCACTTCGTTGGATAACTTCCGATTTCTAGTGCGCAACTGTGTGATTTATTTCATTCAACTCGATTTTGGCACATGCCTTTCTGATGTGGAACATATTGCTCAAATAGTGCAGCTCCCATCATGGAACCGTTTCGGAAAGTTCATATTTATTGGAATCAAATCGATAGAATCATTAGATATCAGTCCCGTTTTGACGTCATATTACAGGCTTGTGTTGTACTCGGGTATTGCGAGCTCAGTGCTACTACTGTATGAAGTCTACACAGCGCATGCTGTTCTAGTAATCGTGGATTACTTCCGTAGAGACGTCCAGATGTATCGCGGCGGATTGAAACCGGTTTCCTCCCTTTTGACCAGGAACCATTTTAAAAACCTGCAAGGATTTCCATTCTATGTGGCCATCCGTGAATATAGACCGCTAATTGCTTTTGAAAACGGCATAGCCTATGGAGTGGCACCGAGAATGACTCTTTCGTTTTGTTTGAAGTTGAACGTCACGTGTGTTTGGAGGAAACATCACAATTCAAATGAGTTGAAGAAATTGGTCAATACCGGACAGGTAAACTTGTTTCTATTGAAGGACATGCGGTTTAGAGCGCCTGTAGAGTTGACGTTCTTTCCCATATATTCCGGATTTTGTCTTTTGATTCCCGAGCAGGAAATTCGCTATTTCGATCATCTTACTATTCCATTTCAATGGAGTCTATGGGTCTTCCTAATTGCTCTTGGATTGGCTTGCATTGCGATGAATCACTTTCTATCAGATTCTTATTATCCTAGACAAATATTAGATATGCTGTTTTTTGGTTCATCGGTAGACGAACATCGGTTGGGATACATAGAACGAATAACGCTATGTGCTTTTTCCGTGCTGCTATTCGTACTCTGCGAAGGATATTTAGCAATAATAATAGCTTTCATGGCCGCTACCAAGTACCAGAAACAAGTTTCAACAGTAGATGAATTTCTTGGAAGCGGCATACCGCTTCTGGCCGATAACAATACCAAAGACGCTTGGTTGAAATTATTAAACGTTCCTGATGCCTTCATATCGCAAATGACCTTAGTTAAAAATATCAACAAAGACAGTGCAATGCATAAGGAGTGTGCTTTAGTGATGGACTGCTTGACTGCGGAGATGTTTCGCAAAAATCCCGGTAATGTTGATCAATTCAATCGTTTCGTGTACTATATGCTGAAGGAACGTCTCTCCACCGCTATGGTGACAAATTCCATATCACTATTGGGTCCATTTGGAGAGATATTTCGCGATATAAACAGTCGGTTCGTCGAAGGTGGATTTTGGCAAATTTGGCTCTATATGTCGCTATCGTCGTACACAATAAACCTTGAAGAGGAGAATTGTTTTTTGTCGTATAACGATCTGATTTCTTTGTGGTTGATTTTAGCGTATGGATGGCTGGCTAGTTGGTTGGTTTTTATTGGGGAGTTATTCATAGCTTTGACACAAAGCAAGTTATTACAAGCAATGGTCATGTTTTCGCAATGAATCAGTCTTTTTGCATGATTTTTTCCTTAGTTACTGCAGGTTATTCAAAAAAAAAATATCGATTTAACTGTGAGGCCTGTGTGTTGGTAAACCGAAAATCTACTTGAATATCCTGGGTCATACATTTTAATCTAAAATTTTCAATATACTGATCATGGCAATACTTTTATTGAGCACTCTAAGCTGGGGGTTCTAGATGTATTTCAACTATTATTTACAGTAAAGTGGCTGAATTATGAATTATGAACAAAACGCAAGAGATCTCAATTTCTTTTCACTAGAACTGATTTTTATCTTCCTCACTTCAATGTTAACTATTCGTATTATTGATGCACAACAACTATGATGTTATTTGTTTATGACAAAAAAGAACAATTAATAAAAAATATAAGCATGCGGCTTTAAAACAAAGTATTTACAGATGAGCTTGATACTTCAGAAAATGTTTCATAAACTAGTTTTTAGTAATCTGAATGCGATTCTTTGGCAATAACAACATCCTTCAAGTAGTTGGGAATTGAATATGTCGAATTTTATTTATATTTGGGTGAAATTTTATTCCATTCGTCCGATCCATTAGAATCACTTTCAATTGGTGCTTATTCCAGATTTTAAGTTTGCGGTCCGTTTCTCTAGAACATCCAACAAAATGCTGGTGGGATTGAGATATGGAGACAATAGCGGAGTTTTGAGCCCATGCTGTATGTTGTAAAAGATCTTTTTTTTTTACTAAATGGGCAGTATGCTTTGGGTCATTGTCAATGGGTCAATCGCAATGATTAACACTCCAACGCTATTTTTCAGACTTTAAATCAAAATTTTAAGTTAAAAATCTAGTCCTATGCAAAACATGTTTTTTGCTCCGGATGCCGCCCACGCAATAGCACTACCACCATTGTTTTTGAAAGTAGTTTCTATCACGTGCCATATGAAGAGTTAGTACAAATCCATCAACGTCAATTACTAGACACAGAATACGACCTTACTGTAGAAATACGTATCTGTAAAGTTACAATATATGTAGTGTAGGAATTAAATGGAATAATACTAACTAGTTCTAGATTCTCCAAATCGTTCTGAAGTTCAGATCAATTGGTCTACCGGGGCTTTGTACCACATCGACGTCAACCCATCAAGCCCGTACATGTCCATAGAGACTTTGGGAATAACTTGCCATTGAATGATTCCTAAACCAGGTGTTCTAAGTTCTCCAAACTATTACTAACTTATCTGAACTCTGGAACAATTTGTAGGTTTAGGCATGATTGAATTGCAAGTTATACGCAAAGTCTCTTTGGACATGTGTGGGCTTGATAGGTTAACGTCGGTATTGTACTTCTGGTAGATCAATTGATCTGAGCTCCAGACCGATTTGGATAACCTGGAACTTATGGTTTAAATGGGTTTTAAATATTATTCAAGACTGCGAAGAGTAAAAGATCCTTGTTTCTGAAGATCATCTGGATTGCAAAATATGCTGCTGAGATATTTTCAATTTGATGATACTTCCAGAGCCGTGCTGGAAGCGCATTAAAAATGGTGAGGTTTTCTTCAAAGCCTACGCACTGATGGGTCTTGTTGGATCAATAAAATCCAGCTCTGAAATGCGTCGGTCGATGATCGGAATCGTTATTTTTTCTAGAGTGGGTCTGACGGTGTTTTAAAACCACTTATGGACCTAACTGGGTTAATAAAGTTCCACTCTGGGGTCAGATGATCAAAGGTCAGAGTTTCTATCGGATCTAGTCGAATCAGGGAAAACCATATTTTGGAGTGGATTGGTTGATGCCCGGGAATTGCCATTGAACCTATTTGGATCAAGTAAAATTCAACTTTGGTTACAATATATGTAGTGTAGGAATTAAATGGTTCTAGATTCTCCAAATCGTTCTAGAGCTAGTTCTAGATTCTCCAAATCGTTCTGAAATTCAGATCAATTGGTCTACCAGGGCTTTGTACCACATCGACGTCAACCCATCAAGCCAACACATGTCCATAGAGACTTTTGGAATAACTTGCCATTGAATAATTCCTAATCCAGGTCCAGTCCAAAACTCTGGACTGTGTCTGTGCAATTGTGTCTGTCGATGGTTTGGAAGCACTTCTTGTGCATATTTGGGTCGAATGAAATCAACTCTGCAGTCGGTTGGTCAATCGTCGGAAGCGCAGTCCACCTCAGGACCAATCTACATTTGATTATAATTAGAAGAAAAGAAAAATCCACGAAAAAACGAGCAAATTTATCTGAAATATACACAAATTTTCATATTATTACTTCCGGATATAAGAACAAAAAGCACTTTTAAATTTGGTCTATCGGTTTATTAAAGATGCAATCCTTTAAAGATATCCACTTAAGAAAAGCTGAATAAATTCAAACCAATGAATTTGAGTGTAAATTGTCCTCACTGCTATCAAACATTGCGGTTCCGGAAATCCCTCCGTGGCCCTAATATGTAATAGCCAACATTTAAAATAATCCGATTCACACAAAATCCATGCTTTTCAAATAAATTGTTCAACATGTTATTTTTTTTTGCTTGCTCTAGATTATTCAACATACAGTCATATCCCGATTTTGGCAACACCCGTTTTTGTCTACCATTGCACCAACCCAAAGTCAGTTGAGTTTAAATGGTCTGAAACTAAATAAATTTGTCTTTTCCTTATAGTGTAATGCTTGATTTCGGCGCCCTCTAAAGACTGGCGCCCTTAGCGGGGGGCGATGAGTAGACACTTCCAAAGGCATCTAGGAATGTTCAAAAAGTTCATGTGGCATTTCCTTATGGAATGGTACTGAACTATGCTAAAATTTATTCAATGAACAAATTTTTACACTTATCATAAGACGAGTTCGTACAATTCCAATGGACTCGACTCAAGTACGAGACACCGAAGACGGCCTGACCAGGCCAGGAGAAAACTGAACACCCAGAGAAACGCAAAACACCAAATGGGTAAAAGATCAATGCAAGAATTTTGAAAATCGGTCATTGAGTTTCTGAGATATAATGATTTGAGCTTTAAGTTTCCTTCAAATCTGATCTCGGTGAGGCGAGGTGCTTGCATCTTGCTATAGTTTTGACAACAATCATGGGAAAGAAAGGGGAAACTACCCAAATTTTGAGTAAATTTTCTTGCGATATTCTCATCAGTAAATATTTTAAATTTTGAGTTGATTTATTTATTTATCATCAGACTAAGGCCGGAGTGGCCTGTGCTGCACATAAAAGACTTCTCCATTCAGCTCGGTTCATGGCTGCACTTCGCCAACCACGCAGTCTGCGGAGGGTCCGCAAGTCGTCCTCCACCTGATCGATCCACCTTGCCCGCTGTGCACCTCGCCTTCTTGTTCCCGTCGGATCGTTGTCGAGAACCATTTTCACCGGATTACTGTCCGACATTCTGGCTACGTGCCCGGCCCACCGCAGTCTTCCGATTTTCGCGGTGTGAACGATGGATGGTTCTCCCAACAGCTGATGCAACTCGTGGTTCATTCGCCTCCTCCACGTACCGTCCGCCATCTGCAACCCACCATAGATGGCACGCAACACTTTCCTTTCGAAAACTCCCAGTGCGCGTTGGTCCTCCACGAGCATCGTCCAGGTCTCGTGTCCGTAGAGAACTACCGGTCTTATAAGCGTTTTGTAGATAGTCAGTTTGGTACGGCGGCGAACTCTATTCGATCGAAGCGTCTTGCGGAGTCCAAAGTACGTACGATTTCCAGCCAGTATGCGTCTCCGAATTTCTCTGCAGGTATCGTTATAGGCGGTCACCAGTGAGCCCAAGTACACGAATTCTTCAACCACCTCGATTTCGTCACCACCGATAGAAACTCGTGGTGGGTGGCTCACATTGACCTCTCTTGAGCCTCTTCCTATCATGTACTTCGTCTTCAACGTGTTGATGACTAGTCCAATCCGTCTCGATCTTCCTGCTGGCGCTTTTTCCTCCGGAAAATCGAGTTTTGTCTGTTCCGCGCCCGTTTGTATCGTGCCTCGTTCGCCCTCGTGCGGTGTTGCAGCAATCTCGCCCATGCTGCATTCTTCTCCTCAACTAACTGCTCACATTCGCCGTCATACCAGTCGTTTCTCTGATCCGGAGCCACCGTGCCTAGTGCAGCGGTTGTGGTGCTTCCAATGGCGGATCGAATATCTCTCCAGCCATCTTCAAGAGATGCTGCGCCTAGCTGCTCTTCCGTTGGGAGTGCCACTTCCAGCAGCTGCGCGTAGTCTTGGGCTAGTCTATCGTCTTGTAGCCGCCCAATGTTAAGCCGCGGCGGACGACTCCGACGCGTGTTGATCACCGTCGAGAGTTTTGAGCGCAGACATACTGCGACGAGGTAGTGGCCGGATTCAATATTCGCACTGCGGTAAGTGCGTACGTTCGTGATGTCGGAGAAGAATTTACCGTCGATTAGAACGTGGTCGATTTGGTTTTCCGTTACTTGATTAGGTGATTTCCATGTGGCCTTGTGGATATTCTTACGGGGGAAGAAAGTGCTTCGGACTACCATTCCGCGGGAGGCTGCAAAGTTTATGCATCGTTGGCCGTTGTCGTTCGATACGGTATGCAGACTATCCGGTCCGATGACCGGTCTATACATTTCCTCCCTTCCTACCTGAGCGTTCATGTCACCGATGACGATTTTGACGTCCCGCAGTGGGCATCCATCGTATGTCTGCTCCAGCTGCGCATAGAACGCTTCTTTCTCGTCGTCGGATCTCCCTTCGTGTGGGCAGTGCACGTTGATGATGCTATAGTTGAAGAAACGGCCTTTTATCCTCAGCTTGCACATCCTTGCGTTGATTGGCTGCCACCCAATCACGCGTTGGCGCATCTTTCCCAGCACTATGAAGCCGGTTCCCAGCTCGTTGATGGTGCCACAGCTTTGGTAGAAGGTAGCCGCTCGATGCCCGCTTTTCCACACTTTCTGTCCTGTCCAGCAGATTTCCTGCAGCGCTACGACATCGAAGTTGCGGGGATGTAATTCATCGTAGATTATCCTATCGCAACCTGCGAAGCCTAGCGACTTGCAGTTCCATGTGCCAAGCTTCCAATCGTGATCCTTTATTCGTTGCCTAGGTCGTTGCCGATTGTATCGAGTCGTATTATCTTCTATGTCGTTCGTAATAGTTGTTTTTAAAGGCGGCTTATTGGGCCTGCGCAAACCTCCTGTCTCGTCGGAGGGCCGTCGTGTCAGGGCTGTTTAGCGTCCCACCTAACACCAGGACTTGGGCTTGTGCGCTTTGAGCGGCACACGGTCGCTTTGGCGGAGCCTACTTGCGGATACATGCAGCTTTTAATAGAGGTTTAACAGGGCCCACTGTCAAACCCCACCACATCCTAGGCAGGCGCCACAACTCGCAGATGGCCTGGGGAGGGATCGTCAAGCCCTTGGACATAGTCCCTGCTGCCCCCTGCTGGGTTGATTTATCTGTCCGTATACCTTTCTCCGGACTTCAGACATCGGCTGACGAAGAAGTTATTAGACAACATCTTACGCAAACTTTCAAAACTACCATTTCGAGGGTTATTTTAAAAATATGCACCGACGATTTTCAGCAGATAACAAACCCGTTTGCGCACAGTATTTTTTTCCTTTAAATATTTCTTTTTTATTATCCCCCTTCCCCCCTTGGTCTTTTGGAGACCAGCAGCATATATTTTTTATTAAATATTTGTAACGGCCTAATTAAAAAGAATAAAAATAAAAACTTCAGTGCAATCAAAGTTAATTGCCTTTTTTTGGGACTACACTGCCAAAAATATCTATATAAGATATATGTGTCGCCGTTATAATTTTTTGCAATAGCTCCACCTTAATATAATAGATATAGAACCACACATAAATTAAATAATTGCTAATTCGAGACCACACATAAAGTTCATTTAGATATATATTTTATTAGTAGTTCGCGTGGAGAATGGTTATGTGTGCGCTGATATAAATCATAAGGTAAATCTATGGATTTTTGCCAATAAATATGTGTGTATTTTTAGTAGTGTAGACTAGGACATTAATTTACAATGTTCTGAAAACTCAGATGTGAATATTTACATTATGTGGAAGATTTTGATTTTAAAAATGTATTGGAGGTAACTGTTTCCTTCGATTGGACTCGAGCCCATGATCCTCAGTCTGAGGATTGTGGGTTCGAGTCCCAACGAAGGAAAGTAGTTACCTCCAATACATTTTTCAAATCATAATCTTTAACGGCTTTATCGGTCATTTCTACTCAAAGTATGAGGGAGTAGATAATCGAAAGATAATTTCAATTATCTTTCGATTATCTACTCCCTCATACTTTGAGTAGAAATGACCGATAAAGCCGATAAACAAATCATTCACCACAATTACGGTCGTAAAATCTGTTTCAATTATGAAAATAATCTTTAACATAATGTTCATATTCATATCTGAGTTTTCAGAACATTGTAAACTGCATTGAAAAGCCTGTAAGGCTGTCCGTAATAAAGATGTTCTCATCTTCAATTTTATTTGACATTTTTGAATTTTTACGATTTGTGTGGAATGAATGTTTTTTTCAAAAACTGTGCATCTATTTTTCAAGGATGTTATCAATCTTTCAAAAATTTGCGTTCGATCATTTAGTATTTTTTCAATAACTCGTTTTAGAATTTCACAATGTGTTATATGGTTGACTTCTAGAGCGAAGTTTTTTCTACAACTCTGCCTAATGGTTCGTTGTTAGAATTCAACTAATAATGGAGTTATAGAGCTAGTTGCATTAATTTAAACTAAATGATTGGAATTTTGTTATCATTTAGTCTACGTTACTTTAACTATAGCTATAACTTCGTTACTAGTAGAATTCAAACATCAAACCATAAGGCAGAGTTGCAGAAAAACCTTCGCACTAGAAGTCCGCCATACAACACATTTTGAAATTCAGCTTTTGGAATGAGTTATTGACAAACTACTAAATGATCGAACGGGAATTACTAAATGATCGATAACATCCTTGCTATTTTTCTCAAAACTAATTGTTTGTCACTTACGCCTCTTTGCATTTGACCCATTCATTTTGTTTAAGACAATATTAGCCCACTTTAAACTTTTCTTACAACTGCAACTAACTACAGTAGACGTTCGATAACTGCAAGTCATTTAACTGCAATGCTTTTTAACTGCAATTCGATAGTTGCAACAGTTTTGCAGTTATCGGACCGCTAAACTTCAAACTGATGTCAAACTCAATGACAGCTGCATTGCGCTGCACATGTAGATGCACTTTTATTGCATCTGACGTCGATTGACAACCGTTTGGCGTCTAGAATGCGTTGCAGTTATCGAACGGCATTCGTTAACTGAAAAGTAAACATTTTGCGATAACGGCTGATCAAAAGGGTTGTTCCTCTGTCCGAGTCCGGTATGAAATCACCATCCCAAAGGTGATCGCAATTTTTTTGACCATTTTAGAAGGAAGTGATAAATGCCGTTTTTTATAATTTTCCACGTTTAGTATCACAAGGGGGCGACTATATTGATCCCCCTTCAATTCTAGACCAACGTGTGAAAAGTTCGTAACAGCCAAAATTTATAGTTTCCAGCTCTTTGTCTATGTATGTAGACGAAGAACCGGAAGGAATAAATTTTGGCTGGTACGCCCTGCTGGTGTGCTGATATCAAAGAGCTTACAGCTCATCCATCCTTCACCATCCATCTTCTCAATGTAACTTGCAATAAAATCAATGCCGTCGGCAGACCAAACAGCTGTACAGACTACAGACTTAGTGGAAATTGTATCAAGACCGGCACGAAATACCATGACCTTACGTGCGTTTCAACGGAACTCGAACCACGCTCAACATCTGATTTATCGTCACCAACCCTATCAGTTTATCCGAAAATCCGTGTTCATATGCGGCTTTGAAGTCGATGAATAGAAGATGTGTGGGCAGTGGGCACGTCATAAATTTTCGCGGCCTTTCTGCAATATACGGCGACCACCTGGTCCGTGGTAGAGCTTTCGCCTACGAATCCCGCCTAGTACTGCCCCACTATTTTTCTTGCAGTTGGTGGTAGTCGACGGCATAAATTTGGGGGAGTATCTTGTAGGCAGCGCGGTAGTTGCTACAATCCAGCTTATCGCCCTTTTTGTAGATGGGACATACGACACTTTCCATCCACTACTACATGCTAACAAGAAAAGGCCAATGATTGGTGATAGCATTCCGGACTGTGACGTAATTGTCGAACCTTTCTCAGGTAGGAGGAAGTGTCGTTTGGCCGATGGTCATTTGGCCTAATATGGCATTTAGTCTAATGGGACATTTGGCCGAATAGGACATTTGGCCGAATAGGAAATTTAACCGAATAAAACATTTGGCCAAATGTCATTTGGAGAATGAGAAATAAGAAGTGAGTTGTAAGACGTCTCACTTCGCACTATTCACTTTTCACAGTGAGAAGTAGGAAATAAGTAGTAAGAAGTGAGACGTCTCTCTTTTCACACCTCATTTCCCACTTTTCAAATGACCTATTCGGTGAAACATCCTGCTCGGTCAAATTACATTTTTGGTTAAATGACCAATTCAGGCAAATGATCTGTTTAGCAAAATAACCTATTCGACCAAATGTCCTATTCGGCCAAATGCCCTATTCGGTCAAACGTCCTATTCGGGCGAATGTCCTATTCGGCCAAATGAGGCCATTTGAATTTCGGCCTAATGGTCTGTTCGGCCAAAGGTCCTATTCGTCCAAACGTCCTATTCGGCCAAATGTCATATTCGGCCAAATAATCTATTCAGCCAAACAATCTATTCGGCCAAATGACCTTTTCGGTCAAATGACTTTCGGCCTAATGGTCTGTTTAGCCAAATGGTATATTCGCCCAAATGGTATATTCGGCCAAACGGCCTGTCCCCCAAGGAAGATGTGCAGCATACCAACGATAATCTAGACGCGCATACAACTACCCGGGATTTGGTTGAACTCCGACAAGCACGAAGTTTTTTTTTAAACTAATTTTATTTGTTAATTATCTAATACATGCATTCATCTCTTAGACTAGGTGTTCCGTGTTTTCTTAACACTATCATCCTTATTTGCTATGTTTATTTTTAGTTATTATTAATACATTTCAATTGCCTCTGGCAGTTAGAATTTTTCCTCTGGTTGAATTGAACCATGTAGGAATTACAATGTTTTCAACTTAAACTAAACTTAACCTATTTTATACTAAGGGTACAAGGAGTTAATCGTTGCAATAGAAGATTGCAACGATTTTTAACTAAAATTGAAATTATTTTGTTGGACATTTGTTGCAATGTCTCAATATTAGAAATTCTATGAAGTTCATTGGTACTATACCACGGAGGCAACTTCAGAATCATTTTCAAAATTTTATTTTGAATCCTCTGGAGTGCCTTCTTTCTGGTATTGCAGCAACTAGTCCATATTGGCACAGCATACAACATGGCAGGTCTAAAAATTTGTTTGTAAATCAAAAGTTTGTTCTTAAGACAAAGTTTCGATTTTCTGTTTATAAGTGGATATAGACACTTAATATATTTATTACATTTGGCTTGAAGGCCTTCAATGTGATTTTTAAAAGTTAATTTTTGATCTAGCAGAAGTCCTAAATATTTAGCTTCGCTAGACCAATTAATTGGACCCCATTCATAGTGACAATATGTCTGCTAGAAGGTTTCAAATAAGAAGCTCTCGGCTTATGTGGGGAAATTATAAGCTGAGTTTTGGGAGCATTCGGGAAATTTTCCATTTTGCAAGTAAGTGGAGAAAATATCTAAACTTTTAGCAATCTACTACAAATGACACGAAGGCTTCGCCCCTTGGCTGAAAGACCAGTGTCATCTGCAAACAAAGATTTTTGACACCCTGGTGGTAAATCAGGTAAGTCAGAAGTAAAAATGTTATACAATATGGGCCCCAGTATGCTGCCTTGGGGGACACCAGCTCTTACAGGTAATCTATCAGATTTAGAATTCTGATAGTTTACCTGCAGTGAGCGATCTGATAAATAGTTTTGGATCAGTTTAATGATGTACAGAGGAAAATTAAAATTCATCAATTTTACAATCAAACCTTCATGCCAAACACTGTCAAATGCTTTCTCTATATCAAGAAGAGCAACTCCAGTCGAATATCCTTCAGATTTGTTGAGCCGAATTAAATTCGTTACTCTAACTGATGGGTGGTTGAATGCCCATGGCGAAAACCAAATTGCTCATCAGCAAAAATAGAATTGTCATTAATATGAACCATCATTCTATTTAAAATAATCTTTTCAAACATTTTGCTTATTGAAGAAAGCAAACTGATTGGGCGATAACTAGAAGTCTCAGCTGGATTTTTAGGCACGAACTAGTGTTCTTCACGTTCGCTTCGCAGCCATCGACTGATCGTATTCTGTAGCATTCGTTTGTTGTAGAGCATGACCTTGATGTCCTTAGTGCTATCTGGTGGTTTGTTGACACCTAGTAGAAAGAAGCTAGCGCGAAGTAAAGGACATCGACCATCTCTGCTGTTGGTTTGCTGACTCCTTGTAAATTGGTAAAAGCGAAAATATAGGACAATGATGAGCTCGTTGTCATCAGGGTTAAAGGATAAAAAGGTTGATGCGTACATTCTGGTTATCATTTTTATCTGAAAGGGCTTTCTTATTAAACAGTTATGTTCGGTAATATTATGATACATATGACTATGACCATTACAGATTCTAGCTCTAAATCGAAGAAAATTCATATGGGAATGATGCATTATAATATGCAGTTAAAATGGCATTTTTTACAAAACCAATCAAGGGATCAAGAATCATCTTAGTAAACATGTTTCTACGAATTACTTTGCCTTAGTATTTCAATTAATCTCAAATTTCAAGTAATCCTACTATTTCTCCAAAACCATTTTTATTCCATTAGGTGGATGAGTCATCTGATGCTTTATCTCTAGTTCAATCTAATCCAACGCATTAGATTACACGGTATGCCCTGTATTTTCCACACAAACAAACAATCAAAACTAGAATTACTACTCAATCCTCAGTAATCAACTGTACGGTGCACGCTATTTCACTCCATCAGTTTAGTTCTTCCTCCATGATTTTAACGTTAACAGCCGTAGAATATGTTGATCCTGATACTACTATCGCTATTCGGAAAATCATATTCACTACTTTTAGGTAATGTCAGTGAGCCCGACATTACATTGTTTGCAGATAGTCTGGCAAAAACTACTGAAAACCTCCAGCATCGTGACCCGCATCTAGTCTACGGCGATATCTGTGTTGTAACGACTGAGGAATCTGACACCGTATGGATAGAACTGATCACAGCGTACGTGAAAGAAATGTCCACTCCCAAAAATCCGCTAGTATTCACTACTCTGGAGAGGTTAAAATTCATAGTGCGCCACTGTGTGATTTATTTCATTCAACTCGATAAACGCACATGTCTTCCAGCTTCGCAAAACATCACTCTGCTACTGCAGCTCCCGTCATGGAACCGTTTCGCAAAGTTCATATTCATTGGAATCAGACCGATAAAATCCTTTGATCTTAGTCCAGTTCTGACTTCATATTGGAGCATTGTGTTACACTCGGGTATTGCCAGCTCGGTACTGCTTTTGTACGAAGTCTACACAGCGAGCGTTGTTATAGTACTCGTGGATTACTTTCGTAGAGATGTCCAGATGTATCGCGGTGGCTTGGAACAGGTTGCCATCCTTCTGACTTGCAACCATTTCGACGATATGCAAGGATTTCCATTTTATGTGGCTATCCGCGAATACAAACCACTCATCGCATTCGTAAAAGACTTAGCCTATGGAGTGACACCGAAAATGATTCATTCGATTTGTCTAAAGTTGAATGTCACTTGTTTTTGGTGGAAATACAACAATTCTAATGCTATGCAGAAAATAATTCAAACTAGAATGGTGAATTTGTTTTTATTGATGGACATGAGGCATTTCACGCCCGTGGAGTTGGTTTTTCTTCCTCTATATACCGGGTATTGCCTAATGATACCAGAGCTAGAAGTTCGCTATTTCGATCATCTCACTATTCCATTTGAATGGAGTCTATGGGTGTTCCTAATTGTTCTTGGATTGGCTTGCGTTATGGTGAATCGCTTTCTATCGCAAACTTATTACCCCAGACACATCTTGGACATGACGTTTTTTGGATCATCGATAGCTGAGCATCAGATGGGATACACTGAACGAATCACTTGCTGTGCCCTGTCCGTGCTGCTATTCGTACTCTGCGAAGGGTATTTAGCTAAGATAATAACCTTTATGGTCGCCACAAAGTACCAGAGTCACGTTTCAACAGTAGATGAATTTCTTGAAAGGGACACCCCGCTTCTAATCAATAATAGCACCAAAAACACCTGGCTGCAATTGATGGCTGCGCCTGAAACCTTCGCAACACATGCACTAGATGTTGATAATATAAGCACAAATGGCGCAATCCAAAAGGGGTATGCTTTAATAATGGACTGCTTAATAGCTGAGATGTTTCGGAAAAATCCCAGTAATATTGATCAATTCAGCAATCGATTTACGTACTATCTGCTAAAGGAACGTCTTTCCACGGCTATAGTGGCGCATTCCATATCACAATTGGACCCATTTGGAGAGAAATTTCGCGAAATACACAGTCGGCTAATCGAAGATGGATTGTGGCAATATTGGTTCCGTACATCGATATCGTCATACACAATGAACCATGAAGCGCAGAATAGGTTCCTGTCTTATGAAGATCTGATTTCTTTGTGGTTAATTTTGGCGTACGGATTACTTTGTAGTGGAATTGTGTTTGGTGGAGAGATATTCGTAGCTTTGATGCACAACAAGATTTTTCGAGCAATAGGATTGTTGTTACGATGAATCGACATCTGCTTCAGTAGTTTGTGTGATTTATTTCGTTCAGGAAGGAAGGTTGGAACTAGTGGGGGAAGCTTCATAAACTGTATATCAACAATCAAACATATTCGAATTACATTAAATTTAATACATTGAATTTCCCATCTAAATGTAAGGACTTTATTCTGGAAATCCGAATCTTTCTGGAAATCAGCTACATTTTTGCTAATGCAAATTTGTTTGATAACTAAAAGCATAGTTTTCTTGATGTATTTCCACAATAATTTGGGTGAATATGAATGTAGAACAAACAACAACAATTGAGAGGGTTAACGCGAAGGAGTGTAAGTTACAAAAACTTTGTAACTTACACCCCTTGTTTTTGGAAAAATGAGTGTAAAGTTTTATCGAAAGGCTTTTATTTCACTCCAAAAACGAACTTTTTATAGAAGCTTAGGATACCCATAGTGTTATATATACCAATCCTCTCAGCTCAACGAACTGAGCACATGTCAGTCTGTCCGTTTGTATATATCTGTGTATGTGTGTCTGTATGTGTGCGCACGAAAGCTAAGAAAAAACATTAGACTACTTTTCATATAGTAATCCTTAACCGATTTTCTTGCAACAAGTCAAATAGTGACAGGAGAAAAGCGTGATTGTAATTATCAAATTATTGATAAGAAAATTATTTTGAGCTTTTTAGTGGAATGTTTTCACCTGTCATAAGACGAGTTTGAACAATCCCATTGAATTCCACCACTTAATTGTATCCTGACAGATACGTATTTCGACCTCAACAGTAAGGCCGTCTTCAGTGTCTTGTACTTGACTCGACTTCGTCGTCAAGTCGAGTCAAGTACAAGACACTGAAGACGGCCTTACTGTTGAGGTCGAAATACGTATCTGTCAGGATACAATTAAGTGGTGGAATTCAATGGGATTGTTCAAACTCGTCTTATGACAGGTGATCAAATTATTATTAGTTTAATTTGATAACGATCGACCGTTGCGTTCAAAAGTTATGAAGAATATGGTACATTGGCTCTTAACCATATAAGCGTTGCGTTTTTAAATATTGTTTTGTTCCATACAAATTGTATGGAAGTTCAAAAAAATTATAATTTTCTATGAATTTTCACATTTTTACAAATATCGTACAAACTATAACAATAAATTGCCCCATAGTTCTAAACCAAAAGCATTTTTTGTTGTTATCAACTCAAATTTGAAGCAATTGTCGCTTACACCCCTCTGCTTTTAACAGCCTCAATTACACCAGCTATGAAAGTGCATACATTAGATGCACAAACAAAAAAACCATGGATATAATAAAAATAAAACAAAAAGTTAGGTGCAACGGCAGACCGTTCGTCCCAACCCCGTGGCAAGACATGCTTTTCAGCGTAGCGAACATCTTCATGAATATGTCCAGCATACATTTTGAAAAGTACTTCTCCCGAATCGTGCGTTTACAAGCAACTACATTTTATCCAAACTTTTGTTGGCTACATATTTTCAAATTTTCAAAAATAATACCAGCTATTATGGGCATGTAAATATAATCCTAAATCATCTTTCTGCACACCATTTATTTCATTTCAATTTCACTATTGAATGTTGTTCGAATTGCATCCCCGGACCATTTCAACTGTGATGCTCATCGCAGTATAAACAATAATAATATCTTTTGTTTGATTCGGGCAGGAGAACAAGTTACTAAATATGATTCCGTGTAGCGTTTGATTTCACCTATCGATTCACTCCAATTCGTTAGTTTATTATATTTTATAATCAAATAACATAATTCCTATGGTCAAAGATGGAAATCTTGCAAATTATTTCGAAAACAATTTTCAGATTTAACCAAAACAAATAGTAAACAAAACACATAATGTTTATTTTCGTACAATAACAACGGACGGTAATGAGCTACCGTCCGTGGACATGGTGGCTATTGTCAAACCCAGGACGCCAGGGGGGTGGTTCGTCCAGATATTTCAGGGTTGTCTCGCGTTGATGACGATAATTAAATTGTAACGTGTAAGTATTCCGCCTACTAATCCTGATGAAGGCCATTGACCTTATCGTGACCGATAATTCTTTTGTATGAAAAAGGTTAATTTCGGATCAGACCCTCAAATAGTTTATGGAGTAGCCTCCACCCGGGAATTATTCTCCAATGGGATTTATTTTCATGCCACCGAACAGATCGTCATATTTGTAGAGAAATACAGGAATTGTCTTTGTCTTATTTGTCTTATTTGTCTTATTTGTCTTATTTGTCTTATTTGTCTTGCGCCAAAATTTCTCCGGAATATCTTCAGAAGTTCCTCTACGAATTCCTCAAGAAGATCCTCTACAGAAGTTCGTTGGGAAGAAGTTCCTCTGGACATTCCTACAGATATTCTTCTAAGAATTCCTCTGGAAGTTCCTCCAGGAATTCCTCCAAAAGTTTTTGCAGGAAGTTCGTCTAGGAATTCCCCGTGAAGTTCCTCCAGGAATACCCCAGAAAGCTCCTTCAGAAATTTCTCCGGTAGCTCCATCAGGAATTCCTCCGGAAGCTTCTCACGACATGTATATGGGGGACCTTCATGACTAAAAAATAACCATCGCCAAAACTTTCAGTACGTGAAAATTTAGCTCTTCAGCTTTCATTTCGAGACTATTTGATAAAAGTCTACCGGGGGGTCCCGAAATAGTAGTTTGTGCAACTAGTTGCAAAAAGATGATTTTTTCAGCACGAGTTGTACGTTTATTTAACGAGGCTTGCTCGAGTTTTGCAACAAGTTGCACACGCTATTTTTTGCAATAACGAAAAATAGGCTTTAATGTAATAAATCTGTACCAAAATCGTACAATTGTATTAATTTTACATGATTAATCTTGCCAAAATGTCATGCTGCTGTAGAAAACAAACATGTTCCATGTTATCGTGCCGCATTGTATGTTTGACAGGCCATAAAGCGATAGATAAACCTGCTTTTAGAGAATTTGATGTCATGTCCATTAAATTATTTCATTTATTACGTGACACAGAGAATACACTGTTTGAACACTTACCCAAGTTAATTGAATCAAATCTGGTCATATAACTATTGTTTTAATGCTGGTTTTTCATTATAGCACCGAAATGAGTGCTATAATGGATATTATGCAACCCATTTGAGTTGCATAATGTTCATTAAAGCACCCATTGCATTGATATAGAAAAGTAGGCCGTTCTATCACTCAAACGCCAACTGTAAGCCAGGTATTGTGATCAGGAATTGCAAAAAAACTTTTTTTTTCTCTAAAAATCGGAGCTTTTTATTTGGTAAACCATCGATTATTTAACGCGTTCCATTTGAAATAAGATTCTTGGAAAGTTTTATTCCAATCATCATATAAAAGATAAGAGAGGATCGAGTATCACCAAGTTATAATCTTAATATCTTATTTATTGGAGCTCAAGCGTCAAAGTGCATACCGAAGCCAAACTCGATAATTTTATGTTTTCCCCTGCAAACAGCTAAGAAAGGCCTGGATGATGGTTATACTCTGCATTGTCATCTTATGCACATATACACCCAATTTTTTTTTCAAACTATGCCAAAATTTAAACAATTGGTAGAACAGGTGGAAGCAAAAATGAAACATACTAAGTGCAAAATATTGGCAAAAATGGAAGTAAATAACTGGCAGGTATACAAAAAAAAACTCTTCTGATTTCAACCGTTAAAAGTGACATGCAAATAAAAGATTGTGTTCATATCGCTCCAATGCGTAGTTGATTAGAACAAGTGAATCATCTAAACAATTCATTTTACTACAAATATTGTGACTCTTTCAAACAACAGCTTAATATTCACCCCATTTGATATGACGAATACTAATACGCCACTTTTCTATGATTTTGCATTGCTTGAGTTTGGAGAAATACTCATTAGAAACGATTATTGCCACCAGAAATTTATTATCAATTAAAAAATTAGTCCACTTTTCATTCTATTGTCGCATTATTGCTATTGGCAATCACTTTCAATAATGTTTAATCATTTGGTCAAGCCGTATACCACCAACATAAAATGCAAACTCAAAACCTGGACGATCAGAACCGTGGCAGTTTTTGTAGGTTTTTCAAGATTTTGCTAAAATTTTTGTATATCCCTTCAGGATAAATCTGATGAAAACAAATTATCTAACAGCTCAGACCTGTTAGCCAATAAACGATAATCAATCATATTTCTGCCTTATGCATTCAAATGGATTTCCTTCTAAAAAGACACTTATTTTCATGATTCTCCACCAGATTTTGAAGTGATTGATGAGTTGCACTAGGAAAAAAATTCTAGATAAACAATGATCAGAGCCGATTTTTGTCTTTATTAGCAAGGCTTTCAGCCCAAGGCTGGCTCGTCTCGGAACCGAAAATTCAATTAAAAAAACCTTACTATCCTTTCCAATATTTGTCAAAACTCCATTGAACAAATGAATCATTTGTTTGAGAAACTGCATAAGTCCATTTTACACAATTTCGAGAAAACTGTTTTTGAACAAATTGGCACCGAACCTTTCGATTTCTTCGATACAGATCAATAGTTTTTGGCAAAACTCAACACCCTGGGGCACTTCCAGTACAAAAACTGTAAGCAGTAATCCATAATTGCTCTTCAAAGTGCGTGGACATATGTAGTTTCTCAAACAAACGAAAAAAATTTCATACATTCCTGAACAAAATTTTTTTTTTCATATTTTTTGCCAGAATACGTATTTTTGGAAGAGGATTCAGAATATATAAAAATCTCATTTTGGCCAAAAATGTTACATATGCAGTTTCTCAAACAAACGGTTCAAATGTGCTCCTTACTTTCAAAGCCAAAAATATGAAGTAATCAAAACCAAAAATATCCCACAAAGGAATGACGAGAAAATATCCAACCTAAAAAATCCCAGACCGAACCAAGAATACATCTCTCCCACAATCATTAGCTAGCCAAATGATGAATTTAATTATTTCGGCTCTCTTATGCTTCTCCGTATTTGAGCCTTTGAAATTAGGTTTAAAATAAAAGAGCATGACAAATATTCGCTTATTGCATTTGATTCATGAAGAGAGGTAAAAATATGAATGAAAGAGTCAACTTGTGCGTGACTCGTAACTGGCTGCTGGTATTAGATTAGATTTAGAAATGAAAAAAAAAATGGTTTTTGGGACCCCTTGGTAGATTTTGGGTATTTAACCAGAAAATGAAAGATAAGAAGCTATATTTTCACGAAGTTTAAATTAAAGCTATGCTCATTTTTTGTGATAATATTGTTGTACTGAACAGTGAACACGCCGTGTTCTCCAGGAATTCTTCCGAAGGTTGCATTAGAAATTACTAGGAATTAAGGAATTCTTCGGGAAGCTTCTTGAGGGATTCCTCGGAAAGTTCCTTCAAGAATTCTTCTGGAAATTCCTTCAAAAAAATCCCATAAAAATTCTTCAGGAAGTTTCTTCGGAAGCTTCTTCAGGAATCTCTTTCGAAGTTCCTCAGGGAGTTCTTCCGGGAGTCCTTCGGGTAATGCAGGTAATTTCGAGCAGACAATGTCATTGCCTGCGGGATTTCAAAATTTATTAGGAGATATGGGAAGGTTGTGAGACTTGATCCCCGGGGAGACTTGATCACCCCCTGTTTCATCGAGAACTAAAGTTGTTTTGTTCTAGCGTATTTTTTAGTAAATATCCTCTAGACAAATGACTTTTATGTGGTGAGTTTTTGTTTTTTTTAAGTTTTTTTATTAGGGAGGCTTTCATCCCGAGGCTGGCTCGTCTCCGGATGTGGTGAGTTATTTTTTGGATTGACAACCTTATTTATTCTGTTTTGACCTTCGAAATGATTTGTTTATTGGCCACGTAAAATTTGAACAACTTTTCATAACAATGACCAAATTCTTTCGTTTGATCACAGCATAAAATCATAAATATGCTTAATGATCTGTACTTGAGCTGGAGCTTGAGCTTGATTGACTGCCCGTAGTTGCTACTCGATTATGACCAGATCAGCTGTTCTTGCACAGAGAACCAACAGATGTTAGCTTGGGACTAGCACTCATCTTCAATGTACAAGTACTGGTGATCTCATTTGTTAGGTCACACTGGCGCCGGCCACGTCAGAATGCAAGTCAATGTAGGGAAAGGGAAGAAAATGATTCATGCGGAATTTGTTGGAATTTTTGGGTTAGGTTCGAGAGGCAGAGGTTCATCTTGGTTAACGAGCTGCCAATGTAACAGATAGGAGAAAGCAACTGATAGAATTTCTTATTGGATGAAGGAAACGAGCTTTTTCGTTCATTTCCAATTCTAGCAGCTACTACTAGAATAGTCAAGTTGAGTATAGCATTGAAAATGGAAACGGAATGGAAGTCCATTACCAGTTCTAGCGATTGCTAGAACATGCGAAATAATGAGAAAGATACGAAGTAGAAGAATGGAACGGACCTGGGATTGAACCCATGACCTCCTGCGTATGAGGTAGAAGCAGTAGCCATATGACTACCAAGCCCGTTGTCTGAAAAATATGCTTAATGATCTGTAATGATGAAAATGTCAACATTCCATCAAAGTTTTAGGATATTAGGATTTGAAGTTATTGCCTCAATATGGGGACACTTGATCCCCCATTAGTCACTCATACAAAAATTTAACGAAAAACTTAAAAAAGATATAAATCTGTTCTCAAGATTCTCATTTTTGGAAGATTTGACAGACTTGATAAAGGGTTGGTAGGAAAAAAAAAATTATTTCGTAGATATCCTAGAAAGGGGATCATGTCCCCCCAATTTTCAAAATTGCATGTGCTGTCGTATTCAATAACAAAAATCGTTCATGTATACGAACAGCAATTCGAAAAATCCGCGTATTTTGAAGGAAAAATACTAAAACAATCTGAGGGCACCATTCTAATTTTATCAAAACAAGTTGTTGCAGAGGGATCAATTAACCACGAATATTTTAAAAGTCGATTTTTGACAGCACTCCAAAAAATCGATTATGTATCAATAACAACAATAACTTAAAGACTGTCATACATCGGTAAAGTTAAATACTATATTTCTTAGAGAGTCTGTATGGAAATCGCGTATGTTTATTTATTTTTGACTGTGATACATTGGAAATCAGAAAAGGGGATCAAGTCTCCCCAGTCTCCCCTACTTACTCGTTCAATTCCAGTTCCCTCCGTAATTTTTTGAACTAGGCTTGAGCTTGAGCTTGAGTTTGATTGACTGCCCGTGGTTGCAACTCCATTATGACCAAATCAGCTGTTCTTACACAGAGAACCAACAGATGTTTGCTTGGGACTAGCACTCATATTCAATGTACAAGTACTGGTAATCTCATTTGTTAGGTCATACTGGCGCCTGCCACGTCAGAATGGGAATGTAGAGAAGGGGGGAGGAAATAATGATGTAATCACTCGCCCACTGCAAGCCGAATATACCTCTGCACTTGCCATGAGTTCATACGGAATTTATTGGAATTTTTGGGTTAGGTTCGAGAGGCAGAGGTTCGTCTTTGTTAACGAGCTGCCAAATGTTATAGATAGAGAGAAAGCAACTGATGTAATTCCTAATTGGATGAAAACGAGCTTTTTATAGTTCATTTCCAATTCTAGCAGCTACTGCTAGAATAGTCAAGTATAAGGTATAGGATAGAAATGGAGACGGTATGGATGTCCATTTCCAGTTCTAGCGATATGCTAGAACATGACAAATATACAGCAAGATATAAAGTAGTAGAATGGACCTGGGATTGAACCCACGACCCCCTGCGTATGAGGCAGAAGCAGTAGCTATATGACTACCAAGCCCGTCATCCTCCATGATTTTTTGAACTAGCTGATACAAATCTTTTAGATTTTTATCTGTAATATTTATCACAGTTTTCTGTACATTATTAACCCTTTATAAGGCAGTGGCAACTATATTGCCACCAACAATTTTTTTTTTTTTTCTATTTATTAACAAGAGCTCTACTAATTTTTTTCCATGTAGTGGCTTTATTTGCTTCCTAGTAACACCCCAGATGAATTTGAGCCATAAAAAAATTGAAATGTCAATTTGAGTTTTTTTTACAGTTTTTTTACGAACAAATCGTAAGTTTCGAGTGTAAGTAGGATTTTCAGTTATAATTCGTTAAAAAAATCGACAAAGATATATTTTTTCCCGTTGGTATTAATTATTTTGAACACAGGAGGTGTTCGATTATGACGTGATTAGAGTGAAAAAAGCTTTGCCTTTCTGTATATTTGGTGTTTGGATTTTTGACGAAATTGTGTTTTTTTCCCAAGGGTCCCCCCTTGGGAACAAAAGCGCAAATTTTTTTTTTTTTTTCTAATGCGTTTTCCAACTAGGACTCTTCACCAAAAAATGTAACATGCCTTGATTTGACTGGTTTTACGTAAAATCTAATTTAAAAAAATCTTTTATTTATTTTTGTTGTTGCCTGTTTTCCCGCTTGACGGGCAGTGGCAACTATATTGCCACCAATTGTTCAATGTTTCTGAAGTATTTAATGTATAACAAACATAAAAACCATGTCAACATTGTGTCCTATTGTTGTTTTTGTTAATTTATTGTATAGATTCGTCTGCCTTATAAAGGGTTAAAAAAGCACCGAAATTCATTTTTTTTATGTTTCTAATTTACTTGCGAAAAACTACCGAAACATCCGTAATTGTTAAGATCACCAAACCTTTCAAAGAAATGAATTACCGAATTTCGAGTCTCTGTTTTAGTGTGTATACTTGAAATTCTCCCGGGAATTCCCACAGAAACTTTGCAGAAACTCTTGCTCGAGTTCCTCCAGATGTCAGTTCAAGAATACTTATATAATTCCCTTCATAGATTCCTGACAAAATTCCTCAACAAAAAAATCTCAACATTTTTTAGTGGTAAAATCCGAGAAGGAGTGGATATTGAAAACACGTTTTGTGTATAACAACTTTTTTTAACTCCTTAGTCCGATATGGGACAGGATTTTCGTCCAATACAACTTGTTTCGTGCTGTTTCAAGTAAATGAGTTAGGGATAAGTGTTCGAAGGATATTCCCTTTCCGTACACTTAGTATACGAGAAAAGCAAAAATAATAAACATATATTTTCCGGAAAGTTCAAACTAGGAATTCAGTGTTCAAACCCTATGTATTTATATTTCCCCAAACGGTAATGAAAACTAAATTATAAATTGCTTCTCGTGTATGGTATCTGATGATGTAGTTCCGCCAGCATTTTCAATATAAAACAACTGAGCCGCGTACCTCTGGGACCAATTATGGCACATGCATGGAATAGTTCAGGTTTCTTCTTTCATTTCAATGTCTGAAACGAAACACAATGGTAGTCTTTTTCATATTGTTGACACTCTTCGAAAAGTCATTTTTATTAGTATCAGGTAACGATTACAAGCCCAGTATTTCATCATTTGCCGAAAACCTTACAAAAATCACAAAAGAACTACATCATCTTGACCCATCATTAGTCCACGGCGATATCTGCATCGTAACAACTCCAGAATCAAGCCATCCGTGGTCCGAACTCTTCACAACGTACGCAAAATACGCTTCCGACCTTCATAGTCCAGTTGTGTTTACCGTTTCCAAGAATTTGCCATATCTAGTGCACCGCTGTGTTATTTATGTTGTTCATCTGGACAACGAGAACTGCTCCGACGTTTTGCAAAACACCGCCCTGTTACCGTTCTTCCCATCATGGAATCGGTTCGGAAAATTCATATTCATAACAATCAGAATGACAGACTCGTTCGAGCTGAAACCCATCCTCAACACTTACTGGGAGTTTGTCTTGTACTTGGGTGTTTCTAGTTCGGTGCTACTATTGTACGAAGAAGATACAACACACGTTGCACCAATAGTTGTGGATTACTTCCGAAGAAATGTTAGACTCTACCAAGGAGGCTTGGAACTGGTAGCACTTCTCTTGACATGGGACCACTTTACCGACATGCAAGGATATCCGTTTCATGTGGCGATCAGCGAATACAAACCACTAATTGTTTTTCAGAGCAGCAACATTTATGGAACAACACCCAAAATGATTTATTCGATTACTCAGAAGCTGAATGCTACATGTGTGTGGTGGAAGTACCACAACTCGGAAGAGATGATACAGCTGATAAAAAGTTCGAAGATCAACTTGTATCTACACAAGGATATGACAGTTTTAGCACCAATAGATTTGCTATTCCTCCCGCTGAAAACTGGATATTGCCTTCTGGTTCCGGAAAAGGAGATTCGCTTCTTCGATCATCTTATGACTCCGTTTGATTGGAGGCTATGGATTTTCCTCTTTGTACTTGGAGTGGTGTGCCACGTTATTAATCGCTTCCTTTCACGTATATATCCCCGAAGCATATTAGAATCTACATTTTTCGGGTCGTCAATAGTTGAATATCGTATGGGGTACATCGAAAGAATTACGTGCTGTGCCTTTTCCGCGCTGCTGTTTATACTCTGCGAAGGTTACATGGCCAAGATGATAATGTTCATGGCCGCAAGTAAGTACAGGAACCATGTTGCTACAATAGATGAATTTATCCAAACCGGAATCCCACTTCTGTTGAGTAATTACACCAGGAAATTGTGGTCACTTCTACTACCTGAAGCCCTAACATCATCTGTAGTGGTGTTCGAGGGGGTACAAACAAACGGTGTCCTTCCTAAGGGATCTGCTGTAATTATGGATTGCTTGACGGCAGATGTGTTTCTCAAGAGTCCTGGTAACATCGATCAGTATAGCAATCGGCTTATATATTATTTGATGAATGAGCGTCTCAACAATGTTATGACGGGTCACTCTATTTCCCGGTTTGATCCATTTGAGGAGAAGTTCCGTGAGATGCACAGTCGGTTAATCGAAAGCGGATTGTGGCAATTCTGGTTCCGTGTGTCACTTTCGTCGTTCACAGTCACCAATCATGTGGAGAATAATTTCCTTATGTACGAGGATCTGATATCTTTGTGGCTAATTTTGGCGTATGGATTGCTAAGCAGTTGGATGATGTTTTGTGGAGAGTTGTTCTTTAGTTTGATAAAGAAGAAAACTTTATGCGTAAAAGAAATGTGTTCGCGTCGCTTCAATACTTCGTAAGTATGGAATACAATAAAGTCCGCTTGAATGTGACACAGGAAGAAAGATCTGGAACGCAATGGAATGCTATGATACAATTGAATCTCATATGTTTACCATTTACCTACACCAGCGAACGCAAAAATCCTTTCTTAATGTTTTAATATGTAATTAAAACAAATGATAACACATGTAAAAGTTTCAAATAAATTACAATTTGCACAAATACAGTACAAATATATCACAAGTCATCGGCAAAGCGAGGCTTCGTCATTATATGTCTGGGAAGATTCAGAGACCACGGAAAATCTGAGTATCCGTACTGCATTGCCATTTGTAAACATTGGCCACACGCACATCTTCCTCGATGGCACACAGCCAGGGAGCGTGGGGTCTACCCTGGAACCGACACCTCTTCCAGTTCCAGGTTCTTGGCTAAACATCACTTTTGCTGTTTTCTCTACCGGAAAACGCATTGCATGCCCAGCCCACTTTAATCTGCCATATTGTATCAGCCTGCCGATGTCTGCATTTTTGTACACTTGGTACAACTCGTGATTCATGCGTCTGTGTCATTAACTTTGTTCACCTAAGCATAGTTTAAATTTATTTCTGTTTAAAAGAAAAAGATCGATTGAATGTTACATTCATTTCTTTCTCACTTGGTCTGGCATTGGTGGCTCCAATGCTTGTCCATCACACTAAATTCTGATTCTGTGTATGCCCTCTCTGTCCTATTGTCTATTCAACAATAACTCAAAGTGTTCCTTCAACCTAGCAGCCTCCCTTCCCGGTTGGTATACAGATCTCCGGTGCTGTCATTGATCATGACTGGCGCCAGTGCGCTTCTCGCGTTTTGTGGAACTTCGGCGTGTCGTTTCTGGCAAAGCTTCTCTTTGCCTCTGAGAGTACTTTTTCATCGTACCCCCGTTTCTTACGTCGATAAACTTTTTCCTCAAACTACACTTAGATCTTTATATCGTTCTCTGCTTTGGCGTGTAGCTGCTACGAACATTCCGCTCCTAGCCTGAAGAGTTATTGCGCATCTCCTTTCGAAAGGTATTACCATTTTGATGAATAAGATTTTACAAAAAATTTTGGCGAATGAACAATTTGTTTTATTTTCTCAAGTAGAAGTGGTGTAGTTAATGCATTGTGTATTGTTAATCTGAATTGTACTTTTATTTTACTGATAATGCACTGTTGGAGGATAGAAAATATAATCGAAAATTGTAATCAAATGCAAAATCATGTACGAGCTTCAATATTTTGCGCGGTGACAAGTGCTGGTATCGTTTGTTTACAAAAGTAACAGCGTTGCTAAATCGTGAAAAAGTAATCGCCCATCTCTTAATATAGGATCCATAGGTGCCTCCCGGTGTGCTTTCGATCATTCCTGCGTGCAAAATAGGAGCTACAGATAGTCATTGCTCTGGCTGCGGCAAAATTGTCTAGCCTCAGACCGTTGTCATTGGTAGTTGCGTGGAGGCTCTCTTTTCCAATGACTTGACGAAAGAACACTTCCCTCTTGATCTGTGCATTTGCGTCACAGAATACGAGTTTCACGTCGTGTGTTGCGCATTCTATCACTTACCTTTATTTTCGATTATTAATAATCCGGAAGATCGGGAGCAGTGCAGGCCACCAATAATATCAGCAGAATCGGGCGAACGCTATTCGCAGCATCCGTGGCCTGTAAATAACTGGGTCCAGCCAAAGTTTAGCTCTCCATGAGGTCTGCTAATCCATGCCGACGCTCTTGGGACTAGGCGATGGGTCCACCTGCCTTTATTCGAGTTGTTCCACACCCTCTGCCATTAGGCTACCGTTGCTGCAAGAATATTCCTTCGAGCATTACCGGTGCCTCTGAGAGCTCGGGTTTCGGGTTTGACATGTCAGGGTTTGAAAAATTAGTACAATATTGGGTTCGGGTCGGGTACGAGTTTGTGTGGTAAAAAATGTCGGGTTCGGGCCTAAAAAGAAAAATAATGAATATTATTTTATACAGTTTTGTTAATTGTGAGGCTAGTTCGTTGTTTGGGCTTACATCCCTTTCGAATTAAAGACAAACAGAAAATATCTAGTTGAATTTTCCGAGTAAACTTTAGCTCGGGTTTAAATAATTATATTATGTCGGGTTCAGGTCGGGTACACGCAAAAAAAGCGTTCCCGAATTCGTGAACCTGCAAAAATTAACCGTGATTTAATTAATGGGTTCGGGAATGCCAGTCACGTCCACTGTGAGTCCACTGTGAAACCCCATCACATGGGGAGGGGTCGTCAAGCCCTTGGACATAGTATCTGCTGCCTTGTAGAAGTCATGGCTTGTTGTTTACTGATCGACAACCAGTTGTTCAACCATACATTATGCAATAGTTTAACGGGTACATAAATAGGGTTACAATGGTATTTTGGACATCTGAATATATTTTGGATTTTTGGCTGTATTTTGATTATTTTTGTTACATAAATATAGTTCGACATGTGATTATGGACGAGGCAAAACAGACACATAATTCTTATTTGTTTAAAGAAAACTATCCAAAATTCTGCAAACTTATCCTTGACCTGATACAAAGTGTCATACTAACAGGTTTTCGTGTCCAATAAAATAAACAAATTACAAATTAAAATTACAATAAAATGCAAACTAAGTAGATAAACACGCAAAATATAGGCAAAAGTCCAAAATATATTCAGATGTCCAAAATACATGATTTACCCTACGGATCGGAATGAGTAAACCTCTAAAAAACGCTGAAGGTAACTGACTCATACCTAACACAAGTAATAATTAAATTTTATTAATTATTACTTGTGTTAGTATAATGCCGTGATTTCAATTATCATTCGATAGAAATTCAAATTTATCTTTTATAGATAGTATTGAATATGTGATAGAAATTGTTTGGATTCTTTTGTAATAAAACGTGATAATGCTCAAAGCTGAAACATATGTGATGGTCATCAAGTGAATTTGAATTCGATATTATTTATAAAGCTCATTTTGGATCAATTGGCCTGTACTTGCACAGTCAATGCTTGGCGTGTTACCAAGTGAATAGACAAAGTCTATCAAATCAAAGCCGGCATCACGGAATTAATAACAAAGCAATCGAACAAAACATATCGCTACGTAGGGGAGAACGGTCCACAATGCATAAGCTTTTTCGATTTTTTCGCCCTTATAAACAAAAATACCCAACCATTTCAACGTATAGGTGAAAAATATACAAACCCAGCTACATTTCACAATGATCTCCTATTCAAAACAATAAAGTTTTCAAAACTTTCTAACGCATTTAAAAAATGTTTTAAAAATAGGCCACACCGGTTGTTTGTTTTTTCTTATTGGATTGAACTACAATCTTACGGATGTGGTTGAAGAATAGCAAATCGGTAAATTTGAGTGAATATGAAGGGATTTTGCTAGATTTTTCCAATGGAGCCATGGATCCATCATTGGATAACTAATTATGAATTGTAATGGTAATATTCGTTCATAAATGTACTACAA
This sequence comes from Armigeres subalbatus, assembly GCF_024139115.2. Taxonomy (NCBI): domain Eukaryota; kingdom Metazoa; phylum Arthropoda; class Insecta; order Diptera; family Culicidae; genus Armigeres; species Armigeres subalbatus. Next base: position 138,237,124 of record NC_085141.1, read on the forward strand.
CAGATTGATTTTATGAGGGAGGCCATTTTGCCCCAGGGGTGCATTTTGGACCGTTCTCCCTTACCTGGATAACGGCAACTGTTGTGTAGATGCATAGCGGAAGACACACAGAGCTAAAAAATCACACCTCCACTAAGTGAAGGTCGAATATTTGCTACTGCTTCTACGGGTTGGTGGATCATATGATCTTTTGTCTGTAGTTTAGTCTCTCGACAGTTGTTTTACTGCAGTGTACCATTTGTTGAAAGCCGCAGTATGCTCCTCAGACAAACCACGAATCAAAAGGAAGCCTATTTAAACAAGAATAATGATTGCGAACTAAAGATCCGATCTATGACTAAATGGTTGATAAACGCTTTGGTATATCTCATAGATAAGGACAAATAAGGTTGTTCTGCAAAGAAAAATATAGGTTTTTTTTACATAACATAAAGAGTATGCTTTTCTGATCTCCAACATATTTTTATTTTGTTTGTAAATCTTTTATTTACATTTTTGTACAGCAAAAAATAAATCGTTTTAATCGATAGAATGACATTAACATTCATAGAATGACAGTTGGCCCATGTAGCATTAGAACAATTTTTTAGTACCATATACATCTTCTTCTTCTTCATTGGCATTACATCCCCCACTGCCTCGCAGCTTAGTGTTCATTAATCACTTCCACAGTTATTAACTGCGAGGTTTCTAAGCCAAGTTACCTTTTCCGCATTCGTATATCATGAGGCTAACACGATGATACTTTTATGCCCAAGGAAGTCGAGACAATTTCCAAACCGAAAATTGCCTAGACCGGCACCGGGAATCGAACCCAGCCACCCTCAGCATGGTCTTCTGAGGGTGCATCTTACCGCACGGCTAAGGAGGGCCCCAGTACCATATACATTTAAAATGCAAATAAAAATAGTTCCGGTGCATCAAATATTCTGAAAAAATCAATTTGGTTCAGTTTTTATGCAGATTCAAAATATGTAAAACATCTATACCTCCTACTTGTCTCACATTTCCTTAACTTAACTTATTTTCCCTAATTAATTAAGTTAAGTAGAACTTAATTTCCAAATTGAAAACCCGACTTAATTCACCGAGTGGTGATACTGCCTTTCTCGCATTCAGCCAAGATACCAACCTAATATGGCGTTGATATGGTTCGATGTACTTTTTTCTTTGTAACTTTCAAACGCAACGGTCGATCGGTTTAAAATTCAATTGTTTGTGATCAACTAGGCTTTGCCCCTGTTGAATGAAACTTGTTGCGAGAAAATCGGTTGAGAACTACTGTATGAAAAGTTATCTAATGTTTTTCTTAGCTTTTGTGCACACACATACACACACACACCCACACACACACACACAAACATACATGGTGGTAAGGCCACCTGGAAAGCCGGCAATGCGCTGGCACGATACCATGGTGTTCTTCTAAAAAAGCGAGTCACGATGATATATCGATGCTGCAAGGACACGCAGCTAACCTCGAGGGTGCGTTATGCACTGCCCCCCCTTTGAAGCACTACTTTCTGGTTGTACCGAAGGGACGATGGGCTTGGCGGCAATGGAAACGGTTTAGCGGGTCGGGGATGCAGTCCTGCCTCCCTCATTGGAGGAGGCCCCTAACCCCGCACTTCCTGGTCAACCCAGGATGTCTGTTGAGCAGATTCCCCCTCCATTGTTTAGGAAGAAAAAAAAAACACACACATACATACGCACGGACAGACAGACATTTGCTCAGTTCTTCGAGCTGTGATGATTGTTATATAACACTATGGATCTCCGAGGCTTAATATAGCTTAAAAGTAGAGCTTTAAAAATAAGTTTGTCTCATTTGATCGAAACTCCAGAACGTTTTGGATAAATCGTATAAAGCAGCCATCGACATACTGAGAATGCAGTCGACTCTCTACATCTCGATGTTCTAAATATATCTCGATATCTCTCCCTATCTAGATGGTTTTCTCAGTCCCCACAATCCACATACAACTTTTTCCTTATCTGGATGTTTTCTGGTCATATTTTGTTCAGAATTCACTCTCCCTATGTTGATATGTATATCCAAATTTCAAGGCTTCTAAACCACCTTTTGGCAATAACAAACGCATCAAAACCTGAAATGAAATTTGTATACTAAGTATACGTAAAGGCTATATGATCGCTCTAAAATCGAACTTTGATAGAAAGTCCGGAGACCCATAGACACAGGTCGACGAATTGAGGTGATGTCTGTATGTGTGTACGTATGTATGTATGTATGTATGTGCGTGTGCGTGCAAAAAAAAATTGAACACTAATGTACTTAGCATTATCCGATTTGCTTGCAACAGGTTGCATTCGACGCGGAATCCTTCCTTATTTTTTGCTATTAAAAATTGATCTAATTGGCTATTGCGTTCCGGAGTTATTTAAAAAACATTGTTGGAAAAAAAAATTCAAGTTGATTTTTTTTCAAAACTGCTGCAATGCATTCAAATGAACGCAGGGTGATCATAGTGTGTATTGATACAGACAGGATGAGAAAATTTCAAGGGTCACAATTTTTCAAGTTTTTCTAATTTGTATAATTTATCACCTTGAATTCGTTAGAACTGTATTCCGGATAATATGTGATTTGCCGAGTTGCCGAGTTATTATAGGACAGTTGTGGAGCTTAGATGGTCGTGTTAAAAATTATTTTAGGAAAAAAATCGGCCTGGTTTTGCTGAACGAAAATGATTAACGCAACGGTCTACTCAATTTATCCATCGGAGGAACAGGATCTAAAGGACTCAAACTCTTTGGATTTGCAGCTAAGTACATCATATTTTATCCCTTTGTATAAAAAAAACACATCAACATTACCTCAGTTATATTATCTGATGGTTTTATCAAACAGCTTTACTTCGGTAATTCGCATGTTTGTCTCATGTTTGCTGGGATTCTTTTGAACATGGGACGGTTGTGCATGTGACGGAAGCTAAGTAACTTTATTCCAGCATTCCAGATGTTTGTTTTACTTTATTTTTTCCCTTATCTATCTTTTTAGTTATTTGTTTACTCTATTAGTATAGTATAATAATATTATTCGATCAAATAACAGTTATTGATGCGGATTTTTCTAAATTATTCCTTATCATAACCGTTGAGATGAATTTATATAAAGTGAATTACACTGTTGCTATAATAGCAAAAAAGTGGTTCACGAAAGATTCTTATTTTGGGTCATCGAAGTACAATAAATAAACGATAATTTGAACATAGTAGACACGACAAAGGAATAGGTAAAGTTTAGAGTAGGGTGTAATTCATATCCGATGATATCATAAAAATGAATTAAATTCTTTCTTATTGCATTTATGGCAATCGGAATAATGTAATACATAATTGGGTTTGTTCAAAAGAGGTTGAATTCAAATCTTTTTGAACGATGCGTTTTTTTTAATAACTGACGATGAACGAGTCATCGGTATTGAAATAAAAGGGAAAGACAGGATCGCCGTCTTCGACCAGTCGCACGGACCTAGCAATTTTTGAGTGACCAGTAAAACTATTTAAGTATAAAGAGGGAAATTCAACTGTGTATTAAAACATAACAATATATACATATAGCTGATAAAATGGATAAAATATATAACAGAGCAGAAATATAAAGAAATAATGAGAGAGATTTCAAATAGTGAAACGTCCTCAAAAGATAACCAATAAATACATAAATATAAACGCTTGGGAATAAAAATATGTTCAGTACCAATAAAAAAAACAAAGATTCAAGTCTTGTTCACATTAATAACTAAAAACAAACCAATCATGATTACTATCGATGTGGTTGAACAACCGTGAATATTTCCTTATTTTCAACTTCAATCTTTCTTTTTTCTACTTTCCTTACGTTAAAGAAATGATAACGCTGGCGCTTGATCCAAAATTAAAATGAACAATCGCTCACTTTGAGCGATTGATTGTTTATCCTCTCGAAGGATGAACAATTGAACAAGATAGGGAAATGCTAATACTTTAGTATAGAAGTTGTATAGGTCACATCACTTTCCATGGTGAATCCCGATCTATGTTACTGATTACCCCACCCAATTAATACAACTTCTACCCGTGGTAATTGTGGAGGTATTCTCGGTCTCTTCTTCTTCTTCTTCTGTCCCCTACTGGGACATTGCCACCTCGCAGCTTAGTGTTCATTAAGCACATCCACAATTATTAACTGCGAGGTTTCTAAGTCAAGTTACCATTTCTGCATCTGTATATCATGAGGCCAACACGATAATACTTTTATGCCCAGGGAAGTCGAGACAATTTCCAATCCGAAAATTGCCTAGACCGGCACCGGGAATCGAACCCAGCCACCCTCAGCATGGTCTTTGCAACTTACCGCACGGCTAAGGAGGGCCCCTATTCTCGGTCTCTAGTAGCAACAATAATCACACACTAACATTCCCTCCCTTTCCCAACTGACTGTAGGGACTTGGCCGGCGCCGTTATTGATCTACATTTGCGAGCTGCTGAAAAGTGCACTTCGAAAATAGCTGGTAAATCCCAACCACTATTCACTTGGATCGAAGTGCAATTTGCACCAATTCTGATCAATCACGGAGTAGCAACCATTGATATGTACAGTCAGTCAGTCTTGTTGTTAGTCCCAAACATCATCTGTTGGTTCTCTGTGTAATTACAGCTGACCTGGCAATAACGGAGGAGCAACCGTGGGCGGTCAATCAAGCTCATGCTCATGCTCAAAACTGCTGCAATGCATTCAAATGAACGCAAATAAATGTGAATTGATGGAAATAACTGTATCTATCTCCCTAAAGTGCAATATGACCTCTCTAATGTGCTTTTCTTGTTACTCTTATGTGCTTTCTTGTTGTATAACACATGAGAAAGGCACCATCACCACTTGGTGGATTATTCTGGGTTTTTCCCTGGAAAATTCTTGCCTAACTTTTCAAAACGACCTAAGTAACATTTTTTCGTGATTTAATTTGAGTACTGCAATCAAAAGCTTTCATGTTTTTCTGTTGATTGCGCTATTCAAATTAATTCGTGAAAAAAATGTTACTTAGGACCTTTTGAAAAGTTAAGCGAGAATTGAGTAATATAATTTACAACGTGCGATTTATCGTTCAATTTTTAAAAATCAGATACAAAACATTTGTCATAAATTTGCACGTTGGGATTTCTTCAAACAAGTTATTCAAACAAAACATAAATCAAATCATATGATGTTTAATGCTTATCATTCGGTTCTATTTTACTCTGGACAAAATTTCAGCCAAATCGGTCAACATTTGGGCGGTGCTAAACTCGTTGGAAATATAAACTTCCAAAAATGTATGCAGAAACATCCAAAAACAGTGATTTGCAGTTGGACGGCAAAATTTACGATAAAGAACTATTATACTCATTCAGATTTTGAAGAATTTAATACAGAATGTTATGCGAGAAGATTAGAGTTTATTAGGCAAAGATATTAGCATTTTACTGAATTTAAATCTTTTCAAAGGTAAAAGAAACGAAATTTGCTTCAGAGAAATGTAAATAACTTATCCGGGCAAACTATCTTCTCGCGGTTCTCTGCATAACATTCTTATTAAATTCTTCAAGATCTAAATGAGAATCATAGTTCTTCAACGTAAGTTGTGCCGTCCAACTGCAATTCACTGTTTCTGGATGTTTCTACATACATTTTTGCATATAAACTTCCAACGTGTTTAGCACCGCCCAAACGTTGGCGGCCCATCAAAAAAAAAAAAATAAAAAAAGTTTTTCCCATACTAATTTGAGCCACCCTACACAGAAAAAAGTAATGAAAAATAAACAGCGCGTAAAACTTGACATGCGAAAATTTACGCTATTCTACGCTGAAATTGTCCTCTTGCTAACAAGATTGCTTACAACTTGTATGTAATATTGACGATTCACATCGAATATTGTATACATTTAGGCTATATCCCGTATAGAATTACGCTAATAATGGTGTTCCATTTATGTGCATGATTTTTAGCGTAAATTTCAGTGGATTTTTCTATCTGTGTAGCACTATGGGGAAAGGGGTGGCCATTAATCGAAAAACTTACTATCTCCAATTTGTCTAATTTATATATCATATGAAAGTATATACCCCAGATAAGAGAATCGGAAAATATTGAAGCGCTGTGTTTATTCAGTCGAAAGATATGGGCTGGCGAAGTAAAAAAAGTTGATGAAACTCAAAAATCATTCCTTACTTTGATTTGTATGTTATGAAGTCAATTTTTCTCCAAATATAAAGTTTTATATACCATTTTAAAGCTTAAAACCTCAGCTTTTCGATAGTTTGATTTGTTTTGCACGCAAAGATTAACATCAAAAAGTTGTAGAAGAAAACTTTAATTATCATAATTCTTCGCTATAAAATGGTCCCGCAAACCTAATGTCCCCAAATGTCCCCTCATCTGTAAATGGGGGATTGAAATACAACCCTAGTACCACCTTTTAGTGAGTGATTTGCTTGCGCATATTTGCGCTTTTACGAGAACGCTGCAATCAGAGTTTCCTTGAAAATTGTGGTATTTATTCTCTATACCTCGTAATGATTAAAAAATAAACAACATTATCACTAGAAATATGATTGTTTGCTATTTTATGCATGCTGTATTGGAAACAAACAAAAAAAAATTGCCCAAAAAAATAAAAATTAAATATTTTTTTCATTGGTGACATTTTGTGGAGGGTTAACGATGGCCCTTAAAGGGTTTAAAAAGGTTCATAAATATTCCTTCACATAATACATGTTGCATAGAAACAGTTTTCATTGAAAAAATATTTTTGGCCGCCCATTTGTATGAGAATTCTCCATAGTGCCTAGTAGGGAGTGAGTGCTAGTAATGGATCCCGTACGTATAATGGACACCCTGAACAAAACCCCAAATTAAACGATGGAATCGACTATTTTCTGCAAACTTCCATCGCAAACTCGACGTTGCGTATTATGGATCCAATGGTGGCCTTAATAAGCATGCTAACTACATAATTTTAAAATACTTGCATTAGTGTTGAAAATGAATGTTTTAGCCAGTTTTATGTACGAAACAGGGGGGGGGGGCTCCTTAGCCGTGCGGTAAGACGCGAGGCTACAAAGCAAGACCATGCTGAGGGTGGCTGGGTTCGATTCCCGGTGCCGGTCTAGACAATTTTCGGATTGGAAATTGTCTCGACTTCCCTGGGCATAAAAGTATTATCGTGTTGGCCTCATGATATACGAATGCAGAAATGGTAACTTGGCTTAGAAACCTCGCAGTTAATAACTGCGGAAGTGCTTAATGGACACTAAGCTACGAGGCGGCTCTGTCCCAGTGTGGGGATGTAATGCCAATAAGAAGTAGAAGATGTACGAAACACGATGCTGATACCTGTAGCATGTCACCTGGTGCAGCAAAACTACAATTTGTCAAGAGGAACGACTTAAGTAAATTTCAGTCCTTAAGGGGTCCATTACTAGCACTCATTCCCTACAATAAATTGATAAACAAAAAAAAAATTGAGTTTAAAAATAAATGTCTGTAAACAAATCAATTTTAGGTGAGACGAAGTTCGCTGGGTCAGCTAGTACACATAGCTGTTTGAGCAAATATCTTGTTATTGAACTATGTTCCGATCCCATCCCGATGAGCTTCTCCTTGGCCGAGCAATTATATGCAGAGCTAAAAAGCAGCAGGATCATACTGAGAATGGGTGGGTTCGATGCCCGATCCGGAAGTTAAGTATCACCGTGTTAGCTCCAAAAAAAGATCGATCCCACAATGGTCTTCAGCATGGTTTTGCATGATAGTAGTTTTTTGTAGGGCTGAAGCAGATTATGATGAATTGTTCACAATAGAACGAAATATTTTCCAACGGAAAATGGATAATGTAGTGATGGAAAACTAACCATTCAAGCATTCACTGTTGTACCACTAAAATCTACTTATATCGGAGAAGCTGTGTTTTCCAACTCCCTCGTCGACACGTGTAAAGGTTCTCGCAAACACACGCGACGCGATTCTATCGCTTGGCGACTGCGATTTTGTCGTCGTTGGTATGGAAGCGTAAATAGAACATTGCCTGCAGCGACCCAACGATAGAATCGCCGCGACTAGTTATCGCCGTCGCAGCGATGAAATCGTTTGGGTCTGGAGGAGCCTTAAAGCTGGTTTTCCTTCGCCGGACGCTTGTCGCCAGTTAGCGGCGCGTTTGATAAATGAGCTTTGCCTTCCGAGGCGCTCACCCTTCAGTTGCTTGTGTTGGTTGGTGTTTCTGCACAACCTCAAGCATAGCAACAGCGATATCTTTCGTCACGTGTACTTGCACCATGGTATCACTACGGTGGCTCATGTTGGCGGGAGAGATTTCCATGGTGTGAGTTGTTATCCGTTTTTCCTGTGGTTTGAATTCATTTGTCAGATTCTCTGCATGGAAGAATGAACATTGGATTTGATACATATTTTCATTCCGATTTTTTGCGGCCAATGAACCTTGAGATAGGTTGGAGTTTTTCGGAGTGACTGAAGGACAAAACATGCTTCCATTACGATGAAATTATGATAGCCTTAAACCTAAAATTTATAATACAGTAGTGAAGTTACATAAAAAGGACCTGCTAACACTGATTCTGAACGATGCTCATGTTATTATTTTGGCAACTTTCAAGTTATCTACAAAACTACAAACAAGCAAGTTTCTTATTGCTACTTTAAGGGAAGGTATATTGAAATGTTTTATTAAGATTTTCTAAAGCAAATATCCATTCTACCCACATTCCACACAGTAGGGAAATGCGCTTAAATGACTGTTGATGCCAAGTACACGGCCACGAGTTGGCTGTAGGTTCTAGGTTTTGGTAGAACGTGAAAACACAAATGCAGCAAACATCTAAATATAAAGTAGTAAAGGAATGAGCCTGAAATTGATCCCCCGACCTCCTGTATTGGTCACTGTAGTGGAGCTCGCCACACACCTTCTACTCTTAGGAAATGGTTGAGCTCACACTAGGCTTGTGCCGTGCATATGTCGAATCAAATTTCTCGAGATGTATGCGACGAATGATATCGCTTTATCACTGTCATCGTCGCAGGTGAAACGGTAGCTTGCGTGAAATAGCTATCGGTCCGTTTCCGTTGTTGCTTATTTTGATATATAGGGTAAGACGGTATAATGCGCCCCACCTGGCCAAAACGCCCCTCTTTGATTTCTAGAAAACTATAACTAACTAAGGGTCAAAATCAGTTGGTACCTATAAATATTTGTAAAACCATCGTACTATGTGAATGTGGAAGTATTTTTGTATTACATAATGGAAATAATAGCAAAATACAAAAAGTGACAGTTTTGATGTAACTTTTCGTGATTGTTTGCTCAACATTCTGGAGCGACGCTAGCATACTGTCCGCAAAACTTGCACGGGAACACTCAGTTGGGCAACAAAATAACTTTTCTCAGTGGTTAATATGATATAAAATTGCTTCCATCTTCAAAACGTAACGATTTTCGAAAATATGTTTTACTGGCCAAAACGCCCCAGTGTAGGCAGGACGATATGCCCTTACCAACTGGACACAAGCGCGGCGAGCTTGCAGCAGTTGCTTCCAAATTGTATGGAAATTATTGAAATGTAATTAAAACCTGATTAAATGGACTTATGTTGGTTTTTTAATGTCGAGCACATAAGGATTTGTAACCTTTTTATTATGGGATTGATGAAATACTAATGAAGGGCTATGGAACGTCTTTGGCTAAGGTGGGGCGTATTGCCCAGGCACCTTTTGAAAACCATTTTTTCACGACTTTTCAAAAAAGCATTATTACGTGTTATATGTAATATTTTTATATGACTACTCATGGGCAATGCATTTGCGACTTCTTGCACTACCAAATAACACAAAGTTTGCATAAATTGCGATGAAAAGTAAAAAGTTATCAAGGTTTTGCCTTAGGGGGGGCATATTATACCGTCTTACCCTACCGTTTGATTGTCAGCACAATGGTGTTCTTTTGTGAATTTGCTACTTCCTGGAATTGTAGCGTTGGGCTGTGGGTAACTACTGCTCGAGAAGCATCCTTGGAGAGGCATTCATATTAATGCGAAAAGAGAGAACATTATAGCTATCCTGGACATCCACAGGAAATTTTATATAAAAGTTACTATAATAAAGTAATCAAAAAATATGTATACCCAGGTCTTTATTTACACGGTTTGATTTTAGTCGATTAAGACCTTTAGGGTCAATGAAACAATGAGTTAACCCAATGAAAAATCACAAAAAATCAAAGAACATTCAGAGGGAATTAAAAATTAGTTAAAGTTCAGGTTTACCGAGAGTTTAATGAATTCCATCCGCGTAAATAAGTGTATCCTTGACATTTTTTCTATAAAACTCTAAGCTAATTCTTGCTAAATTCTTAAACTAACAAACCCTTTTCCACAAATGTACAGTCAGAAATGAATCACAATACTCAAAGAAGTTGTGTTTGAACTTGAATTTTTATTTTGATCGATTGGAAGAAAAAGGCTCCACGCTATATCCAGCATAATTTGCTGTTGTAAACGAAAGACAAACGCCGCACTTATATTTTAACAAGCCTTGCATAAAGAGACCTTAACCTTGTCCCCTGAACCGGCTGAAGGCTGGTGTGGCAATTGTGCATCGTGCAAACAAATCCATATCTCCTATGCTATAGATCACTGTATACATGTGTGGTATGAGCCACAGCACAGCAACGTAAACAGCACCAACTACCATAGGCTTGATGTTTTCCCATTTTGCAGTTTTTACAATAGCTCATGCGCTCGAGCTGTGGCACGTGCAAAGGACTGGCGAGATATACTTTTACCTATGCCAACATCTATACATTCGCTTTCGCCAACGATGTTTTTGCCTGGTTGGCCTCCCCCCGGCCATGGTGGATCTATTTTGGTGTAAAAAACCTTCAACGAGTTTGTCACTTCTGGAAGTGACATAAATCTATACTACAAACGTCTCATCCAGAGCCTGGCGATGCGATGACCTAACATTGAATTGTTTGTTGTGGACAGTATACATCAGCATGGGCTTGTATTGATTTGTTTTCCCAATCGAAACGAATATTACGGCTCACTATAGTCGAAATTAATGTTGTGTTGTTCATAGGTATTGATAATAGAAAATTCGTGACACGTGCAGAGCAACTTTAAATGTGTAATGATAGTAGGTTTGTTTTAATTTTTTGCTGTTGATTTTTAACACACGCATTCATCTCTTTGACTCGATGTTCTGTGCTTTCAACTGTGCTTTCTGTGCTTATTATCTAGAAAACCCCTTAAAGTGCTGCTCAATCGGCTTGTGCCATAGGACTGTATATGATCGCATAAACTTCATCGATACCTCAATTAAAAGAACGGTTCTAATGCTGAAGGTTTTATCTATGTTTCGATAGAATCGGAAAGCATGTCTTAACGGACACTATGCGAGAAATAGCATTGGCGCAACTAATGAAAAATTCTAGGGAGGGCTAACTTTTTCTCTAGTTTTTCTATTTTAACGGGTATAACACAGAAAGTTTGTCATTTTCGCTCGATCCAACGACTTAAACATATCAAATGTTCATTGACGCTCAGCTGTGACATAAAAACATCTCGATATCGCGTAGGCTTCCCAAAATCCTTGATATGATCAGCAAACCATAGGTTTTGCGTTCGCTGTAAATGGAATGTGAAGCACAACCCTGATCTTCTATAGCTTTATTGATTTGCTTCGATCCTTAGAATACATTATGTCTTAAATATTGGATAAATTAGTTAGTTAAATTCTTGTCTTCGACTTTCAATTCAGTTTCCTGTCAATTCCTACGAGCTTCAAATGGCAATTTGACGATAACAAACAAAGCTTTCTTTTTTAGCTTTTAGTGGAATGTCTCTACTTGTCATAAGACGAGTTCGTACAATTCCATTCAATTCCACCACTTGATTGTACCTTTGACAAATACGTATTTCAACCTCAAAAGTAAGGTCATCTTCAGTATTCAGTGTCTCTAAGTCGAACCAAGTACGAGACACTGAGGACGACCTTACTGTTGAGGTCGAAATACGTATATCTCAAAGGTGGTACAATCAAGTGGTGGAATTAAATTGAATTGTGCGAACTCGTCTTATGAAAAGTTTTCTTTCCTGTTAGAATAACTTCTAGAGTGATTCTAAAAAAACTGATGCTTCATCTCAATACAATTTATTTGTCGTTAATATTGAATTTATTTAAAAAAATAGCAACGAATATACTTATAGGAACAAATTTGACGCATATTTTCAAATAAACTGTCTGAAAAACTGCACGAGTTTTCACCTAACTTCTTTTTTACCCCTCCTGAGCAGTACTGAAATTTTCATTTTCATTGAGAGAGGTCACGCCATATTTACATTTTACTCACCCGCTTTCACAGAAAACATAACAACAATGAAAGGAATTCCACCAAATTTTCACAGATTTTTATTTCATGAAAGTGCATCAAATTATTCTGAACAAGTTGCTTCTTTTTCAATAATGTTATTTCTAAGTCGAAAATCGGATACAATATAATCATTTTATCGACTAGTCATAGTCATTTAGATTTCAATACAAAGCAACATTCCCATCATTACTGCTTGTAAATGCTGGTTTTATAACTCTCTTGAAAAGTAAATTATGGTCTTCAAGAACTTTATGAAACTTAAAATGTTACTTGGGTAGCGGGAACCCGCTACATTTTCATTTGGTCTCTTGAAAATGAAAATGCAACTGTTTTTGTTTTCACATGACGATCACGGAAACTGCTACTGAGCAGGGTTTGAATCCTACCTATAGGTAGCATACCGTGAGAGACGTTTTTCGGTAGCTGTTACGATAATGAACTGATTCGGGGGGCTACAACCCATGATACATTTCTTTGATTAAGCCCCAATTGCGGGGCACCGGTTCTGATGATGCATTTCAACCAGCTATGGGAAAACTCACTCACTCACACGAACCACGCAGATTTAAAATCCCTATCCATCAGCGAACACACGATTGCAAAATGAATGCTTATCAACCCAACAGCGAACCAACAAACGATTCATACCTGCTGAGTGCCTCCCCAGCAGGAATAAGTTAAACCAAAGATAGTGCGAAAAGAAATCGAGAGATGATGATAAACCGATGTGTAGTGAGTGCAGCAGAAAATACTGAGTTGGACTCAGAAGATTGATTCAATTTAGACTCAATGATTCGTTTTGCGGGCTGAATCTTGCTGCCGAATCCTCACTCACCACTCAATTGCGATTTCATTCGTTTACGAGCCGAGTGTAAACGAATACTCGGCTATGCATCATTTGCTATCTGTGGGAAAGATTCGGTGATGAATTTTGTCTGTTTGTTTTTGGCACGATTCGTTACTAACTGATGCCAAACGGTAGACAATCGAAATCGAAAATATTGGAAGGGCTCGTGTACGTTTGCCTAATTTGCGATTGTGTGTAGAGGTGAGTTAAAGATTGACGCTAAATGAACCGATTTTTCCCATACCTGATTTCAACTTGTTTTACACAGTTGTGCAAAAAACAATGAAAAAACTTGTATATAAGTGTGATAGTTTTATTTTCATGGCTTGTTATGATTCTAAGAGGTTTTTGCCTCTCTTTTATCGTTGTTCGTTATATTTTGAGAGCGATTTCTGCAAACCCTGCTACTGAGACATTTTCACTGGTTATGTTGCTGCAGCGATAATAGGAGCGTCAAGAGGCGTCTCCCGAGAAGCACAAGTCAGAAAAAAATGGTTAACGCAACTTGATTGTGACTGAATCTGGTCACATATCAGTTGCAGAAACCCATGAGGAACATGTGTGCTGTTAGGGCTCTGTTTACGGAGTTTCTAAGATCCGTCCGAAGGAATACCAAGTTCTTTCTAGTTGAACTTTTAGTTACCTCTCATTGAACCCTCTCTTGTAAATGTTGGGACAAACTCAACTCGCAATAAGTGTTTGTCCAAACAGCAACAGAATAAGACAATGATCGCCTGCCGCCCATTTTGAAAAGTAGTCGGTTTTCGATGATGTTTTTGGTTAAATAAGTATCAGGTATCATAGTTTAGACATAAAATTAACCATCTGTTGACATGATTTGTATTTTTCATCTGAAATACATATACAAGTTATCGCAGTTTGAAAAGTTCACAACAATTACCTCTCCATGTTTGTTGCAAATAAAATGGAACGCAACAATGCCTTTATCCTCTGCAGATGAGGACAAAGAGTTATCGCTATTCTCTTTTGTCGCTAGTTTTTTTTTGCATTTTTTAGTGACAATTAGGCTAGATGTACCAGTTGTGGCTATAGCACCAGTTGTCGCACTAGTGCTTTATTTGCCAAATGGCCAATTAAATCACCGCAAACCAAGTTCATATCGATAAAGCATATTCATATGATACGATAACACCTTCGATCTCCTCCAAAACAAGCAAAGGATAATTGTAAAAATTGATTTTGCTTAATTTTTGACGTCCTTTGCACCCATTGGACGCCCCATAAGAAAACAATGGGATTTGCCAAATAACATATTTCGGAGTTTCTTTAATTCAAGACCAATAACCATGCAGGCCACGTCCTCACAGTCAAATAGGATACGGGGAGGAAAATTAGTTCGACACTCATTGCTACAAGAGACCGAGGAATCCTCTGCATCTCTAAGCGGCTTGTTCTTAATGGGGAGTTGCGAAGTAGGACTTGACCAGGATGGGCGGATTTTTTCTCCTGTGCTGTCATTTTTTTCTTTTCAATTTCAGCTACGAAGATTAAAGAAATTTTCCGGTTTGATAGCTTACTCGTGGTATTTTGATGAACTACTCGGATCAATTCGGAGGAGTACATCGCTATAGAGAGAAAATCGACGAAATAACGAGTTTGTTAAGTATCTTCACTATCTTCCCTATATATTTTTTTCTTTTTCAAGTTCCTGCTTTTTCACTTACAGTATGCAAAAAAAGTTTATAAGTAAAAAAATAGATTTCTTTCCAAAAACCCACCAGAAAATTAAAATACGATTAATTTTTGGTCAATTTATAATTATTCATGTAAAAATAAAGCCAAAGCGACTTCAAAACAAAAAACAAATTTTCTTGTAAAACCGTCTAAGACGAATTAAGTACTGTCCATTTAATTCCACCAGTTAATTTTCGTTATCTTTGCAGATACGTATTTCGACCACAACTGTCAAGTACAAGACACTGAAGACGACCACACAGTTGTGGTCGAAATACGTATCTGCAAAGATAACGAAAATTAACTGGTGGAATTAAATAGACAGTACTTAATTCGTCTTAGACGGTTTAATACATTCCACTAAAAGAGCTTAATATATTTTTCTGAAATTTTCTTGTATTAGAGACATGATGTTGAAAAAAAGGGAAAAAATAACGCAAAAAAAGTATATCCACCCCTCTGACTCACATAGTTTTAGTACTTCGTGTGACCACCTTTGGCTTCAATAACTGCTCGGCATCGTCGTGGCATCGATTCAACGAGCTTAGCAGTTGTTTCCGGGGTGATTTTGTCCCATTCAGTAGATATTGCCTGCCGCAATTGCTGGATGCTTGTTGGTTTTTACTCCTGGACCTTAATTTTCAAAATTGACCAGAGATGCTCGATCGGATTGAGGTCGGGAGACTGTGCTGGCCACTCCATAACCTTGATACGCTTTTCCTTGAACCACTGCGAAACCACTTTTGAGGTATGCTTCGGCTCTCCGTCATGTTGGAACGTATATCTGCGCCGCAACTGATTCACCACCGCCATGCTTAACTGAAGGCCGCAAGCACTCCTTCTTCAAACTTTCACCGGTTCGTCGCCACTTCCTAGTTATTCCATCAGACCCAAAAAGCATCACTTTCGTCTCGTCTGACCAAATCACCTTATCACTGGTCCAAGAAATGTGATCCTGGGCCCACTTCAATCTTTTTGCCTTTCTCGTATACTAAGTATACGTAAAGGCTATAATTTCACTCCAAAACCAAACTTTTGATAGAAGGGTCGGAGACCCATAGTGTTATATACCAATCGACTCAGCTCGACGAATTGAGGTGATGTCTGTTTGTGTGTATGTATGTATGTGTGTGTGTGTATGTGTGTATGTGTACAAATTTTGTAGACACCCCTTTTGAACTTAGCATTACCCGATTTACTCGCAACAAGTCGCATTCGACGGGGAATGCGGTCCCATTGTTTGCTATTGAAAATTGGCCTGATCGGACATTGCATTTCGGAATTATTGAAAAATCATTGTTTTTTCCCAAGGGTCCCCCCTTGGAAAAAAAATTTCAAAATCGAAAAAAAAAATTTTTTTCAAGAATGGTGGGAATGCATAGTAATTAATGCAAAAACATGCAAAATGATAGAAAATATGCGATCTATCCCCCTAAAGTGCTTTTTTGACCTTTCCTATGTGATTTTTTCAGTACATTTTACGATGCACGAGAAAGGCATCATCGCCGCTAGGTGGATTAATCTGGGTTTTTTAAATATTTTTTGCGGACAACCATGGCTTTTTAAGTGCTACTCTACCCTTAAGACCTGTCTTATGAAGGCGATTTCGTACAGATTGTGACATCAGTTGAATGGAAAACTCGCTTTCAATCTGTTTCGCAATTTTTGGAGCTGATAGTCCCCGATCCATTTCTGCCTTCTTCACGATAATTCTATCAATCCGACCAGTTGTTTTTGAAGGACGCCCCGATCGCTTAGCTGGTGAGATAGAACCACGCTTTTTATACATCTGTACAATCCTAGCGACCGTGTCCTTCTGAAACTGGACAATATCGGCAATATCACGGTGCGGTAGCTTTTGCCTGCTTTATGATGTTCAACAATCAAACTTCGGATGCTGATAGAAATTTGTGCTTTTTTGGGCATTTTGCAACAAATAACTTCCAATTTTTAATATAAAACTGAGATTTCAAGCACGAAAACTTTAGGAGCACTAAATGACAGCTAGACACAATGGTTACATTCGATAAATTATGGAATACACACTAAGACTTTGTAAATCACATTTAAATCGTAATGTCTGTTTGGGGGTGGATAAACTTTTTTTGCGTAATTGTTTACCCTTTTTCATTATTCATCATATAAAATTTCAAGAAAAGATATAAACGTTGTATTTTGATTGGCAACGTGATAAATAAACACAAATTGATAAATCATGGAGAAACACTCTTCAAAATAAACTGATTTTCTACAAAAAAAAAAACAAAAATATGCAAATTGGTAGGGAGGTGGATAAACTTTTTTTTGCATACTGTATGTCGTCTGATTCTGGAAACAGGAAAGAGAGGTTTATTTTGTGCATCGTCTTCTGGAACCAATTTTCCAGAGTTACAATTGCTCCTATTCATCTATACGGTTCTTCTATAATGTTTTATTCTTCTGAAATCAGGCAAAATAGAGCCGAACGGTGTAGTGACCATTCACATAGTTCGCTCGATATTTATTGGTCTGATGATCAATTTTATGTCAAATTGTTAGATGGAAAAGGTTTGATGAAATTTTCTTTCTTGTTCTATTCGAATAATTCAAATTCTATCTGCGATCCCCTGAGTGTAGGAGATCGTAGGAGAAAATTCTTCTCTTTGGGGTGGTTTAATACCCTATAATGCATATTTTTAATAATAAAATTTTAACAATTATTGAATATATGCAAAAACTGCAGCTATAAAATGAGCAAATAAAACACCTTTTGTAGGGCCCGTAAAACATAACTATCCTATGCTTCCTTAAATTGATTCTCTTAGAGTTATACGTATATGTTACTTATGAACAACCTATTGCACTCATTGTTCAAGTTCTTAGAATTAAAATTTACGGTACGTCCTATATGATGGTTCTCTATGGAATTCGGCTACCTCTGGCCATGGAGTAGCAACTACAAATAGTAAGGCAATCTTATACTTACTTATACTACGAATAGTAAGGCAATCTTATACTTTTGTATATAACTTTTAATATTAATTTAAACATAAATTCAGAAATGTTAACCTGAACTAGTAATTTCTCGGAAATAACCTTCGCAATATTCTCCTGAGCCTTCAGATTTTTTTTCTCAGAAATGACAACAATGTTCTCAAAAGGTTTTGAGATAAATCATCAACTTAACCCGTACACAATCTTTGAATAGACTAAGTTTAATATCCTCGAGGATCGTGCAGATTAGTTTTGCCGATTTCTGTTTTAAAAGCTTAAATACTGCACATAAAAAAATACATCGCCATAACATTTCAGCCATAGTTTACATTAAATCATTAATAAACAAAGAATTTTCATTATTTGATCCTAGTAAAACATGTCGCACTCATTACTTGAAACAAGCGATAAGATCCACTTGATGGAGTGCCAAATTTGTAACGATTTAGCTTAAACGGGACCCCTGTCCGTTTAACCCGTAAAATAGAAGTTGCATAGGTCACATCACTTTCCATGGTGAACCCCGATCTATGTTTCTGATTACCCCACCCAACTAACACAACTTCCTTCCCGTGGTTATTGTGGAAATGCATAGCTATTATCGGTGTCTAGTAGCAACAATTATCACACACTAAAAGTCCCTTCCTTTCCCAACTGACTGTAAGGTTTTGGCCGGCGCCGCACAATGGTCGGAATCCGTGATTTGATGAACTTAATTGTTTTGTGCCCAAACGGCTGATATGATCTTAATAGTGTCTTCAGAGAAAAAAAATCACAAAAATAGTGCCCATTTTTGAGTGGATTTTATTTTTCAATAGTGTAAATAAAAACTGCGAACCGAGATCGGCAATTACCGCAGGGCTTTCGGAATAATGAACAACCCGGCTGGCGTGAATGCTAGCTAAGAACTAATTTATTTTGCTACCTTCTAAGCTATATATAATAGTATATACAAACATAATACCTTAACACTACGATGCGATGTGTACCTGGCTATCATAAAACTCCAGGCAAGTCTCTCATTGCCATTATCTTGTTGGCGCCGCAAATGTTTATTTCAGCATTTCTCCATGCTTCTAACTTATTTTCTTAAGCAGATTGTCTCGAGGTAGAACAATCATAATGAGCCCTGCATGTCGTATAGAAGAATGCGTCATATGCATATCGTAAAACAGGCAGAGACCAGTCAGTGAAGCGACCCAATGAATCATGCTTGATAATAAATCTATGAATCAATGTAAAATAATAATCGCGTTCGTAACATTCCGCGGCCCGTAAACCTACTGGATTTACAAAGGTTGTCGATAAGCGACATATTTTAAATCATATTAACTTAACTTTCTTTGTATTGTCTTCACTTAAACATTTGTATTGGATTTCGAATATACATTTTCTCTAAGAGTATTTATTTCTATATCTTCTGAAATGGCCTGATCATTATTTGTAATTTGATTATCATCCAAACACTTATCGTTTTCACTATTTTTATTGTTAAAAGCTTCCTTCCTAATATTTCTATGTGACAACAAATTCGTTAAAGAATCCCAAAATGATGCTAACAATTGCCAGCTGAAACCGTAAATATCATATAATATTTGTCCATGAATAATTGTGTCAATCATAAATTTCAAACCTCGAATGATAATGTAAATTCCGATGGCTGTTGATGTAATGTTTCCCAGCCATGTTGACCAGGACAGTAATTTATTCCAGTATTTGCTTATAGCTCCATCGATCATTTTTTCTGAAACTAATGCGTCAAACCTAAAACCTTGAGTATTAGGATGTTGACCAGCTAAAACCTTGTAAACCACAGAAGATGCCACACGCCTTTCACCTTGTTCATAAATCATATTTCGCATTTTGACCAAACTATTAGAATCATAAACTCCACTTTCCATCAAATTGGGCAATGGCGTATATGACCAGCTGGTAACAATATCAGTTGATAATTTACTCGGAGCAGTGGTTTCTCGTAATCTTCCGTCTGTTGTATACCATCTATTTCCAAACTTGAATTTCGCAGGCAGTAACGGCGTACATTCTATTTCAGTTCCCAATGTTTGTAAGACACGTGTAACAGGAGCCAGAAACATTGACATATTATTGTAGTAAACGGGAATTTCTTGAAAGCATTGTTCAGTAAACCTTGGTGTTATGTAAACGGGTTTACATTCTAAGACGTGTAAAACTTCCCCAGCAACTACTGCTGTATATCCACTTCTTTTCATTATACTGCTAACAAATTCATTGGGGTTTAATCTCGCCAGTGTCAACTTAGTTTCCAATAAAACTTTATCCAATTTACACATTTCAGCCATAACCATATTGTAAATGTCATTTAAAGATTGGCCAATGTAACTTTCAACAAGAGTAATTTTGGAATTAAAATAAGTAACACAAAATGCGAGTTTCCTCCCGTGTTTTGATTAAGAACACTTGCTGTGCTGTAAACTACTGAATGAGTTTGCTTTGTGTTACCTTCCAAACTTGTAGTCTTGTTAACAACCCCTTCATAAATTACTTCAAATTCAGTTGAATCACAGGACTGGTTTAGGTCTACATCCCAAGTCAAATAACCTTCTTCGGAATCTAAACACGTTCCAATGGAGTAAGTACATATTAAACCATTTTTCAAAAATATCTGATCATTTTCAAGGTCGATATTTGCAATATAATCAAATAGTGCAATCTCGTATTCATAATAAACTAGAGCACCTGTCCATGTATAAAAGGGTGTACTATAAGTACCTCCACTACATGAATTTCCAGTAACACTTCCCACAATAAGCGTTTCACCTCGTGTTGTGGTATTTAATTTTAGCTCATTAATTCGTCTATCATGAGTAAGTGATACAATTCCTAAAGCATGCACTTTCCTACATTCTTCGGAATTAAATTCCTTAACTATATAAGAGTATCCGTATTGGTAATCTGAAGTATGCGAAAATGTACCACAATGCCGTATAGATATTCGAATTATAACTTTACATTGTAGAACCTTAGTTAGACTTCTTACGTTTCGTTGCAATACTTGTATGGACATTTCTGTTGAGGTCAAGTTAGTTTTTTGAGGAACACAAGAAGCAACGTCGAGTAACGAATAACTCGTCATGTTCACTTCAGGGTTGGCACAATCATACGCTATCAACCCTCCAGTTTCAAAACCAAAATAATTGAAAACATGTATAAGCAAAACATGATCGAAAGGAAGTTAATAGGTTTTTTATTTCTCAATGTTCTTTTTGCGTGGAGACTCATCTTTATCTTTGGCGATATGAGAGTCTACTTTATTTGAGTTTGATGACGACATCGTGTTTTGCAAGTTTTGATCTTGTTGTACAGTTTCGTTTGTAGAATTCGGCTTGTTAATTTTCCTTACATCTAGAACAGCAACTTTAACAGCTGGTCGCTCATAAGTTCCCTTAGATGTTTTAATTTCCGCAGATCTGACTTGCCCATCTTTCGCCTTTCTTACACTAATGACTCGACCTTTTAACCAAGTTCCAGGAGGAGCGTTATCATCGGTAATTACAACTATATCGTCAACCTTTATAGGTTCAACTTTATTGGTCCATTTATTTCGTTTTAGCAGCATAGGAAGATATTCCTTTGTCCACCGATTCCAAAAATATTTTCCATAATTTTGGACCTTTTTCCAATGACGTTTTTCTATATGCACTGCTGTCGGATCATAAGGTGGTACATATTCTCCTGCTCGGCCAATAAGAATGTGAAACGGTGTCATTACTTCGTCGTCAATATCTTCGACGGGAATATGAGTTAGTGGGCGAGAATTTAAAATAAATTCCGTTTGAATCAATGCTGCTCTTAAAATTGCTGGTCGTGGTAAACGATCTCCATACATCTTAAGCATTTTGTAGAGAGATAGCTTAATGGTTTTAATAAGTCTCTCCCATACACCACCGAAATGTGATGCTGCTGGTGGATTGAAAGTCCATTTTATAGCTAACGCTGCAGCTTCGCCGCTTCTCATTCTAACATCGATATCTTTAACTAATCCTTTCAATTCGTTATCAGCTCCGACAAAGTTAGTGCCATTATCGCTGTAAAGATGTTTAATTTTTCCTCTTCTATTTTGGAAATTTCGCAAACAAACAATAAAAGAGTCGGTGTCCAATTTCTCAGCCATTTCGATATAAACTCCTCTGCTAGACAAACAAGTAAAAATCACACCCCAACGTTTTTCTCTCGACCGATTTACTGCGACTTCAAAGGGTCCAAAATAATCCACTCCTGTGTTGGTGAATGGATACAAGAAAGGCTCTGTTCGAAAATCTGGCAAGGGTGCCATCATGGGTGGCATCGGTTTAGACTTAGCAATGATACATTCTTGGCAATGCTTTTTAACCTTTTTCAGCAACGCTCTCAATTTAACAATCCAAAATTTTTGCTGAATAGCTGCTATTACAACATTGTCGTTTTGATGCAAGTATCTTTCATGATACGCTTTAACAACCAAGAAAGATATATGATGTTCATACGGTAATATAATGGGTGTTCTTGCCGATTTGGGTATACTCATCGTGGTTTCCAGTCGACCTCTTGCTCTGAGTACACCGTATTCATCAAGTGTAGGATTTAACTGTCGTAAATCACTCGACTGATCAATCGCTTGGCCTGCTTTCATGGTTAGCACTTCTTCTGCGTAACAATCCCACTGAGCCTTTCTGAATATTGCCTCTTCAACCAATTTGAAATCTTCATAATCAATACCTCGATCGAATTCGGATTTGTTTTAATCCAATCAGTAAACTTTTGATAATGTTGGTTCTGATTCACTAACCGCCACCAATCCGAAAAATAATCGTCTTGGATAAATGAATAGGGATGAATTTCTTGATGGGTGTTCACATAATTTCGTAATTCTTCATCAGTTTCTCTACTCACTGCTACCTCCGGCCAATATTCCTCAGGTTCTTTTTAGGAATGAAGGTCCATTGAGCCAAATTGATGTGCCTTTAATAATTTTCGTCCCTTCATCAGCAGGGTTTTGAGCGGATCTGATGTATCTCCATTGATCGGCTGATGTTGTTTCTAAAATTTCAGCAATGCGATGTGCAACAAATAACTTGTACCGCCTGTGTTGGCTATTGATCCAAGCTAAAACAATTTGACTATCTGACCACATAACACTTTTAGAAATTTGAATACGCAATTCCTTCTTAACTGTATCCAATAACCTTGTTCCCAATACTGCTGCTTGTAGTTCTAGACGTGGTATGGATAACATTTGGATCGGGGCAACTCTAGCCTTTGCTGCGACTAATTGAACATCTATTCCATTTTCAGTAACGCTTCTTAAAAACACAACTGCTGCAAACGCATCTTCAGAAGCGTCCACGAAAGTATGCAACTCATAAACCAATGCATTTTTCATAGAAATGCACCTTGGAATCTGAACATTTGAAGCAACTTTTAGCGCCTTCAACCAAGAATCCCAATAAACTGATAATTCGTGAGGTAACTGACTATCCCAATCAAAGGATTCTTTATGCCATTTCTGCAAAAGAATTTTTCCATGGATAGAGAAGTTTGCAATTAGACCCAAGGGGTCATACAATTTCATGACAAAGGAAAGAACTTCTCTTTTTGTCATGGTTTGTGTTAATTTATTGAGTTTAAGTTTGAATTCAATTTGATCAGTTTTAGTGTTCCAATAAATCCCTAAAACTTTATCACTTTTAATTTCTTTATTTTCAAATAACTTTATTTCTGAATCTTGCAGTCTTTCTGAAGGAATGATTTGAGCAAGCTCGTGTGAATTAGTGATAAAATTTCTCAAATGGAATCCAGCATACTGTTGTATATTTATAACTCCCTGAACGACTTCAGCTGCTTCGTCCATCTCATTAAAACTGTCCAAGTAGTCATCAACATAGAAATTATTTTCTGAAGCCTCAGAAGCCTTTGGAAAATCCCTTTTAAAAAGCCGTGCATTATAATTTTTAACAGCTTGGGCACAAGCCGGTGAACACGTTGAACCAAAAATCATAGATTCCATTACATACTCATCTGGATCCCTATCACTCTCACAATTTCTCCAAAGATATCTTTGAGCATGCTGGTCTTTCTTAATAATTTTCACTTGCTGAAACATTTCTTGAATATCTCCAGTAACAGCAATTTTATTTTCACGGAATCTTAATAAAACACCAAATAACGGTTTTACCGTATCCGGACCAGCAAGCAAAGCAGAATTAAAAGAAACTCCTTGAATCGCAGCAGCTGCATCAAAAACGATTCGGGATTTCAGCGGGTTTTTATTTTTGTTTGTCACAATGAAATGAGGTAAATAATAGGAGTTTGGATGATCTTCTAATAACTCATCTGGGCTAAGCTTACGTGCATATCCTTTTTTAATAAATCCATCAAAAGAACTAATTGCCCACTTCATAACTTCTGAGTTGTTGCTTAATTTCCTTTCCAACATTTCTAAACGTTTAAGGGCATTATTATAACTGGGGAAAATTGACAGTGTCAGTTTTCCACAACAAACCTATCGAGTAGTGCCCATTTTTACATTTTTTTTTATTATGGCATCAGCCCTCTCTTCTGCAAGCGATTTAGGTAATTTTTTACTGCCCTAACACCGAAATCTTCAGTTGAACTAAATTTTTCAAAAAATGATTTTAAATCGCTGCTCTCTCGTTCCCTAATACAAAAAGAATATGATGTCTCACCTCTGTATACTTTGCCGAAGATCAGCCAACCCAGCTTTGTCCTCGCTGCCATCGGGGAATTCTCATCGCCTGTCCTTCTGTCGGTCGTCAATAACAGGTGTGCGTGTTCCATGCCAATTAAAATCAGCGGCTTGGCATTGACGTAGCCTTGAACTGGAACATCCGCTAAATACTGGAAATCTTTCTTCATACGCTTGATGTCCAAAGTTTGTTTTGGCAGCTCGATGTCCTCAATGGTCCTGACGTCTTTCATGGAGTAGGATTTTTCTCCGTGACCGCGTATCCATAACTGCACTCGTTGACTTGGTGTTTCCTTCGACACGTTTTGTGTCCACGTCATCTCCAAGGGATCAGAAAGTCCTTGAAGGCCAAGTTTATCCGCAGCTGATTTGTCCAATAGCGTCAACGAAGAACCGGGATCAAGGAAAGCAAATGTTTCCAAAACTTTATTACCATTTTGTAAGGTGACGGTTAGGGGCAGCAGGGACTTTGTCCAAGGGCTTGACGATCCCTCCCCAGGCCATCTGCGAGTTGTGGCGCCTGCCTAGGATGTGGTGGGGTTTGACAGTGGGCCCTGTTAAACCTCTATAAAAAGCTGCATGTATCCGCAAGTAGGCTCCGCCAAAGCGACCGTGTGCCGCTCAAAGCGCACAAGCCCAAGTCCTGGTGTTAGGTGGGACGCTAAACAGCCCTGACACGACGGCCCTCCGGCGAGACAGGAGGTTTGCGCAGGCCCAATAAGCCGCCTGGAAAACCAATAATTACGAACAATATAAGAGATAATGCGACTCGATATAATCGGCAAAGACCTGGGCGACGAATAAAGGATCACGATTGGAAGCTTGGAACATGGAACTGCAAGTCGCTAGGTTTCGCAGGTTGCGACAGGATGATCTACGATGAATTACATCCCCGCAACTTCGACGTCGTGGCGCTGCAGGAGATTTGCTGGACAGGACAGAAAGTGTGGAAAAGCGGGCATCGGGCGGCTACCTTCTACCAAAGCTGTGGCACCACCAACGAGCTGGGAACCGGCTTCATAGTGCTGGGAAAGATGCGCCAACGCGTGATTGGGTGGCAGCCAATCAACGCAAGGATTTGCAAGCTGAGGATTAAAGGCCGTTTCTTCAACTATAGCATCATCAACGTGCACTGCCCACACGAAGGGAGACCCGACGACGAGAAAGAAGCGTTCTACGCACAGCTGGAGCAGACATACGATGGATGCCCACTGCGGGACGTCAAAATCGTCATCGGTGACATGAACGCGCAGGTAGGAAGGAGGAAATGTATAGACCGGTCATCGGACCGGATAGTCTGCACACCGTATCGAATGACAACGGCCAACGATGCATAAACTTCGCAGCCTCCCGCGGAATGGTAGTCCGAAGCACCTTCTTTCCCCGCAAAAATATCCACAAGGCCACATGGAGATCACCTAACCAAGAAACGGAAAACCAAATCGACCACGTTCTAATCGACGGTAAATTCTTCTCCGACATCACGAACGTCCGCACTTACCGCAGTGCGAATATTGAATCCGACCACTACCTCGTTGCAGTATGCCTGCGCTCAAAACTCTCGACGGTGTACAACACGCGTCGAAGTCGGACGCCGCGGCTCAATATTGGGCGGCTACAAGACGGTAGACTAGCCCAAGAATACGCGCAGCAGCTGGAAGTGGCACTCCCAACGGAAGAGCAGCTAGGCGCAGCGTCTCTTGAAGATGGCTGGAGAGATATTCGATCCGCCATTGGTAGCACCGCAACCGCTGCACTTGGCACGGTGCCCCCGGATCGGAGAAACGACTGGTATGACGGCGAATGTGAGCAGTTAGTAGAAGAGAAGAATGCAGCATGGGCGAGATTGCTGCAACACCGCACGAGAGCGAATGAGGCACGATATAAACAGGCGCGGAACAGACAAAACTCGATTTTCCGGAGGAAAAAGCGTCAGCAGGAAGATCGAGACCGTGAAGAGACGGAGCAACTGTACCGCACTAATAACACACGAAAGTTCTATGAGAAGTTGAACCGTTCACGTAAGGGCCACGTGCCACAGCCCGATATGTGTAAGGACATAAACGGGAACCTTCTTACGAACGAGCGTGAGGTGATCCAAAGGTGGCAGCAGCACTACGAAGAGCACCTGAATGGCGATGTGGCAGACGAAGATGGCGGTATGGTGATGGACCTAGGGGAACGCGCGCAAGACATAATTCTACCGGCCCCGGATCTCCAGGAAATCCAGGAGGAGATTGGTCGGCTGAAGAACAACAAAGCCCCTGGGGTTGACCAACTACCAGGAGAGCTATTTAAACACGGTGGTGAGGCACTGGCTAGAGCGCTGCACTGGGTCATTACCAAGATTTGGGAGGAGGAAGTTTTGCCGCAGGAGTGGATGGAAGGTGTCGTGTGTCCCATCTACAAAAAGGGCGATAAGCTGGATTGTAGCAACTACCGCGCAATCACATTGCTGAACGCCGCCTACAAGGTACTCTCCCAAATTTTATGCCGTCGATTAGCACCAATTGCAAGGGAGTTCGTGGGGCAGTACCAGGCGGGTTTTATGGGCGAACGCTCCACCACGGACCAGGTGTTCGCCATTCGCCAAGTACTGCAGAAGTGCCGCGAATACAACGTGCCCACACATCATCTATTCATCGACTTCAAAGCCGCATATGATACAATCGATCGGGACCAGCTATGGCAGCTAATGCACGAAAACGGATTTCCGGATAAACTGACACGGTTGATCAAAGCGACGATGGATCGGGTGATGTGCGTAGTTCGAGTTTCAGGGGCATTCTCGAGTCCCTTCGAAACCCGCAGAGGGTTACGGCAAGGTGATGGTCTTTCGTGTCTGCTATTCAACATCGCTTTGGAAGGGGTAATACGAAGAGCAGGGATTAACACGAGTGGCACAATTTTCAATAAGTCCGTCCAGCTATTTGGCTTCGCTGACGACATAGATATTATGGCACGTAACTTTGAGAAGATGGAGGAAGCCTACATCAGACTGAAGAGGGAAGCCAAGCGGATTGGACTAGTCATCAACACGTCGAAGACGAAGTACATGATAGGAAGAGGTTCAAGAGAAGACAATGTGAGCCACCCACCGCGAGTTGGCATCGGTGGTGATGAAATCGAGGTGGTAGAAGAATTTGTGTACTTGGGCTCACTGGTGACTGCCGAAAATGATACCAGCAGAGAAATTCGGAGGCGTATAGTGGCTGGAAATCGTGCATACTTTGACTCCGCAAGACGCTTCGATCGAATAGAGTTCGCCGCCGTACCAAACTGACCATCTACAAAACGCTCATTAGACCGGTAGTCCTCTACGGACACGAGACCTGGACGATGCTCGTGGAGGACCAACGCGCACTCGGAGTTTTCGAAAGGAAAGTGCTGCGTACCATCTATGGTGGGGTGCAGATGGCGGACGGTACATGGAGGAGGCGAATGAACCACGAGTTGCATCAGCTGTTGGGAGAACCATCCATCGTTCACACCGCGAAAATCGGACGACTGCGGTGGGCCGGGCACGTAGCCAGAATGTCGGACAATAACCCGGTGAAAATGGTTCTCGACAACGATCCGACGGGCACAAGAAGGCGAGGTGCGCAGCGGGCAAGGTGGATCGATCAGGTGGAAGATGACTTGCGGACCCTCCGTAGACTGCGTGGCTGGCGACGTGTTGCCATGGACCGAGCCGAATGGAGAAGACTCTTACATACCGCACAGGCCACTTCGGCCTTAGTCTGAATAAATAATAATAAGGTGACGGGTAAAATCTGGTACAAAACTGTTGACCTTTTACTATTATGGTGATTAGATTTTTCAGCGGCAGCTTCTTGATTTTCCTTTGGCTTTTCTGCTTTGTGTAGCAGACGATTGTGCTTTCCTTTACATCCATTGATTTTGCACTCGCGCTTGTTTCTACAGAACCTGCTGCCATGTCCTTTGTTCAAGCATGAGTAACATAATCCCAATTGTTGAATGCGTTGTTGTCTTTGATCAACATTGAGATTTTTTAATACGTTGCAATTGTACGTCTGATGGTCGTTTTTACAAACGTTGCATTGTATTTTGGGCGAATTGTTGTGAATGTTGATCCTTGTTTTATGTTCCTTTCGCGTGGAACTGCTAACAATCGCATTGTCTTAGCATGCGCTTGCAGCCATTTGTTTAAATCCTGCAAAGTTGGTTGCGAAGAGTTCCTTTGCAGTGCTTCCGTCCATGTTACTTGCATGTTGAACGGAAGCTTTGTTACGATATCAGATATCAGGCGATAATCACGTATGAACTCTGGTTTCTGTAGCGTTTCCATTGTAGAAACTAGATCATCTAATGCGTTGGCGATATCAACTATATTTGTTTTGTTCTGATTAACTGCTTTCAGGAGCTCATTCAATAGTTGTTGGTATATGATTTCTGGTCGCCCAAAGATCTCTTCAAGACGTTGCATTATCCTAGGGACATTAGCAGCCCCTATCATTAAATTTGAAACGCTCTTGGCAGCGTTACCTTGAAGAGCTTCCTCCAATCTTGATAAATTTTCAAGATTGGTGAATCTGCCTTCGGCAGTCGTATCTTGGTAGATACTCTTGAATTTAGGCCATTCTCGAGCCTCTCCACTAAATTTAGGGAGTTTAATCAACGCCTGTCTTGTTGCACTAAGAAGGCTCTCGCCTTGGCGTCGATTGGCTAAATCTGTTTGCAATCTTAACGATTCGTTAAGCTGATGAGCCAAGGCCTGATGCTTACGTTCGTTTTGCTCACATTTAGCACATACAAATTTTTCAGCCTCCGTAGGCAATTTTTTCAAGCCCACACACGACAAGTGAAACCACCTGTCACATTCGTCACAGCACACCATATCTTCTTTTTTATCCGGTTCCACACACAAACGACAGCTTCCATTTTTGTTCTCGACGAACTTGATCGAAATGTTCGCGTTCGCCATTTTCACTTTTATAGCGGGTCCCACTTATAGTCACTGTATAGATAGTTCGGCGGACCTTCGACGGCTCAGACTTCTCACTCACTTAAAATGTTCTAGTCTTAGCTGTTGTCAACGCAACACTCACTTTCGATGTTTCTAAGACTTTTTCGGAACACACTCCCTTTGTCTGCGGCTCAGCGACTTACGACCTTTTTTTTTACTTGTCTGCGGCTCAGCGACTTACGACTTTTCCGGAAATACTCACTTTGTCTGCGACTCAGCGACTTACGACTTTTCCGGAAACACTCACTACTTTTTCTGCTCACCACACACTATTTTTTACGGCAGAATTACTGCCGGAGTTCTTCTAAACTTCACTTGCCGATCTTCTGGCGCCGACAACACCTCACTCAACTCACTCGCGAAGAAAAGTTAGTTCGTTCCTCTCTGAAGGACACCAAAATGTAAATAAAAACTGCGAACCGAGATCGGCAATTACCGCAGGGCTTTCGGAATAATGAACAACCCGGCTGGCGTGAATGCTAGCTAAGAACTAATTTATTTTGCTACCTTCTAAGCTATATATAATAGTATATACAAACATAATACCTTAACACTACGATGCGATGTGTACCTGGCTATCATAAAACTCCAGGCAAGTCTCTCATTGCCATTATCTTGTTGGCGCCGCAAATGTTTATTTCAGCATTTCTTCATGCTTCTAACTTATTTTCTTAAGCAGATTGTCTCGAGGTAGAACAATCATAATGAGCCCTGCATGTCGTATAGAAGAATGCGTCATATGCATATCGTAAAAACAGGCAGAGACCAGTCAGTGAAGCGACCCAATGAATCATGCTTGATAATAAATCTATGAATCAATGTAAAATAATAATCGCGTTCGTAACAAATAGTACGTACTATTGAAAAAGTTGAAAATCTAACTTTTTTCACGAACGTGATAAAAAAAAGTTTCTTCGGCAAAGTTATAGATCTAGCAAAAATATGACATTTTGCTATAGAAACTTTTTTCCTACGATGAATACTTTTGGAGATATGAGCGTTTTTTATGGAAACTCCCTTAAATTTAGAATTTTTGGTATAACTTTTTTTTTTTAAACAAAACTCAGATTTATGATGTTCTACAAAAATGTGAGTACTAAAAAACTACGTGTTTTGATAAATATAAAACTTTGCTACGACAACTATATCAAAAGTTATGAAACCTTAAAGGTCAATTTCACAATTGCGTATAGGGGAGAAGGTGGCAAACCGAATCACAATGTCAAGTACTCTTCTGAAAGTTCAGACTTCATACTTTAAAGTAGTGAAAGTTTCGTGAGTGCCAATTCATAAATGAAGAATTGGCGTAATTAAAAAGTATGGAGTTTTCTTTAGAAAAATACACTATTTTCAATAAGATGCGTATAGAGGAGAGGGTGGCACAGCGGAAAACAATGTCAGGCACATTTAAGAAAGTTTTTACCTTATGGTTTGAAGGTGGGATGGTTCAGTGAGTGCCAATTCACACACAAACCACTAGGGTCGGCTTCGACAGTACCTGAGAAGGAGCCCTCGAAACGCATCAAATTAAATAAATACTGTCGTCAGACAACAATTAAATTTAAAACAAGAAAATAACAATCAAAGTGTGCGCCACATGAAAGGCCAAATTTTGTTCTGCGTTGATATGTTGCCTTAGAGAATTGGCTTGCACTGTCAGCTAGATCTCGGCTCAGCTTGACACGCACATTTTTTAAACCTGTTTTTCCCCCACAGGACATTATTATACTCTTCTCCGTAATTTTATATGCATATATGGAAGAGATGGGATGTTGTTGATCTCCCATTCCAGGCATTGACTAAAAAATCAATGATATTAATATTATTTTCCCAAGAAAGTTGAAGCGCCATCTGTCTTCCTATGGACAATTTAAAAAATATTAAATGTGGCGTAAAAATATATAAATATTTAACATAATTATTCACTTAATTAGCACCCACGAAATAGCTATCACTACTGCAGCACTGCAGCACAAGCTATCACATAACTGTTCGACAATATTGCCATCTCTCTCCCTGTCTTCTTCTGTGATATCCGCCACTATACATAACTACTTATTCAATGTTTATTAAGTAATTTCATTTTTACCAATTTCCAGGATTCTATACCAATCTACTACTTATGCATTTGTACATCCAAGAAACTAGCTTAATAGTACTCTTATGCCATAAGAAAATTTATTTGACCAGACCAACAAATGAACCCAGCCATATCGACATTGCAGTCAAACATCTAACCACTATAGGTCGAGAAAGGTCATAACTTCTTCGATATACGCATATACGCATATACGCATAAGAAATTAACGAAGTAGATGTGCTTGTTCTGCGTCTCGAATGACCCGAGAATTGTCGATTTAGACACATCTCATGTAAAACGACCGTGTATTTCAGATTGGAGGTATCGACAATTGTCACTTCATTCGAAACGCTTCACCTCATACGGGACGCAGAATAAGCACAAGTTGTCAAAGACAAGACACTGTTGTTACAATTCAAGTTATTTATGTGGAAATTGGCACTCACCAAACCTTCACACCTTTAACCTATAGAATGAAAACTATCTAAAATGTGCCTAATATTGTGTTCCGGTGTGCCACCCTCTCCCCTATACGCATCTTATTGAAAATAGTGTATTTTTCTAAAGAAAACTCCATACTTTTTAATTACGCCAATTCTTCGTTTATGAATTGGCACTCACGAAACTTTCACTACTTTATAGTATGAAGTCTGAACTTTCAGAAGAGTACTTGACATTGTGATTCGGTTTGCCACCTTCTCCTCTATACGCAATTGAAATCAGTGTGAAATTGACTTTAAAGGTTTCATAACTTTTGATATAGTTGTCGTAGCAAAGTTTTATATTTATCAAAACACGTAGTTTTTTAGTACTCACATTTTTGTAGAACATCACAAATCTGAGTTTTGTTTAGAAAAAAAAGTTATACCAAAAATTCTAAATTTAAGGGAGTTTCCATAAAAAACGCTCATATCTCCAAAAGTATTCATCGTAGGAAAAAAATCTATAGCAAAATGTCATATTTTTGCTGGATCTACAACTTTGCCGAAAAAACTTTTTTTTTATCACGTTCGTGAAATAAGTTAGATTTTCAACTTTTTCAATAGTAGGTACTATTGAAAAATGAAATCCACTCAAATGTGGACAATATTTTTGTGATTTTTTTCTTTGAAGGCACTATTTAGATCACATCAGCCGTTTGGGCACAAAACAATTAAGTTCATCAAATCACGGGTTCCGACCATTATTGTGCGCCGTTATCGCACTTTGAGAATAGACGGCCAATCCTAACCAATATTCACTTGAATCGAAGTGCAATTCGCACCAGCTCTGATCATTCATGGTGCCCTGATGGGCTGGACAAAATTTCAGCCAAACCGGTTAACGTTAGAGCGGTGCTAAACTCGTTGAAGATTTATGTAGAAAATTGTATGCCACCCAACCAGCGGATGGCAGATTTTAATACAGTTCTGCATAAGAACCTTAGAGAAACTGTATAATAATTGGGCATATACGATTTCGGAAGATTGCCAAGCAACTACAGCTGCAATACCTTTCTAAATAATTTACCTTTGCGAATGTGCAAAAACCATTCCAAACCAGCGAATAACCATTAGACCAGCTCAACGAATAGAACTCTGTCTTGCTACATTCGCAAAATGCAAAAAATAATTGAGATTATCTACAAAAATGATTGAAGGGAGAAAGAGTTATTAGAGTATAGCCATCATTGTAGCAAAATAACATTTTATATAAGACGAAGGTCAAGTAATCCGTTATGTGATGACTGCAAACGTCACCACTATTTTACTATAGATACCGTAGTTGCTATCCACAGTATACCAAGTTCATGAAGGACATGACTACTCTAATTTGAAAAGGCTGTCGCCTAGAGGAAATATAATAGTACATGCTCAAAATATCCGGGAATGGGTTAAACTAGTCTTCGATTAGTGGCGAATGATGATGATATGGCATTGATAATTCCAAAGGTAATAATTTTAGCAAAGTATAGGATTGCGGTTGTGCAATAATGCTCACATATTCCGGAATGTTAACGGAATATATGGCATGAAATGAAGTATTAATAATTCATAATTATTATGTGTTCTTTTTTATAAAAACATATTCTTAGGCAGAATAAATTTGTGGTATTTTGAAATGTGTTATACGAGATAACTTTCTTTGCGTTGGCCATCGTTTATAATTAGGATTAAATTGTTATATTTAGTAAATGATAAAAACGAAGGTAATCAATTTGATGGAAATTGCCAATCATGAGACACGTAAGTTATCTTTGGTTTCACGGCAAACGACTTTCGTTTACCGATTTGTTGAACCAACATTCGTCAGTATACATATAGTGTTCGATATGTTATGCTGTTCGGTGGCATTTCCATCCCCGAGGCAGTCCCAATTACGTGATTCCGAGCCGTTATTTAGTAAGCACTGATGAACGAATTCAGTGCTAAAGAACATCCGCTATATCTTGGGGTGACGGTTTCTTTGGAAACAATTTGGGAAGTGTTCCGTTGGAAAACCATCGTGGATAAAAATAGCGACCTTAATTAATCGATAGAACGAAGTGCTGTTGTCCTGTCCAGCTGATGGTTTACCTGGAAATTTGAACAGAAGTGTCATTTAGTGATAAATGAGCAAGCTAGAATTGCGAATAATTAAATCCGTGAAGTTGGATTTGAAAATGGATTAGGTATGGATAACCTGGTATTATTGCAACTGAATTCATAACTCTTTCGAACTCGCAGAATATACTTGACTCTTCAATGCATAGCTTTGGCCCCCATATTTTAGTGACCTTTAAAGGCTCACAATCAATTCTTATCGCGGGATTCTCACGTTGACATTAACTTAATTTACATTCCTATCAATGCCACACATATGATATGACTTCTAGTAGCAATGTGTAGAAACCGTGGAAATACAACTGTGGCGCCAATAGTAGCACTCTTATCTATCGATGTCAGGTTGGCTCATCGTCATAGGTTAGGGGAGTATGTCTCAAATATTCGCGAGCGATAAAATAGCCTATGATATAAGATCATTTGAAGCATTATTTCAGAATTTATACATCAGTGCTTAACGACTAGATGAAAAAAAATATGATTGCCACTGGAACTTTCCATTTTTTCGATAGGATTTTTTTTTTCATTCATTTCGATAGAATAAAGATCAGACAGGGTTTCAACCGTTCATCTCTCATAAATGCATTAAACGAAATGTTGTTGTGGAAATTTAATTATGACTTAAATAAGTTTTAAAAATCATTTTGACGAGTTTTTTTTTGTTTTTGATTTTGGGGTAACTTTGATCAATCTTTATCTATAAAGCAAGAGTCTGTAAATGCCTTCTTTTTCAATGGGTCTACATTCCAACAGTAACTTGGCCTGCTTTTCAATTTAGTATTCTATTAGCATTACCTCAGATATTGATTAAAAGCTTTTCTACGCTCGCCATTGCATGAGTAGGTATGGCAAGTACAATGGATACACTATGCCCAGGATGTCGAGAAATTTTCCAACCCGAAAACATCCTAGACCGGACCGAGAATCGATCTCGTCATCTCCGGACCTTACGCCTTTGCTCGCAAGACTACTGGAGACTTGATGTAGGCAATTATAGTTGGAATCCCTTACGCTGAGGCGATGTGCATCGTTTATTTCGAGAAAGACATCATCGCCACTAATGGAATTATCTGCGTTTTAAACAATAATAATTTTGGAACAAAAAATATGGGTCAACCAAGAAAACAGGATTACTTATCACAAAACTATAGGTACGAGCTTAATTTTTTTGTAATTGTATATGATTTGAGTGTTGTTTCGCGGTTTCGTGTAGGAGTTTAAATTGGTAAAGACTAATACTTTAGAGATGCATTTTGGACCATCCCCTCCAAATAGTGTGAAATGGGAAACTCATCTAGTGCCGAGTGTGATTACAATAATGAAAGAACAATGAAGCGCCAACTTTCTCCGCCTGTGTGGCTTACGTATTCTGAACTAGGTGCCACGGGAAAGGCACTTGACTGTACGATAGATAAGTGTGAAATGATGTGTTTATGTATCTACCCCTTTAGTGTCGGATCGATTCACCGTCGTGCATGATATTATGTGGATATTGTATCGAGTGGATGATAAGGTGTCATGTTTCCGCCGTGTTTGATAATAATTGTCATCGAATCGATTTGCCTGTAGCAATGAGCACTTCCATATAATTTGAAAAGGTTGCATAATTTGTAATGGGCCTAGTTTAATGTTCTTGTGCAGACTAAAACAACAAATTCTGATGGTTGGTCACAATTCGGAGACCTATCATTCTTCCTTCTCCTTTCTTCCTTGTTCCTTTTTTTCTTTCTTCTCCCTTCTCTTTTCTTCCTCCTTCCTTAATCCTTCCTCATTCTTTCTTCTTCCTTCTTTTTTAATAGTTCCTACCTTCTACCTCTTTCCATTTTTCTTCTTCCGTATTACCCATTTCTGCTTATCTCTTCCTCCTTCGTTCATCCTTTATCCTCCATCCTTCTTCCTTCGTTCTTCTTCCTTTTTCCTTCTTCCTTATTTCTTCTTCTTCCTCATTCTCCTTTCTCCTTCCCTCGTGCTTCTTCTTTCTTCTTTGATTTTTCTTAATTCTTCCTTCTTATTTCTTCTTTCTTCCTTCTTCATTTTTTTCTTCCTATTTCTTCCTTATTCTTTGTTTTTTTCTTCTTCCTTTTTCCTTCTTCCTTTTTCCTTCTTCCTTTTTTGCTTCTTCCTTTTTCCATCTTCCTTCTTTCTTCTGTTTTCCTTCCTCCATAATTTGCTTCTTTCATCCTTCTTCCTTCCTCCATAGTTTTCTTCCTTCATTCTTATTCCTTCTTCATTTTTTCTTCTTCTTTCTCCCTTTTTTTTCTTCCTCCATCTTCCTCCTCAATCTTCCTTCTTCTTTCTTCCCTGTTGATTCTTCCTTCTCCCTTTTTTCTTTTTCCTTCTTCTTCCTTGATTCTTTCATCTTTCTTCTTACTTATTCCTTCTTCTTTGATTATACTTCATTCAGAGATGATCTTTCTTCGTATTCCTGGCTACTCGCTATCACTTCTTACCTATCACATCTCACTACTCATTTCTTATTTTCCATTTCTTGCTTCCCACTACAAAACCCTTCTTACTTCTTATTACTCACTACTCACTTCACACACTAAATAAGAAAACGTTTTTCAACTATTCGGCTAAATGGCGTTCGGCCAAATGGCCCTAAACCGGGGTTTCTGAGCCATAAAACAATATACTAACCATATTTTATATCTGACACAGTTTCATTTCAAATCAAAAATGTTTTGAATTTTCAGATGGACAATAGCTGTGATCATAGAAATCTGCTAAATTTTATTTGCTTTTGAATTAATTACTGACGTTCGTTCAACCATTTCAACTCATCGTGCCATTTTTGTCGTCGTTGTTTCACTAAGCTCGATGAGTATCTCGGGTTTTTTGTCTCAAGCTTATACAAAAATTATAATGAATCAGCTATCAGTTTGCGAAGAAAAATAAAAAAAACGAATTTGTCTTCATTTCCATTCGGGAAAAGCTACTTGATGTAACTCAGCGTAATTGTTTCTTGCAAAAAAATGTGGAAGTTAGAAAGACTTCAAGTAGATTTGAGCCGCCTCATTGCAGAAAACGAAAAAGTTCCCTTCGAATGTTAGCAAAGTAAACCATCTAACAAGACGAATAAGTTTAGTAAAAATTTAAAGCTTTGCCACGTTTCTAAATATAAACAAAGGTCTCAATTTTTTGTCGCGCGCTGATACAAAATGTATCTGGTCACATTACTTGAAGTGTACATTACTAACTTTTTCTTTTTTCTACTTTCAGGTAAGTGATACAACTAAATCTGTACTCAGGTATGATTCAATTTGAATTTTTCTTTCATCACAATAATAAGTTGTCGACAAATGCTAATTCTTTGAATAGTACTTAGTACTTTTTAAGTACTTTTTTTCTTTATTAAAGTTAATTTTGATATTTCAAAGCTCTTCACTCGTCGCATGTACCTAGGCCAGGGGCACTTGGAATGGGAAGGGGGTTCAAAATGACCACCCTCAGGTCCAACCTTGGGACCGTTCATAGGCAATGTTCCGGGAATGGGTTGGAACGTTTTCGGATACTTTTTGAAGAACGCCGTTTTAGGTTAATGCGAGCTCAAAACTACAAGTTTATTTTAGATTTAGTTTAGATTTACAACTGCTAGTTTAAGTAGGTTACTTACATTGGTCTCCTAGTTCTAAATTCACTTTTAATTCTCAGGATGACAGTATAATATTAGAAGATAATATAATGTTATAATCTTGTCTAGCTCTGCCTTTTTCGTGTTGATGAAGAATGGTTTGAGAAAGACGAACGGAAATTGAGATGACAAGCACTGACAGCTAGCCGACTATGACGTCTTGTTGAGAAGTGCAGGGATGTGCGCTATCGTGGGACAGTGGCGTAGTTTCGCCCCAACATCCCCCGACCCGTAATGCATCTCCAGCGATTTCGAAGGAGCTGCGTTACCTCCAACTCCATAATCGTTCGGCTTCATAATGTCCAAGATGGCAACCTTAGTCATCGGTCGTCGCAAAACTCCTGCTGAAGTATGCACCAACACTTGTCGGCTTCGCCCATCTCGCCCTTTCACGACCGAAACAATCCTACCACGAAGCCATCCATTCCTGACGGATGCGTCAACGATAACAGCCAAATCTCCAACGTTCGGTTCCTTCGATTCACCGTACCACTTCGTTCTGTTGGCAATGGTAGGGAGATACTCCCGCACCCATCTACTCCAGAACTGGTCGATCAGATTCGTTGTCAATCGCCAATTAGTCCGGAGACACTCTGGACGATCCGGGATGGAAATAGGGGGTTGAGTAACACCCTGTGAGCTCAATAACAAAAAGTGGTTGGGCGTAAGCGCCTCCTGCGTTTCTGATTCCAGCGGTACATACGTTAATGGTCTTGAGTTGACTATCCCTTCCGCTTCGACTAGCAACGTGATAAAGGTTTCGTCATCCGGGTTTCTGGTAGTTGTTATAGATGAAAAGGCGATTTTAATGGATCTAACGAGCCTCTCCCACGACCCTCCCATCTGGGGAGCTGATGGTGGATTGAATATCCACTTGGAAGCCGCGTTGGTGAATATTGCAGACAACTGATGGTTTATCCCCTGGATTGTATGCTGCAACTCGCGGCTGGCACCGATGAAGTTGGTGCCGTTGTCGCTTCTAATCTCCAAAGGTGCTCCTCGTCGCACGATGAATCGCCGGATGGCCATCTTACACGCTTCAGTGGACAGAGAATGCACGACCTCTAAATGAACGGCACGAATGGTGAGGCATGTAAACAAAGCCACCCATCGCTTCGCCAGAGATCGTCCGACTTTGACTTGGATGGGACCGAAGTAGTCCAGCCCAACGAAACTGAATGGTCGAGTATATGGGCTAAGCCTCGCTTCAGGAAGCGGCGCTTCGCGGGGACGTGATGGTTTTGCTTTAGAGACTCTACACTGCATACACGTTCTGGATAGATTCCGCACCAATGATCGGAGACAAGGAACGTGGAATCGTTGGCGGACCTCGTTGATAACAGTTTCGTGGTTACCGTGCAGATAGATTCGATGGTACCATTCGACGATCAGATTAGTGAGGCGATGTCCTTTCGGCAGAATTATGGGGAATTTTGTATCGTAGGGAACAAAGATTGCTCCGGATAACCTTGTATCCATTCGAACTACACCACGCTCGTCGAGGAATGGTGATAATTTGTAGAGCCGACTCGTTCGAATTTGTTTCCTCATCCGTCCTTCATTCGCTTTCCGGAGCTGGAGTATTTCGTCTGGAAACTCTGCTTGCTGCACCAATTGCCACAAAGAATTTTCTGCCATGTTGAGTTCATCGTATGTTATATACGATGATTGCAGCAACTGTTTCGCCGCCTTACGCCGACAGTTGTCAATGAAGCGATGGACGTAAGCAACCGTTCGACGAAGTCTTTCAAACTTTGAAAAGCGATTCCAATCGATGACTATATCGTTTTGCTCCACCAGGTGGACGTGACAAGGCCTAGCTTCTGCATCCGTTGGTTCGAATTCAGCTTGTCTTGGCCAGGATTCTTCTGGCATCCACAGGAACTCCGGTCCTTGGAACCAACGGCTGTCGGCTTTCAAATTAGGTCCGTTTGCCCACTTTGTTGCATCATCTGCAACGTTCGTTTTGGATGGAACATACCTCCACTCTTCGGGGTTAGATTTAGAGAATCTCTCCTATTCGACAAGCGACGAATTGTCGATAGCGACGATGGTCGGAGTGAATCCAAGCGAGAACCGTTTTTGAGTCGGTCCAAAATACTCGCTGTGATATCGGCAAGTTATGGCTGTTACAGAGCGTTTTCGAAAGCCTACATCCTATCAGTGCCGCCTGTAGTTCGAGTCTCGGGATTGATAACGTTTTAAGAGGCGCTACCTTTGCCTTTCCCCCAATGAGGGCACATCGGACATTTCCTTTGATGGTGGCCCTGAAGTAGGCTTCGCATGCATAGGCGGTTTCGCTACCATCGACAAAGATGTGTATCTGTAGATCCTCGATATCCGCTGTCGTCGCCTCTGGAAAATAGGCACGCGATATTCTCACCACTTCCAGTTCTTTGAACTTGGCCGTCCAGAGCTGCCACCGCTCCAGAATTGACTCGTCGATTGAATCATCCCATCCGGCTTTCGTGCGCCAAATATCCTGGATGATAATACGTCCGTGGATGAGGAAGTGCGAGAGAAGTCCCAGAGGGTCAAACTGGCTCATTACGCAGCGCAAGATGCTCCGCTTGGTTGGGTTTACCACCCACGTCGACTTCGCTGGAGAAAACGAAAGCATCCTCTCTCGCCATCCATTGCATGCCCAGCACACGTTCTATTTGGGGACCGCCATTGTCGACGATCTTCACGGTAGAAGAGTTGGTTTCCCCGACCCGTCGGAGAACATTACTTGAATTGGAGAGCCAGTTCCGGATAGTAAATCCACCAAGCCGATGCACCAACTTAACTTCTTCAACAACCCGGCACGCCTCTTCCTCGGTGTCAAAGCTTTGTAGATAGTCATCGACGTAATGTCGACGCTCGATCGCCTCTGCTGCACTCGGATATTTCCCCGCATGCTCGGCCGCGTTCAAGTTCTTCACAAATTGCGCCGAGCACGGAGAACTAGTCGAACCGAATGTTGCTACGTCGATAACGAAGGTCTTTAAAGAAGCTTCAGATTCACCGGGCCAAAGAAATAGCTGACTGTATCGGACCTCGCGTCGCATTGTTAGCTGATGGAACATTTCCATGATATCTCCTACCACGGCAATCTTCTGCTACCGAAATCCATAGAGTATCTCTGGGAGTGGCTGAACTAAATCCGGTCCTTTAAGCAACATACTGTTCAGGGAGATACCGTTCACCATAGCTGCTGCGTCCCACACGATCCTGACCTTGTTGGGCTTTTTGGGTTTCGTACTATTCCGACCGGAAGGTACCATATCTTTCGTGGATCAACTGCGGCCAATTCCTCCTTCGTAGCTTCGTGAATGTACCCCTTATGCTGGTACTGCACAATTTGACGCTGGACATTTTCAAACATCGCAGGATTCGCTTTGAAACGCTTCTCCAAACACCGTAGTCTTCGGACCGCCATGGCGTAGCTATCGGGAAATTCTACGTAGTCATAGCGCCATAGAAGCCCGGTCTCGAATCCGCCTTCGACTCTTCTAGTCGTCCTCTCGAGTATAGCCCTAGCTCGCTGATCATCATCCGATTCGGGACACCCATCCAATGAAACGCCTACGTTCTCAGCCGTGAAATACTGCTTCACTAGCTCGTGTAGATTGTCATCAGATTCGCAACCACAGACATGAATGTTACAGCTTGCAACATTCGTACCGTTTGGCATTGATCCATAGATTGCCCATCCCAGACGGGTCTTCGCCGCTATTGGTTCACCCACACGACCTTCACGTATTTGTTGCGTGGCTGTGAGGTGGGTATTTTTCGCTCCTATTAGAATCCCTGGAGTTTTCATTTCGAAATCCACGACCGGCAACTTTCGCAAATGTTCAAAACGATTGGCTAGTTTTTTGTAGCAAAGCGTTTGAGCTGGTAACGCAAGCGAATCAACAGTTCTGACATCCTCCAGTGAGTACCGTTTGCCTTCTCCGATTCCAGAAATCTTCAACTCCACTTGGCGAGAGCCTTCTTCTTCTCGGCTGACGTTACCCGTCCAGGTTAGGCAGAGACGCATTTCAGTACCTTTCACCTCCAATTCGTCGGCTATGCTATTCTCGATGAGCGTGACAGACGAGCCTTCATCAATAAAAGCTAGCGTGTCAATACTACGTCCTTCGCTGAAGAGTCGCACCGGCAACATTCGGAACAACGTCGAGCTTTGCATATGATGAGCATTTACACCTTCAGACACTGGCTTACGCTGATTTGCTTCTTCCTTCTGGATCGTTGGTTTGCTTGCAGTCGTTGCCCTTCCTAACCCACCATGTAATAGTGAGTGATGACGCATTTGGCATCCTTGCACGTCACAGCGCGATGATGATCGACAAGGCTTTCGCCCATGCTTTCCGAGACAGATTCGACACAAATAATGACTATGGACAGCTTTCCATCGATCATCTCGATCCATTTTCTTGAAAACACCGCAATCCTTTACTCGGTGATCCGGATCCCCGCAAACCAAGCAAGTGATCGTCGAAGAAACATTCGAATACTCCACCTTTGGCTTCTCAGTGACCGGTGCACCGAACGAAGATACATGGGCATTCACAAACCCTTTCTGTTTCTCTTCCTTCTTGGGCTTGGCTCCCCTAGGATCCAACGTAAGAGTGACTTCGGCTGCAGCAGAAACAAGACTCGCCATGTACCGGCTGAACACTCGGAGATCTGCCACCAAAAACTGACGCTTGAATGTCACCCAGTCCAGTTTCAGATTCGCCGGCAGCTTATCCACAAGCTCTTGTAGTAGTACTGGGTTCGATAGATGTAGCACTTGCCCCGCCGCCTCCAGATGCTCACAGAAGTTCTGGACTGCCATACCAAATGCCACCACTGTGCACAAGTTTTCCGCCTTCGGTGCAGGGACTTCACGAACTCTCTGAAGCATGGCGTAAATTATTTGCTCCGGACGCCCGTACAGCAGTTGTAGCGTTTGCATCACTTGCGGCACCGATGCAGGTAACAATAGTCGGCTACGAACTGCTTCAATGCACCCCTCTGAGGCACCGCTGCAAACGACCAAGATTTTCCACGTCACTATATCCACACGCCTCCGTGGAGGTGTTAAAGGCACTAAAAACACCGGCCACTCTTCTGGATTGCCACTAAACGACGGTAAATCTTTTGACATAACATGTCTTGCTGCCAGTTGACGAGATGTGGGTGCAGTGAAATCAAATTGCAAAGGCAGGTGCACCATGAGCACCATGTATTGAACGCGGAATATATTGATCGGGTTGTTGAAAAGTCGATGGAAGGGAGATCGGGGTGTAGGAGGATTGTGCGTGTATTGTATTTGCTTGAGGATGAACTGGCCCTACGCCGCGGTTATCATATTGCGAATAAACTACCTGGCCTACTGGTACAATTTTACTTATGCTATTTGTTACCTGGTACGGATGGCTAACATTACTCGACTGCAGCGGCAGGCTTCCGAATCGCCCCACCGAACTGATGGTCGGCGGTAGGCACTGGGTGGAGCTGGTGATTCCTGTGTTGACCCAATTAGTTGTAGTTATCGGCGTCGAAGATCCAGGACGATTTGCTCCTTCTCCAGGTTGGAACTCGTGCATGAAACTGGTGGCTTGTCCCATTGTGTTCGTACTTGGTTGGCCTTGCTGCACGTTCGATTGCAATGTTGTGACGGGTGGAATTGGTTGCGGAAATGTTCTTGATTCGCCTCCGAAGAACGACACAGCGGTTGGTAGTGACGGAGCTGGTTGGAAGACTATTGGTGCTGTTTCGGCGATGGGGAACTGCGGTATTGTTCGGTGGTTAACCGTTGGAACCATTACTGTACTAGCCGGCGCTGGAATTTGCTGGATCTGGCTGACAGCAATCAGATTCGATTGATTGGCCCCGTCACTAAGACCACCGGTTCCAAATACACTGCTGTTCCCTTCGCATCTCGCATTCAGAATTTCATATCTCGCATTCCACATCTCCTTCTCTAGCTGCAGCTTTCGTTGTTCTAATTGGGTTGTGTGTTGCAATTCAATTTCCCTCAGAAGAAAAGCCTTCCTTTCATCCAGAAGTTTGAGGTTAAGTCGTACATGTTCCCCAACCGCATCTGGACCTCCGGTAGAGCCGCTTGTTTCTTCTTGAGCACTTTCACCTTGCTTACTCGGGACCTCTTTGTCGTTATTGGAAGTGGGTTTAGTGACACACTCCCGGCACTTCCAGTGGTCCTCCTTCTTACCGTCATCAAATCCTACACATCCGTAATGTGACCACTTGTTGCAACCCTCGCATTGCACCATG
Organism: Armigeres subalbatus; assembly: GCF_024139115.2. Taxonomy (NCBI): domain Eukaryota; kingdom Metazoa; phylum Arthropoda; class Insecta; order Diptera; family Culicidae; genus Armigeres; species Armigeres subalbatus. The sequence goes on from NC_085141.1 coordinate 138,281,339, forward strand.
TCATCGATGTTGTTTGCCAAATCACACTGTTGGCAGTCGAAACGACTGGTTTCTGGCATCCTGAAGAACCCGTTCCGAAGTGTTTCGCAACAATTTTTGAGTTGTGTTCCGGGAATGGGTTGGAACGTTTTCGGATACTTTTTGAAGCACGCCGTTTTAGATTAATGCGAGCTCAAAACTACAAGTTTATTTTAGATTTAGTTTAGATTTACAACTGCTAGTTTAAGTAGGTTACTTACATTGGTCTCCTAGTTCTAAATTCACTTTTAATTCTCAGGATGACAGTATAATATTAGAAGATAATATAATGTTATAATCTTGTCTAGCTCTGCCTTTTTCGTGTTGATGAAGAATGGTTTGAGAAAGACGAACGGAAATTGAGATGACAAGCACTGACAGCTAGCCGACTATGACGTCTTGTTGAGAAGTGCAGGGATGTGCGCTATCGTGGGACAGTGGCGTAGTTTCGCCCCCAACAGGCAAAGTTTAAAGAATGAAAATTAAGACTATAATTGATAAAACTTATAACTAACACTTAAAAACACAAAAAAAATGTTTTGAAGTTAAAAACTAGTCGATGAAAGTAACATAGACTAAACATATGTGAACGATTTTAATGTTGTTCCAGCAGCCCGGTAAAAGTCGTACAGTTGGGATCAAGATAACCATTGGTGGTCTTGAAGCCAAACCTGTTGTCGTTCAATGCGCTGCTTTCCGGAAATTCTAAAATAGGCGCAATGCGAAGACCATACCACAAAAGCCGCCAATCTAGCCCCTAATTCCCTTTGGTCGAAAGGTAGTCTTAGTATGGAGATTAGAGTGGGGCGCAGTTGTATGGAAAACGCAAACTTCGTCCGATCAAGTGAGATCAAGGTTTTTCGGAATCGTATTGGGACCCCAATCAACTGTGCAAAATGTGGGCTCGATTGGTTGCAACCTCGCATGCCGCATCGCGTTTTAAATTTTCATGGAGATTAGTATGGGAAAACGTACTTTTTTGCATTTTTGCTCTTTGCCGCTTCAATTTACCATCAATCACGTGACTCAATACGAAGAAGGTACGTAGCTGGAAGGTCTACGAAAAATGTTATTACGTTTCGAAAATTGATTGTTCAAACCATATGCAAGAAATCAATGTTTCTGCCAGCACTACCGGACAACCTATGGTTATCGGAGGGCAAACCCCATCTTCCTTCTTGTTGGGATTTTTACTTTGTAAAATCATTCCAAATAACTTCCATTAGCTCCAAAGCCCTATAAGATCAATAATTTTGAAATAACACTCAGTTAAATTATTGGTCTACGTAGTACGGCAGTGCTGGCAGAATAAACGATTTTTTGCATATGGTTTGAACACTTTATGTTCGAAGCGTTATAACTTTTTTCGTGGACGTTCCAGCAACGTACTTTCTTCAGCAATGTTTTTCGGCATCCATTGGGTTATACTTTAACGCAATGTGCCACTTGGTTTACGATGAACTGAAACCTCTAGTAGTAGAAATGCAAAAATATACGTTCTCCCATACTAATTTCCATACAAACTTCAAACGCGATGCGGAAAGCGAGGAAGCAACCGATCGGTCCCAAATTCTGCACAGTTGTTCAGGACCCAGAATGGCTGCGAAAAACCATTGATTTGAAAAAATGACCATGACGCCCCACTCTAATGGAGATACTTCCGAAAGCTTGTGTTAAATTGACCGCAGTATTACCCGACAGTCAACTAGACAAATAAGAACGCCTAGTATCCGACGAACACAATGTAAAATCAGAACGCTGTTATTCAGCTGGAGAACATCATTGAAATTTTCGATGGCAGCATTTTCAAACTTGCATTGCTGCAAGAAAAGACCAGCAGATAGAAGGAGCGGGTTCGGCGAAGATGTTGGAATTGGGGATGTGTGAGGCCCTCCCAGCTGACCTTGTTGAAATCAATAGTTGAGGTTGCGAAGGTGTCTTGGAACCCGGGTTGAGGTTCCCGGGTTGCCCGGTCACTGGGGGAGGTGTGGACTTTCAAATTTGGGAAAGCCCGATCGTCTAGAATTGGGGGTCCAAGATTACCCTTGGAATGCCCATGAAGCCATTTGGAATAGCCCCCATCTTTTAGGAAACATATGAATGCAGTGATGCTGGCTGGATCATCCGAAAATGCGTCCCTGATACTGGCAGGTATCCCATAAGTATTCCGTGGCACCTGGAATTTGGGGCATCCGAGATGTTCCACAGTGTTGTGAACCCCGCAAAAGTCACGTGTGTCCGGTTCGGAGTCGAGAGAGGATTTGCTGGTCCTTTAGGTTGCTTAGCTCCGTCCAAGCCGACGTGGCTTCCTTCATTTGCCGCAGCTGTTCAGTAGTGGAAGCTGTCCAGGACATTTCCCAGTTATCTCGCACCGCACTCTCTTTCTAATCCAGGGTTTTACGTCTCCCACAGGGACGGTTGACACAAATCGCCGGCCTTGATATCCGACTCCAGCGAGGTAATTATTTTGCCAGGCACTCCGCAGCGCCACGAGATCCAAGCAAAGGTCGTATTCGGGAGCATGTTTGCTAGGATGCCGTGGATCCAGGGGTGTTGAGGCGTTTCATTCTGAAGTGCGGATATGACACTAGCAGAGTCGAATAGAACGAGTACAGGCTTCCTGGACGGGTAGGTGGCGGCGAAGAAAGCCGCAGCTACTTCAGCCGAGAGATGGTACAGATGTCTGGGAGACTGTTCGAAATAGTCATGTTGGTCTCGGTGACCCCGATGCCAACTTCACGGCCTGAAACGGACCCATCCGTGTTCCTGTGTTCGTAATTGTTGAATTATCTGTTTAATAGCTCGGCCACCGACCTTCTGAGAGCCAATGAGTTGTCACCCCTTCGGAAATTATGGGCTATGGAGCTGTTAATGTTGGCTTTTTGGGAGTGCTAGCTCCTCTCTCCATGCCAGTGGACTCGCTCCACTGGGGGAGAATCTGCCCAAGTAGCATGCGCAACATCTTCTAAAAAGCCAATTGCATGAAGATGTCAAAAATATTCGAATTCGAATAAATGTTTTATTACCATCATAATGCCACACGTGTTTGACAATTGACCTTTCCCGTCAAAAATTGTATCTCGTTTAATTGTCTCAGTCGATTCTTTGGCTTATTTAAGGTCAACTTTCCCAAAGAACTCATATTTTTTAAGGCCTCTAACTATTTTTAAAATCGAAAACAAAATTCAAAAAGTGCTGTTTTTTTTCGATTGGCCCGATTTTGAACGAACATCGGGTGAATTTTTCAGGCCGGTTCACACGTGCAGCACTTCTTCGGTTTTTGTTTTTGATTTTAAAAATAGTTAGAGGCTTTAAAAAATATGAGTTCTTTGGGTAAGTTGACCTTAAGTAAGCCAAAGAATCGATTGGGCGAATACAAATTTTTGGAAATTTTGGTTTGTTACAAAAAATTGGAACCAAACAACCAAAGTAAAGTGCAATACATGTTGCAAACATGGAACAAAAACGTTAAGTTGCATATTATGTACCATGTAACATTAATGTGTCTTGCCAAATGAAATTGTATGCACTGAGTTACAGGAGAGTTGAGAGAATCTTCATGTTTGCTTTAGCATCACTCAAAGTTTTTACAACTTACAATTGATTCCGGTGACGGTGCAAGTAACAGGAAACCCGAATACGAAACTTTAGAATCGAATGGTTTTTATGCATAGTGAACATGCAGTCCCTTCGAATTGTTAAATGGTACTGTGGGAGAGTGAAGGACTATCAATTACAAGATCCATAAATTGAATCCAGTTTTGTATTTTCGTTTTATTTTCTGCGGTAGTATTTTGCAACATTATTGCAATTTCATTGCATTCGAAGGATGTTTCCATAGGATCCACCTCTTGCAAGAGAGTTATATTTGATGGCACATTAGCAACGATTGCTTTTTCTGGAAAATTGCAGCACAGTGAATTGTTCAGTAGTGAAACAAGGTGTGCTGCTGGGGCGGATGGGATAAGAAGGGGGATCCTGAATTATCCAGAAGTTACGGTAGCAAATGAGGCGGCTTTGCGGCAAATGGCCGCTTGCACACGATGGCTAAACGGCAAGATGCCTGCCTCGGCACAGGCAGACTTACCTGTTGTAGAGGGTAACAATTCGTCGGTGGTAGCAACACGGAAGCAGTTGGAACGTATGAGTTGCAGGTCGGCGACAGAGTTTCGATAAGGTAACGGTGGGCGATACAGGTAAGTTCCAAGCCGTAGAGTTGGCGGCTATCAATGATAGCTGGCCCTAACCTTAACCGGAGCATCCTGTTATTGGTTCGGTGCGGTTTGGAAAGCATCCAAACCAGATCAACTCTGGTCTTACAATTAACTTTGACTTCGCGGAAGTGCGGTAGAAATAAGAGGCTCCGGTCAATGGGATGGGATGTTCTCCCCAATGCTTGGCTCGGCTAACTGGTGCCTCCAACGACAGATGCATCCTCTGACGCACTTACTAGTGGTCATAGTGAAGCCGACAGAGCTGATCCAGCGATGGATCGCCGACTGGAGTGTCGCCAACAATGACCAGCAATATATCGTCGGCATAGACAAAGATTTATTGTATATGCTCCGTGGAAGTGAATGAACACGCCATTTATGGCGACAAGGAACAGCGTCACCACCAGAACTAAACCCTGGCGTACCGCAGTTTCCTCCAGAAAAGTCCTCGAACCCTGGTTCCTGATTAGGACTTTGAAGGAGTGCCCTATAAGGATATTCCGAACAAACGCAAGGATGTTGCCGGGAAATCCCCACTCGCTGGCTGTTAGAATTCAAAGGGGGTCCAAGCCCTGTTGAAGGCCTTGGAGATATCCAGTAATACCAGCTCGGCGTGTTTGCCCTCGTTGTAAGCGTCCTGCAAAACGTCACCCAGGTTTGCAAAATACGTACCGTACCCAAGGCGGAAGGCCAGAACCCGAGTCTACCTTTTGCTTCTAGATTGTCTCGCAGCCGCCGGTTCACCAACCTCTCGACGGCTTCGGACACATATAAAAGGTCAGCGAAATGGGCCTGTGCTTAGTGACATCCCGCGAGAAGATGCTGTTCTTAGGAATGGGGATGACCAAACTTTTTCGCCACTCTTCCGGAAATGTTTTGTCAACCCACATTTGGTTGACGAACTCTATGATCCGAATTTTGGCAGAAGGCGGTAGCCGTTTGAGCATAGGGTACCCTATCTCGTTGGGACCGGAGGATTTCCCATTGCTGCTGGAGAGAGCGAACTACAGCTCGGCAGCCGAAAATGGTAGATCGAAGCCAGAATTTTGTAAATCCGGGGGGAACAGAAAGGTTGTCAGGGACGAAGTGCTTCCACTGATTGTCCGCTGGAATTGGGTTGTTGAGCAGAGAAAAATATGAGGTTTTTCATAGTTTAACATAAAGAGCATGCTTTTCTGATCTCCAACATATTTTTATTTTGTTTGTAAACTTTTTATTTACATTTTTGAATAGCAAACAATAAGCCATTTTAATCGATAGAATGACACAAGCATTCATAGAATGACAGTTGGCCCATGCAGCATAAGAACAAATTTTTAGTTCCATATACATTAAAAATCAAAATTAAAAATTGTTCCGGGGCTCCAAAAATTCTGAAAAATTGAGGTTAGGCTCAGTTTTTTATGCAGATTCAGAATATGTAAAAACATATATACCCCTAAACAACCCAATTATCCCAAGCAGCACACTTGTCGTAAATTAGTTTCTGCGATTTTTGTACTTAATCAAATTCAGTTTTTCAGTTTTTGATATGCAGCAACCTAATCAGTGATTATAACACCTTCTAATAGCCTTCTCTCTTATTTTGGTAACTTGATCGAATGGCATCCGATTAAAGTTAGATGAAAACAAGCAGTATCCAAGCAACCAGAAGTTCAGATTTTACTTAAATTTACTCTTAACCGAACTATTTGGTTCACTATGGTTCACATCAAGTTCCAAGCATCCTTAACGGAACTTTAAAGTTCACTTTTACGCTCCCACCATACAAAAAAATACTTAAAATGAGAGCTGATTAAGCCAAAATAGCCCTTCTTATCCAAACTTCTGGTTGCTTGGGTAGACCTTTGCTACTCAAATTCTATAAAACTACATTAGTTCCTTTTTCCCAATTTTGAGCAGAGCTAAATTTGTAACCAATTAAAATTAGCAAAAATTCTAACGCATAATTTACCATTCAATATCCCTCAATTTTACATCCAACTTTTACTTGCTTACAACCTGTAATTTTTAAAATTGAGTCGAATCGAATGGAGCCTTTTTGTTAATTCATATATGCTGTAACATTTTTACACTGTGTATAGTTCGAACAAAACCTGTTAATTTCCGTTCAAGTAGATGTAACAAATTGCTGGGCTGTAATTTTATGGTTCATATTTTTAATGGAAAATAAAAAATAGGGTCAACACAAGGAATCAAACCTCGGTCCGCAGAGTGAGAGCTCATCTCGTTAGCTACTCGAGTATTTCAACTTCCTGAAAGTGGCCGATCCATGTATAACAGGTTGGTGATTCAATTACCCTTCATCAGACTAAACGACAGCTTAAATTTACATGACATGGAATCTCTTTCGATACCGAACTGTTGGAGGTTTAGTTTGCTGAAAGCATCACAGATTTTTTATCCGAAGAAGCAAACAACTTAGAGTTTAAGCGATGAAGTGCAACGTCATAAAGCCTGATTTGTTTTCATATTCGAAGATATAAATTTTGGTTGATACTAAGCCGCTGTGGTTTGCATGAAAAGCATTGAAGTTTGTTTTGATTTGTTTTGACAGCCATGTGCGCACTCACCAAGGTTTCTGGTAGAAACCTGTAAAATTAAGATAGCATTAATTGAAGTTTCAATGTTTTGCCTTTCTCGTATACAAAGTATACGTAAAGGCTATATGTTCGCTCCAAAAATAAACTTTTTATAGGAGGCTCGGAGACCCATAGTGTTATATACCGATCGACTCAGCTCGACGAATCGAGGTGTGTGTGTATGTGTGTGTATGTGCGCAAAAAGTCTAGCCAACTTTTCAGGCACTTAGCCCTAACCGATTTGCTCGCAACAAATTGCAGCAATCCTGTCCATTGTTTCCTATTGAAAATTGGCCGGATCGGACTATGGGCTCAGAAGTTATGGCCAAAATACTTTTTTTAGGCAACAACGAGTGGAAAAGTCTAGCCCATGTTTCAGGCACTTACCCTTAACCGATTTGCTCGTTGCCTTAACCGATTAGCAAGTTGCATTCGACGCAGAATCCTGACCCATTGTTTCCTATTGAAAATTGGCTGGATCGGACAATGGGCTTGGAAGTTATGGCCAAAATACTTTTTCTCATAAAAAAGCGCGTAAACATTTATAGCTCACTTTTTTAGCACTTACCGATTTCCTCGCAACAGGTTGCATTCGACGCAAAAACATGTCCCATTGTTTCCTATTGAAAATTGGCCAGATCGGACTATGGGCTTGGTAGATATGCCCAACATATTTTTTTTTCATACCAAAAGTGCGTAGAAATTACTCACTCGAAAAAAAAACGAGAAAGGCACCATCACCGCTAGGTGGATTAATCTGGGTTTTTATCATTTACATCACAGAAGCTTAAAATTATGAACTGATACACATTCTGTTTCCGAATTTAATATTCAATTATGAATTCCGTCGTAGCTAATTTTCATAATATTTTACTGTGTTGTGTTGACAGCCGCAGGGCTTGCCCTGCTTGATGAATCAGAGGAACCTTATACCTGTTCCAACATTTTATACATAGATGATGGACGTTATGCTATAGATGGCCAAATTGACTAGGTTCGAAGCACGTGGAGTACATCAGCATGGCGGCAGAAATTCGGAGATATTCCTCTCATAGCTGCTGAAGGAAGGGCCCTCCTTAGCCGTGCGGCTACAAAGCAAGGCCATGCTGAGGGTGGCTGGGTTCGATTCCCGGTGCCGGTCTAGGCAATTTTCGGATTGTCATTGTCTAGACTTCCCTGGGCATTAGGTATCATCGTGTTAGCCTCATGATAAACGAATGCATAAATGGTAACTTGGCTAAGAAGTGTTTAATGAACACTTATCTGCCAGTGTGGGGATGTAATGCCAATAAGAAGAAGAAAAAAAAGCTGCTGAAGGAAAGCTTCAAGATTTTCAGCAAGTTGACAGTCAGTCCAATTTTAACTCAATCAAAGTCAAAAAGATAAGCAAAAAATACAAAATCTAATCCAAATTCAATCCAAATCCAATCCAAATGTAATTCAAATTCAATCCAATCCAAATCCAATTCCAATACAGAATGCAATTCAATCGAAATCCAATCCATTCCAAATCTATTCCAAATTCAATCCAAATCCAATCCAAACACACGTGTTTCAGCCTCTTTCTCAATGTTACTACAGGTGTGGTCATAATTGTTTTTGTTTTCAAAGTGACTCTTAAAGGACGACCCCGTAACTCTAATTATTCAAATTTCCAGTGCCGATCAACAAAATGTATAATCGATGTTTAAATTTGTTCTGTAAACCAGACTCTTAGCTTTTAAGATTTTTGAATTACCAAATTGTAACTGTCTGTAATAAATAAGGGCAAAAGTTTTTCGTTGTGTCCCAGTGGATCGCAATAATAAATACATAATAAAATGGATTTGTACAATCTCTGTCTCAATGTAGAATCTGAGAGATACTTCGCACTTGAAACTCTGAGTTCCCTCTCTAGATCAGTTCTATCGGTTCGTCTCTCATTCTCAGCGCAAGTTAATCTTTTGTTGTCGATTCGTAATACGAGATTGATTATAACAACGACAACAAGCAGTCCGCGCGGTGTTCCGCGTTAGCAGCAGGACTCAATCAATGAAGCGTATAGGAACGACTTTCGATCCATTAGGCTTGCCGTTAGTCGGAGAGATCTAGATCATGTTTGATTCCGTCACAATCAGTCTACAGCCTCTCTCTGTCCCTGGTGGCGGCTGTGGCAGCTGATGATAGTGCGCCCCATAGGTGTGTATGGGTCTTTATCGATCGGATCATATTTTGTGACAGCACGGCAGCGCCAGCGCGGCGAATTGCTCGGACACCATAACGAGACGAGTCGCGCGCACGCTGATTCGACTCAGCCTGTGACTCCATTGGCTGCGGGATGAAGAAAAGACTAGTCTTAATCGAGAAGCCCATCGACGCGGTTCGGACGCACTTGCGGTGGTCGGTCGGAGCCCGTTGGGGAACAAAGCGTGGGTAGTTCTTCGAGCAGCGGTAGCACGCCGGTCGACTGGATCTAGATCTTCCGGTTCCTGGTGTAACTGAATAAAGTGCAGTTCTTATGTTCCGGTTCTATTACTGTGGTTTTGCGGTTTGGAATAATGTTGAGGGAATAAAGATGTTACAAATATAAAACACGTTTATTGGTTTGGCTGCACGTTCGGTTAACGGCTGTTTTGTTTAGTGATTGGTTGATTGATTTGTGGGGAATTGAATACAATAAGAAAGCTGGTATCGGGTTTTCCGTTAGAAGTGTTCTCAGATACGGTGCTACAGTGTGATCGAATAACAACGTGCTTTCGTGAATTGAAGTTCAATCGTGTGTAAAGATTTTGACCATATCGATTGAAAGCCTTATCAAAGCTGTTGATAGTTGGTACGAAATAAGGGCTATCAAAACATTTGGCTGGTGTAAACAACGGAGTCGAAGATGTGGGCCTGTCATGTGTAAGTAAGATTCTAGTCTTTCATGTGAAGAGGCTGATTGATGCGATTTTATTAGATGGAAACCATTGTTTCAAATTTCCGAGAAGCAGAGAAACTGCCGCTACAAGTATAACTGTCCCATATTGATAAGCTTTTATGAGCAGTGATAAATGATTCAGTAATAAATGATTCAGTAATCGAAGCAAGCTTATTATATCAACGTTTTTATTAATTTATAAAAGGATTTATGTAGTTAGATAGATGTATAGACCCTTTGGGTCAACAAAAAAACAATTTTATACGACATATGTTAGGCATTTTGAGGAATTCACCCAAGTCTCTCTTATTTGTTATATTAGCCATCGGGAAAGAACTCTTCCTGGGAGGGAGAAACTGATTAAAAAATATATGTAGGAATGTCAAACCGAGCTGAAAAGAAAACTGGGGAAGCAAATTTTTCAAGCCAACACACAAAACAAAATTTGGTCTTTTAGGTTGCGCTCTCCCAGAACACTTCTAATGTAATTGAATCTAATTGAACACAAACGCAGCAAGTACAAAAAAAAGCATCCTGGAAAATAAGTGGGTTAGATAACGCCCAATCATTTTTCTTGTCAATATTGAGGCCTACTGCAGTGGTATGACATAAACGTAAAAGTGGCCAGGCCTGCTGGGTTATGCTATTATGTTATTTAGAGATGTATCGTGCTCAAGTAGTTACACCAACATAATGCATCGCAGGAAACTACAGGCGTTGAAGGATGCGTTGGTTGTTAACCCGTACCAAACGCACCGTATGCCTTTCAAGTTCATTTTTTTGTAATTATGTATAAATATGTAGTGGAATATAATATAATGTAATGAAATAGGATTTTTTCAAAGATGATCTATATTTGTCAACAAACATTGGAAGGTGGAAAAAGGCTTTTTTCATTAAAAATAAGCTTTTTCAGCTAAAAAACTAGCTTATTCAGCTTATTGTTTGTTCGGAAGTAGGGATGTACAGCTGGAAATTATGTAATGAAGCCGATTTCCTCTGCAAGAAGATTACATAGCAGGTTGTGAAGCTTGCTTGGATGTGTTTGAGTTTGATATTGAAGCCCTTGGCATATAAATTTTCATCACAAAACTATTTTTGAAATAAGGAAGTGAAATCTGCATGGCGCTGCTTTAATAATAAGGCACTTTTATGGAGGGGTTAAGCATTATGTCAGGGCCACAGGGGTTTCGCATTTTTTTTTTGAAAATCAACGATTTGGACGAGTCCAATGGGCTAGTGCCTACCGCTTCTTCCTTATGGGCAGGTGGTTGTGGATTCAACCTCAGGATTGTGCCTTTCCTACTGTTTATCTGTGCTTCACAATCTACTAAAGCTTTTACTACTGTTACACCTCTCCTACGAACTATTCCAAGACGTCCCGTAGCTCCTATGAGAGGTTGTGGAGTTCTTTACATCTTTCTGAAGTAGGTAATCAGCTAACCATCCTTCTTCTTCTTAGAGCCATTGTTGAAGAAGACGACCACTTACGAATTTGTGCGAATCGGTTAATGTGAATTTTAATGAGCAAGACCGCTGGTGGTGTTGTCCGTTGGTCATCAAACTATAGCTATGTCAAGGATGGAACATGGTTTCAGTTTATTGATCTATTGTAATTATCGTTGGCCATGACCACAAAGCTCAATGCCACCTCTATTTCCTTCGAAGCTCTTTATTATCAAAATTAGTGACTATAGCTAACAGTGAGTGGATCGCAAATGAAAAGGTCACGCTCAAGCCTTCATTGCAGTTCATCATTTGCTGATAAGTGCTACATAATGTTTGAAACCGGGAGGTATTAAATACTTGTAGGTACGTAATTTCGAGTGTTAGCCTTGAGATATTCTGCATACTTTAATCCCGAATTACATCCATTAACTGGACATTTCCATCTTGAAAGTTTTCTAGCAGTTCTACAGTTGAAGTAATCTGTCGTTAGAAGCACGAATGAAAATAATTAGAAGAATGCATGAAGTGTGCTTAAAGCCTTTACTGCAGGCTTATTGACTATTCGAATGTCACATAGCGGGCCCACCCGTTTTTTGTCGGTTTTTCACTTTCGTTCAGGTTACCGTACTCTTACTCATTTGATCTTGGAAGATCGCCATTTCCCAATTTGATGATTCCTCAGAACATTTAATTTGACCAATTTTTTTTTGTTCCTTAATTGATTCGACTGAGATGGCAACGTATGAGGCTTTGGCTCTCAGTCTATTAGGATCAAAAACGGGCTTTTATGTTTTCATCCGACGTTTCGGACACATGTCTTCTTCTTTATGGGCATTACATCGAACCCAGCCACCCTCAGCATGGTCTTGCTTTGTAGCCGCGCATCTTACCCACCAACCCTCCAACAACTTGACATTTGGCCACAGATAACAGATATTGAGGCTGGGATCCGATACATGTGTAAACATCTGCAACCGTCAATTCAAATGTACTTCAAATTGGGACCACGTTTGGCAATCGATTGGAGATGGCGCAAGGATCATTGTTATTGAAAACGCAGCCCGAATGCGGCTGTCAAATACATTGGCTGCGTTCGACGGTTGTTTATCAGCTGCGTTCGTATGTACTGCCGCAATCAGTTGAGTAGATGGCAGTAGTGGGCCAACGTATATCAATTCAAAAGTTTACACAGGATTTTCAATAAAATTTGTTCTAGCCTAAATATCTGTTATCTGTGATTTGGCCTTAGTTTCGTGTACCCACTTGCAAATTGCAGATGGCGCTTCGAAACATAAACAATGGGTAATCCTACTCCACCACCATACTTTTTCTTCGTAGAAATCATGTTTTTTGCTCTCTTTGTTCACGCTCTCTTTCGTGAATAGTAGGTCTAGTTTTGCATTTTTTGCTACATTTTCACTTCAGTACGCTAGACAAAGCGACAGTCTTCAGGTCTGAAGTAAACTTTAGTTTAACTCTGTAATAATGAAAAGAGAAAGGACGCAAAGAGAGACTCTCTTTGCACATACAATTTATTTTCAAAGCACTCTATCTTGATTCTCATAAAATGATAAGACAGTTGTGAGAACAAAGGAACTCGCCGTTGATTTGAAACTACTACAAAATCATGATATGAAAAGAATGAAAATCGATGCTTCATCATGAGTAGGTAGTTTCTTTTTAAACCGCAAGTAATCCTTTACATTTGGATCAGTATAAAACATGGTTTCTTCGTGGTAATTTCCTAACGAAGGATAGTTTCGTAGGGTAGTAAAATCGAAAGGCCATTTCAATTTAGTTTTGATTTTTTTACAATTTTTAACAAAAGCCTGGACATATAACAAACGTCAAACGTTTCACGTCGTATCTCACAAATATAATCATAATCATAATCATGCCATGTCATAATTTCAAAAGAATAGGTTTAATTTAATATCGGAGGCGAAAAGAATGATTCGACGATTCGTTAGTACTTTTTCTTATTGGCATTACATTCTCTAATTAAATCGGTTTGTTATTTGCTGAAAATCGTCGGTGCATATTCTTGAATTAACCCTTAACCTATTTTCAAGCGTAATATTTCCAACCCAAAATTCACGTAATTCACGGTCAAATAATGCCGCTCGTTATTCCAATTAATCCAGTTATTTTCAGATTTGAAAGTACAAACACTCATTTTAATATATTATGCTGTCATCTTTCAATTTTTTTGCTTTGGGTATAGTTTTTTTTGTATGGATTTGACAATCGGAGAATCTAGAAAAACATCGATAAAGGTTACCTTACACTCAGAAATATATTTTATACTATATAGATTAAAAGTCATTCTAAATGGCTATTCGCCTGGCTGACCCCAAGCTCGTATTTGATGCAACAATACTGGGATAGTATAACTTTAAGATAATCGTTCCATAGTATAAGTATGCTTTATAACTGATTAGTTTATTTTGGTTACGGTTGTGCTTTCTAGGTTAAATTCATTTGTTTTCATAGTTTTACTTTTCCAATAATAAAAATAAAAATCAATTAGAAGTAATTTTTTATTATTTTTCAAAGCCGCATTTTTTACCTATGTTGTTACAATAAATCAGTTCAGTTCATATTAGGGAAAACCATAAAATGAGTCGCAATAAATGTGTCAAACTCGACAGGGCCCGAATGTTGAGGTACATGTTCTGTCCAGTGTTGGTAAAAACTCAAAATCTCAAAACTCATGGATGATTCAAATCAAGCGTGAGTTGAAACGCACCCAGCTCAGCACCTAAAAACTCATGGATGAGTTGAATCATCCATTTGAATCAACGTAGGTTTTCTTTTGTTCTCCTTCGTTAAAAACAGTGAAATTACGTTTGTTGCATAAAATATTAGACACTCTTTTATGTATAAGCAATAAATTACCCCCAAATTGATTTCAAATGCGTTTTTAAACCCAAATGATTTTTCAGGAAATGAGTGAAATGATGCGTTTCAGCATGAAAAATTCAAGCGTGATGCATTCCTTTAAAATCGCAGAAGATTTCGTTCGCACGGGAGCGCTCGTTGATTGAGATATATGAGTGATTTTACCAACACTGGTTCTGTCAGCTGTTGCTTTCCGGGCGGTGGGGGTCGATGCTTGCAATGTCCTGGCTGGTCTTGATTCGGTGATTCAATGTGTTCCACCGGGGATGTTTTTACCAGGTTTGTACCAGCGACAATAGAAGAGTACGTCAATTTATTGTGAATATAGACCATTCCGCGTTGAGTTCAAAAACCTGGGGAAAATAATACATTGGAATCACCAACCTTTGCAAAACGATGCTATCTTACCAACATAAAATTCGCATGCCTTCACAACTTGATTAAACCCGATGAATGGCGATTTTTTCGCTGTGATGTTCGGCGTTGTAGCCAGGTGGGTGGCACGACGCCATGTTTTTGCAGCCAACATCTCAGTGTAAAATTCATGATAGTATGAGTTTTGTTTACAAGCATCACATTTGATTCTCATTAGGATACAGAACTGTCAGTGGGATACGGTCGCGTAATGTTGGCTGCAAAACAAACCTATTGTGTGAGATAGGGATGCCACCGGGCTGGTTGTAGCTGGCAGCGGTATGAAACTATAATAGTTTGGTGCCATAAAGCAAAAGCCTCGGAATCTTGGAATTTTCGGACAATCGCCTACCATTATTGCCATACAGGGACATCTTGACATACTTGATAAAAATTTTAAGATCACTCGACCATTTTCTATCCTGAATGTCCGCAGCTGAAGTAACAATTTCGAATGTTCCAACGTTTCCAGTGTCATTTGCGATACCTTTTCATATTTGCTGACCACCTCGGAATACTCCGATGCACATTTTTACAGTGGATTAATGCTGTAAAATGGAAAAAATACCTTTAAATATCCGCCTGGGTTTTTGACGTAAGCTACGTCTAAAGCCCCAAACGCAATACAACGGAACGGCGACGGAAACGGCAAATTTGACAGAAAATATATGGGCTAACTGTCAAATTTTCCGTTTCCGTCGCCGTTCCGTTGTATTGTGTTTGGGGCTTAAGGGGAAGACTCGGATACAGGGTGACAAATGGAAATTTCCAAATCCGAGACCGTCACGAAATCATGTAAGATTTTGAACGTTAACAGTGCATTCATCTTTTGATGGATTTTTGAGATTTATATATCAATCGACTCGGAAACTCTCCACCAATTTTCCAGTTATATTGAAACATTTGATTATCAACGTTAAAGTAGGGTATTGGACCATTTTGGCAGCACCTCTTTTTCCCGTTCGCAACGTGAATCTCATTCGGCCGTCGTTCAGTGTAGTTGGTTTTTGGGCTCTTCTTTTTGTGCGGTGCTTCGCACCAGTTTGCCACAAAAAGTAGGGCCAGAGCAGTGACCGCAGTCGGCGATATACATACAAGCGTATGTTTGTGCAAGGATAGGATGATCGATTGTTAGCAACGGCAATGCAATGTCAATGCGATAATCGCAATGCAGATGAACAAACATGTTCGATTCAAAGATAACTTAGGAAAATGGTAAGCCATTTTATGATAAACTGCAAATTGTTAATTATATTTTTAACATTAAATATGCGCCAAAATCAAAAGAATTCAATTTTAATTCAGGAAGTTTGAATGCACTTCAGATACTCTGTGGGTACAATCATGCGGGACTTATTGTATACGGCTATAGCTTCGGAACGCATACTTTATTGAAACGGGCTATAGGTTCCAATAGAATTATTACTTCTTAGCTCCCGGATCTAAGATTCTTGCAATTATATTAATAATATGGTTGCACGAATATGTTATCCATAATGCCACTGTCAGATAGTGGGAGTTAGATTGTAATAAAATAGCACAAACACTCTATTCCCGTTCCAAATTGTTGATTCAGTGTTATCTGTTTAGATGTAGACTAAATAAATGAAATGAATGACCCTATTCCCGTCCGCAGCGTTTACTACTCTGGCGCATCTTAACCGAATGGCTTGGTTTTTGGTACCGTTCTGACTCAAATCCCGAACATGACTCATATTCCGAACACTGGCGTTTTAGCGCCTTAAAACTAAAACTGTCATTGGTTTTCCGCACTGAGGATCAAGATAACAAACGAATTCAAACTCCTGTGGAGAAAATTACACGAATAAAGTTAAAATGGGCATTTAAAAGCTAAAGTTCGGAATATGAGTCATGTTCGGAATTTGAGTCAAAGCGGTACATGGCTAGTATTTGTTGATTTCTAGTTGGCGCAACCGGGTTTTATCGACTCGCGCTTCTTTGTCGGACTCAACAATACGACTATCCCTTCTCTGCCAACTATTCCTCGTCACTCCAAATAACAGAAGGCGGAGATTCTGCCAAAGGTCCAAGGCTCGTATTCTTCCACCAGTGATGACTCGATGCTCTGACTACCATTGGACAGAGGCACCTGTTTGTCCGTTGCCAGAGCAGAGATTCTTTGCAAGGTCCAGGGCCGATGCGTATCGCCTCGCATCTGTTGTAAAATCGCTTAATCGTGGTACACGCACTCACCAGTATACACCCCCAGCATCAAACATATTGCACATCGATCACAGTAACTTATATATGCCCGAATTCTACAACAAGATTGGCTCAACGTGTGCTGCTTGGGATATCATAACCATGTAACGCTAGTGAGTTATTTTTATTTCAGAATAGTATTATTTAAGAATCATACTCCACTATTTCCACCTATATATGAACCGGTGCCAGCGAAAGTGGTACATGTTACATTGAGTAAAATCAGGAGACGCATTTTCCCAAAAACTTCGAAAATAAAATTCAAATTAGCATTTTTCTGCATCTCAACTGTACCAACGTGTTATGAGCAAGGACGAAAATTTTCGTTTTACTATCCGTTACATCGACGCTCAGTAGGCAGCTTCATCATTGATTCGTGTTTGTTTTGATCAGACGCTCGGCAATGCAGGCACGAACATCTCGCAGCATGCTGTCAAATTTCCATACCTTTTTTACCGCCCGATCCTCAATAGCCGATTGATAATCTTGCGTAAAAAAATGAATATCTACCGGGGCTGAAATGAATATTTCGAATTGCGGTTGATTTGCACCGATAATTGATGATTATTTTACTTTATATACCAAACAGAAGCATATATTTTAGGAATCTGACTTCAAAATGTTGAATCCATGCACCGCAGTATGAAATGATATTCATATTTTGAGATTTCAAATTGAATATCAATGTGCCAAGCTGAAGATTCATTTTGACACCGCACAAAACAACGCTGACACCGATAGTCAACGCTTGCTGCTGTTCGTGCACATGTCGTCCTATTCATTCGCACATTCAAATTTGGGAAGGACTAGCAACTTGATTGTGTGGTGGATGTCAGCTATTTGAGTGTAGTTAAAATGATTTTTTCTGTCCCTGGTTATGAGTGATGTGCCTAAAGGTAATAATGAGAAATTTGCGAAGTTTCTTGACAAATTTCAAGTTTGTTTGAACAAAAGGCACATGTACCACTATTAATGGGAACAAAATGCAACAGAAACCGAAAATCGTTGCCAGTAAAAGTGGTACATGTACATTTTCAAAATTATTTTAAACGGCAGTAAACCATCTTGAAATTCAAAATAGGGTCAAAATCTGTTGCGGAAACATCTGTGTTGTAATTTGCCATTGTGATATATACCAGAAATTAAAAAGTGCATATCTCCAGATTTGGTTGTCAAAAATCACTTTTTCGTTATTCCCTTACTAAACCTTTGCTCACAGAAGCAGTTGCTGTAAAAAACACAAAATCGACAAAAATGGTTTATGTACCACTTTCGCTGGCACCGGTTCATATTACTACAAATAAACTAGAATAGTGGTCGAAAATTTGGAATGAAACTGAATCCCTACTAATTTTACTCTAAGTCGAAAATGGGGGGTGAGAATGGGTCGCTGTTTCAACTACATAGAATGCTTGTAGAATAGATTTAATGTATCTGAGAACAATAAAACTGAATTATAAGTGACCTTTTTGAACGATTTTGTTATTCGACCTCCAGACTGTCGGTAAGGGCAACGGTATCTGACTACGGTATCCAACATTTTTTTTTATATTTTAAGTTATGGTAATTTTGTTCTAAACCAGTAACATAAGTAATCAAATGAATTATCTTAAAATATGACTACATTCCTCAATGTACCAAACTGTTCTACGTAGTTTACGTTGGGCGGTCGTGTCTTGTACATAACCCTTCAGATTTTTTTTTTAAATTATGTACTTACATTTGTTTCGGCCGTCTTTACTTTCTAGTCAAACAGAAGGAGAGCGGCGCGCAGAGGGACGAATCCTTAGAAAGAGGGTCAAAAGGTCATTTTCCAAAATGATGTATTCTATTTTTTAAATATTTTTCTCGCATTATACAGGTTATAAAACATTGTAAATTACTTTGGTTGAGTCAATTTGACGATATTGTGCCCATTGGGGTACCTTTGAAGTTGGCATGAAAACTGTTTTTAACACCTTCGATAATATATAAATATGAAGTATGATATCTTTGCAATATTTTTCAAATTTGTTATTCAATCATTTCAAACTCAATACATCTTCAAAGATAACATAATCAACTATCAATTGCATACATTGTATCACAAATTCATGAAGTATTAACCCTTGGCTTATGGAGTTGAATTTGGGCTTATATCGAAATTTACTCATTTCGTGGTGTTTTCATGTGGTCAGAAAACAATTTACCCATCATTACCCAGCGCTGAAAATCGCATGGCTACTACATTACATAATATATTTTCAAACTAAACGAAATTTAGGGCCCGCCAGGGCCCGCAGGTTTTTTCCGAGGCATTTGAAAATGACGTAAAATGCATGAAAATGTATGTATATATACTGAATGCTACAACCACAACACTCGTTATGAATGTAGTTGAAAATGATAAAAATTCATCACAGTAATTATAATAAACCCATTTGTTCTCATTTTAAGCCATATTTGTACTTTTGACCGTCTTTTTTTCAATCCGTCCCACTGTGCGGCGTGTAGATTGGCGCCATGTTTTTCAACATAAAGAATGCAATAGTAAATAACTTCACGCTATTTCGTTATAGTATAAATTATTATCATTGCGAGTATACTTTTTAAACTATGCTTCATATAACATTAGAAAATGTCAAAAATGTTTAATTTCAATTCTATTTTAGTTTTATTCTATTTCTGAGTGTACACCTCGGTAAAATTTTCCGCCGGATTTTGATCCCCGTGTATTTATAATGGGGCTGGGATTTCGATTTTGCGTGCCCAAATCCCGAAAACCAAATGCCCAAATGCGTGCCCAAATCCCGATAAAATCCGCGGACCACATTCCCGAGGTGTGAGGCTGCCTTAACCCGGCCCTAAATTAGTTGAATTAACAAAGGTTTACTATATATTGAAAATAATAAAGATGATTCACCCAAGTTTTTGCATTAGATTTTCATAGGCTTTTTTAAAAAGCGATATCTCCCGTGCCCAGTTACACTACTTTCCTTCTTCCGTATTCGAAATGTTTCCTATTCATGTTTCTGTATTCCAAGCCCAGTTCACCCATTAATACTTATCATAAAATATTATGTCTGCAAAATCCTTATAAATTTTTCAAGCTATGTGACATTTGCGCAGTCAACTAAAATAAACCGTCGGTGAAATTTCCACCATTCGATTTGTTTTTCCTCTCCTAATAGTTCGCTCTGTCTTGTATGAGGGCCGAAATTTGAATTGACCCAGCTCGCAGATTTTACTGAGGAGTGAAGTGGCGCCAAGTAGGAAAGGCCCAAAAGGATTCCTTTCGGAGGTCCAAAAGGTTTCCGTTCGAAAGTCCTAAAGCTCAAAAGATGTCATTTCGTAAGCCCAAAAGAAGCCTGTTCCGCAGCCCAATTTCTTTGAAGCAGGATTCTGTATGGAATCCTATTGGGTTTTCAAACAGAATTCTTTTGTGTTTCCGAACGGATTTCGACTACCGAACGAAATCTATTTGAACTTACGAACGGAATCCTTTTGGGTTTTCAAACGAAATCCTTTTGGGCTTCCGAACGGAATCACATTGAGTCTCTAAACGGAATTCCTTTGGGCTTTCAAACGAAATTCTTTTGGGCTTTCGAACGAAATTATTTTGGGGGTTTGAAGCATAATCTTTCCTGGCTTCCGAAAAGAATCCCTTTGGACTTTCTAGCGAAGCCTTTTGGGATTTTGAATGGAATCATTTTGAGATCGTTTTCTGAAAGTTCGATTTCTCACAGCAAAGAAGAATCGATTTTATAGATTTTTACAGTAGGATAGATTTCCTGAGCTTTTTTTCTTTTCTCACAACTATTTTTGATGATGAATACAGTTGGTTTTAAGATGTAAGTCGCGTAAAACAAATGTTGAGCAGTTCGTACTTTGTGCTGTTTTTGGGTTTGACCTAAAAGCAGATGACATTTCACATTCGCTGAGGATTTGCTCGACTTTGAACCAACATCAGGTCAGTTATTCAATCTTTATTTTTAAGCCTCAAACCATTAAAAAAATTTAAAACAAAAACTGAAAAAAAATCTGCACGTTTGAACCGACCTGAAGGATTGGCCTGATGTTGGTTCAAAATCAAGCAAATTCTAGGCCAAGATTGAAAAACAGTATTTTTTTGTATTTTTTGTTTTAAATTTAAAAAATAATTAGAGGCGTAAACAAATGTAGGCTCTTCAGGAAAGTTAACCATAAATAAATTGAAGAATCGATTGTGAGAAAGTTTTTTTATACTATCAATCGATCCTTTAATTTATTTCAGGTAAACTATCCCATGGAACCCATATTGAGATCAGGATCTGAATATGATATTAATAAGTCGTGTCGTAAATAGACGTGTTTATTTTTCGTCGTATTTTTTTTTAAATCTTATTAAATCTTCGGAATTCTACCATCAAACAATAAATGTGTTAACATTTGATTCACACTGCTGACATCGCGGAATGAGCATTGCATATTTTTTTGTAAAACTGAACCGTTATGCATGTTGCACATACGGGTATGGAGCAGGTGGGTGGCACGACGCCATGTTTTTGCAGCCAACATCTCAGTGTAAAATTCATGATAGTATGAGTTTTGTTTACAAGCATCACATTTGATTCTCATTAGGATACAGAACTGTCAGTGGGATCCCGGGCAGAAGCCATGAACAGAATAACAAAACATGATATGGACTTGATTGATATAAGAGGTAATAGAACAGGCAACAATATCAAAAGTTTGCACCGAAATATCATTTCAACATCAAAATATGTTATGGATAAGAACAAGCCAATAGCACATGATATTGATTACTTCTTACAAATAGCATAAGTTGATCTCCTCATGATATTTTAGTGCAAAATTTTGATATTGTCGTCTGATCTTTTATCTCTTATATCAATCATGTCCATATCTCATTTTGCTATCTAATCAAGATTTGATATTATTGAGCTATTTTCGTCTGCTCGGGATACGGTCGCGTAATGTTGGCTGCAAAACAAACCTATTGTGTGAGATAGGGATGCCACCGGGCTGGTATGGAGTACAGACTTTCGGATGACATTTCGCTAATCAGTATGTTTAGAATATCCGGAAATCTGACAAAAGATCATGGTTGGCCCCTGCGTTGTAAAACAACGGTAATGTAATACTGAGATAAAAGTTAAAAGTGTTTCAATGCCCGGGAAGCAGCGAAACTATAGCTTCCGTGGTTATTGGCGTTGCAATATATGGCGTTGAACCAAATAACTCTGATGTTGCTCAAAGAGAGCGACGATATTATCTGTCGCCGGAATGCTTCTTTGAACAGAAAAATAGATAATGGCAATCAACAATTGACACTTTAATCACCGGTTCTCGGCTATCTGACAAAGTTGACAAAGTGCTGTATTTGGCAGTAGGCTACACAGATGCAGTATGGATCAAGCAAAAAGCATTGTATGTAAATCCGAATTCAGTAGAGTACCATCCTTCAAGATAACTTCAAGTTATTACATTCTACGCGATATCGGTTCCCCAGCTATTGATTAATGTGTTATTATTGTAAGCAAAAGTGATCTTGGACTGATCATGAAAGACCAGGCAGTCTGAAATGGGGCTGCAGTGCTCGTAATGATCCTCAGGAACTTATTTTGAACCCGTTGGAGTTTCAGATGATATGTTTTTGCGCAGCGCTCGCAGACCATTAGGTGATTTGCAATTCTCAGACGGAATATGATTCCGAAATTCAAGGTGGGGAAGACAATGGCCTGGGTCTTCGCCGCGTTGATACAGGTCTTTCAGCTGGTTAGGTATTCTGTCAGGACATCCAGGCTTCGTTGAAGTTTTGCTACTAGCGCTCTGACCACTCTACCTTTGTAGACGAAAAGAGACAGTATGCTGCCTTCTGGAGGTTCTGACATGTCGGATGTGATCAGGTTGAACAACAGGAGCACGATTATACTGTCCTGGGGGACGCCTGCGATGATGTCGTTCGCATTGGAACTCGTTCCGCTGGTTGAGACCCGGAAGCGGCGCTACCCTTCCAGTACTCATGCTTCTACTGAATCGACTAAGAGAATAAAACGAGATGAAGCTTTTAGCTTAGTATATATCAATGGTTGCTACTCCGTGATTGATCAGTACTGGTGTAAATTGCACTACGATCCAAGTGAATAGAGGTTGGGATTTACCACCTATTCTCGGAGTACACGTTTCAGCAGCTCACAAATATAGATAAATAACGGCGCCAGCCAAGTCCTTACAGTCAGTTGGGAGAGGAGAGAATGTTAGTGTGTAGTTATTGCTGCTATTAAATACCGAGTATACCTCTGCATCCCACAATACCACGGAAAGGAAGTTTTGTTAATTGAGTAGGGTAGATAAACTGAAGCATGGTTCAAGGATTCAACAAGGAAAGTAATGTAGTCCATGTCACATTTTTAGTAGGAACGAGCCTGGGATTGAACCCACGATCTGCTGCTTGTAATGCAGAAGCGGTTGTCACTAGACCACCGAGCTCGTCAGAAAAAAAAACGATATGAAGCTTTTGACTCGATAGGTTATCTTTCATGTCGTAACTGCTTTGTTAGTGGAGACACCTTGACTATCAGGTAGCTTATAATCCGAGACTACTTGCGCTATTATTGGTATGCAATGTGGATAGTATTGAACTTGGTATTGCTGTTGTATCTTCCGTTTTCGGAACGCAGTACTTGGGATAACAAAGCTAGCAAAGGATAAAATTTTGCGGAAAAATTTCCTAGGGTGTGAGACAACCTATGGAAAAGTCTCCAGCTCTCCAGCATATGTGCCTCACCTCAATCTGGATGGTATATGATTTGTTACATGTCTTACGTGTCTACTGTTAACGATGGCCTTCTCAAAAATTCTAATATAGATTACCAAATTTAGTAAATTTTTCCTCTCTGTTTATTTATTTTTCCAAATTACCAAATTAGATCGAAAGTTCAAAACAGCTGGTGTTATTTTTACACCACATTTGAATCTCAACGAATGAGAAACTCTACAATGTAGGTGCCGCTAACTGTTTCACCGTTTGCTGAGTTGTTTCTTCTTGCACTATTTATTTTCTCATTTCCTCGCCCCGTCTGTTTTGCACAAAAGGTTGACGACAACATCAACGCGAAATTTGTTTGCAAACAAATCCAAGTGCCACCACACGAATACACGGCGGGATTCGGTGAATATCAGATAAAAATAGAGAATAATTATAACGCGTTGGATCAGCTGAGCTTCTGCGACGAGCGCAGTTTGGCGTGAAGGTGTGCCGGTTTTGTTGTGTTGCGGGAGCTTCCTCCCTCCCGTGCAATTATGTGTGAAAGAGGATGTCTTTTCCTTAGAGTTGTATGTGTATATTAATTTACGAACACTGAATTTAGTTCAAAAAAGTCCAATTCGGAAAATATAATGCCTAGGTTGGTTGGATTGGGTGGGAAAATCCGAGAAACAGGCTTCAGTTGATCGCGATCGGTTGTTGACATTGGTAGCTGTGTTCTAGTGCAGGGGTCATTGTTGTTTTCGTATTGCGTCACCGCCAGTCTGCGGCGTTCACCGGCGCTGTTCGTTGATTCGTTTGTTATTCAACAGAGGTCGCGCGTTCGGTTGCCATGGTGTTGCGTTTTGTGCGTCAAAGAAAATTCTGCTCGGAAAAGAAAAGCAAAGAAAGTGTTGTCGCGGAAAATTTACTGAATTTATCGTGTCAAAGCAGTATGACAGGGATGATATGGAGTTGTGAAAGTGTTTGTTTATGGTAGAAGAAAATATCATTACTTCACCTTAAACGGTTCGTAAAGAAAATGTTGACTTTTGGCGAAACAAATTGAAATGTTCGTGGAAAGCTGTGATAAAAAAGATGTGGTAAATATTTTCGGAAAATATTTTTGTTGGAATTTCGTTATACAGGTCGAAACTTTAAGGCTCAAATTACCGTCATCCAGTCATTGACGAGAAAGACAGCAGTGTGCCCATACCACCCTCCAGTACAGATATGTTCCGATTTTATCACGTTCCGATTTTGTCACGCTCCGATTTTATCACGTTTTGATTTCGTCAACAAAATTATTCCGTTTTTATCAACAAGAAAATTCAATCCTTTTTTTTAGAGATTTAGCTTTTAAAATAAGGGTTAGTGGCTGGCCAAATGTTGTATTTATAGTATTTCAAGCTCTAGCCGTAATAAAGCCGTAACTAACAAGACAAGGTTTCTCTTCACTGTATTCCTCTCATCGAAATAAACGAGACAAGATGCGGGTTTGTTTGCACTTTATAGCTTCAGGACGAAGGATTACATTGTTATCTGGCTTTTCGGATATAACTGAAAAATCGAGAAACTTTTTCGGATGTTCTAGGCCGTCCAAACTATTCTGGAGTACACATCCTCGAATGCATTAGGAAATATGTCTACAAACAAAATGTCCTAAGCTGGGATATATGTCCAAAAATATCTATGTGATCAAAATACATAAATTGATCGAGTTTTGAATAAACGTAAACTATTTCAGGGTCTCCATACGCCCTGGAGTTCAAAACATGTGACATACCCGATCAACCAAGCCATGAACGACGTATTCGTGCATCGTTGAACATCTTTGCAGGTACATTAAGCCGATAGGATTTGACTCATTTCTTTTACATGCAACCATAGGTCTTTTAGTTTCTACAAAACCTCCTTGAGTTTGAATCAGTTCAGAACATGTGATCTAGTTGATCAACCAAGTCCTGAACGATGTACCTGTGTATCGCTAAACATCCCAGCAGGTCCGTCGAGCCGATAGAATGGTACTCATTACTTTCACAAGCTACTACAAGTCTTTTCTGTTCTCTAAAACGTCCTGGAGCTCCGAACGTGCGATTAACCCGTTCAACCAAGTCCTAAATGATATATCCGTACATAATATCATAAACATTCCAGCAGTTCCATCAAGCTGGTAGGATCCCAACAAACAATTTAAGCTGAAGAAGCTTAATTTTTAGCTGAAGAAGGCTATTTTTAGTTGAATAAGTTCTCTATCAGGTTCTAATGTTTGTTGGGATATTACTTAATTATTGTACAAGCTACAGTGGACCCTTCATAAGTTGATGTTCTTAGACTCGATATCAAATCGTTGAAACAAATGATGCCATACTAAAATATTTTCACGATTACTTTGATATTACTATTACTTTCGAACAATTTCCCAAGAACTTCTGTTCCACATCTCAATACCGACTGTATTACATCTCTTCAAAACGTCATTGATCTCAGATCATTTCAATACCAAATTTTCAAAACGACTTTGACCTATCCAATGATCCAACTTATGAATTATGTTAGATACGATATCCCAGTAAATCCATTTAGCTTATATGATAGCAATCATCACTTGTACTAGCCATTACAGGCCTTTACGGTTGGCTAAAATATTCTGGAAGTATTGTTCTATGTAATCATCCAAGTCCGTTATCCGTCCGTTATTCCAGAAAATTGAGTTATCATTATTCCTATTGGATATATAAAGTATATGCCAAAGACATTGCAAAAATTTTGATTGATTGACCTGGTAGATACCTTGAGCTGAAAGCGAGAATGTTTTGGAGCACCTTGAACATCTCGAATTCAAGAGAATTGAGTTTGTATGGTGCGCACATCCTTATTCAAACCAGGTTGGGACCACATCGATGTTGAGGACATTGCAAGAAGCCTTGGTTGTCCGGTAGATACTTTGGGTTGAACTTGGGAACATTTTAGAATACCTTGAACATCATTGAGTAAATTGGATTTAAATGATGCGCATGATTGGGTATATGCCGATGATGAAGACTTTGCATAAACCTTGGTTGTTTAAGTAGATACCGTGGGCTGAATTCGAGAACGTTTTGGAGAACCTTGAGCATCTCTTATTCCAGAAAACTGATCACTGTCTCAACGATCAAGATGACTAAGCTTGATTGAGTGTTCAGATTTATTTAAAAATGTGGTATAGGATCCGAATATTTCAGATTCATCTAGAAGCTGTCAGAAGCAAAATCTTCCCAAGGTTTTGAATATCTAGGTCTTCAGGGTATAGTAAAACTTGACCTCCAATATTTTTCCTAGGTAGCCCGCATCCTGGCGAACATTTTTGCTGAAGAAACTGGGGACCTAGCTCTCTTCGGTGATTTTTCACAACCAGTCTCAAACGCTGGGCATGTATGACCCATCCGTCCCGATATGGTTAAGGAGGTCAAATATTTTCAAATTTATTGTTATGTTATCAACGGATACCACCTTATCTCACGGAACGTCCATAAATTACGTCACGCTTTTAGTGAGAGGGAAGGGGTTACTAAAATTGTGACAACTCATATCAATTTATTAGAAATTTCATACAAAAAGTGGGACAATAAAGGGAGGAGGGATTGGAAATAGTTATTTGTTTGCGTAACATCGTTTATGGACGTTCCCTTGATGCACTCCTTACTTGCCAGGAACTTACACCAGTCGCCATTGATGATCAATATACATTTCCTATGTCTTTTCACTAACCCTTGTCTCTCACTAGTATGTTCACGTGGTTTATGGACAGCCCCTTAGAATTTATAAATATTAGAACCTGAAAATCTTACATTTTTCCAGTAATAAATCATTTTTACTAACATTTTATCTAAAATAAATCGTCTAAAAAAATTATTCCGATTTTGTCACTGTTCCGATTTTATCAACTGAAATTCACGGACCGTGTTGATAAAAACGGAACATATCTGTAATAAAACAACTCACCGAGGAGAAAACGCAGTTTCCAGCTGGATGGGGGGAGTATTTTTGTTTCAAAACTACATCATCCAACAGCGAAGACATAATTATATCCGATGGATGCTTCATTTGGTTGTATTTCGCTTTAGTTAAAAAAAACTGCCTTTTGCAACATTTTTCCCCAAGAGGAGAAATCGAAGATTTACTCTCACGCTCGCTTATATATAAGAGAGCGTGAGAGTAAATCTTCAATTTCCCCTCGTGCGAAAAAATGTTGCAAAAAGCAGTTTTTTTTAAAACGAAAGCGAAATACAACTAAATGAAGTATCCACCGGATATAATTATGTCTTCGCTATTGGATGATGTAGTTTTGAAACAAAAATACTTCCCCCATCCAGCTGGAAACTGCGTTTTCTCTCGATGGGTGGTTTTATTACTGGGGTGTGGTACGATCACGTGGCTGTCTTTCTCGTCAATGACTGGATGACGGTAATTTGAGCCTTGACTACAATATTTTAAAACTCGATGTGCATATGTGCAAGATTTTATTAAAAAAAGTTTATTATTTTTCTTCGGTGGGGTTTGAATCCACGACTCTCAGTGAAATTTCCATAAATACAAAAAGTCGGGAAAATTTTCCGAAAATAACCCGGGTTGAGGTAGGGCCAAACAGCAAAGGACCACATTCAGGGATTAATCTAAGGGGTATACCCCGTTAGGCATAAGTACGTTATGCGTAATGACGTTGGGCATAAGTGCGTTAGGCATGATGGACGTTAGGCATGACGGAAATTAGGCATAATGGACGTTAGGCATAAAATGACCCAAAGAACAGCCCATGAAATAAATAAGAGGCCGTACACTAATTACGTAAGCATTTATGGGGGGATTTTGTCATTTTCTTACGTTCCATATAAATAAAAAATGATTTGTATGGGAAAATTTTATATGGGCGAAGGGGGGTTTGAAAAACCCAGAAAAACTGCTTACGTAATTAGTGTACGGCCCCTAAGGCAGAATTATGCCAAACGCCCGTTATGCCTAATGTACATTATGCCTAACGTCCATTACGCCAAACGTTCATTATGCCTAACGTCCTTATGCTAACGTCGTAGACCCGATTCTAAAGCATGTCCAAAGGGAAATGAAAAATTCTCTCAATTATTATTTCTAGATACGTGTATGTAGCATACTGTGATAGACGATTTTCGCCAACTGGCACCGGTTCTGATAATGCATTTCAACTTGTTTCAAACAGCTGTGCAAAAAAATATGATCCCCAACGGAAAATGAGCGAGATCGAAGAGTTTTATCATAGCTTCTTGGTGGAGGCTGCCTATCCGATTCTGGAGCTTCTTCTAACAACGCTGCAGTCTTTGATAATCAAAACGAACGTTTTAAATTATCCCGACGATTCTACTCCACTTCTTCTCTTCTTCAAGGGGAGAGTTCTACAAAATCGTTTGTCGTATAGAGATACATATTATGTTGGTGTCGATTGTACATTGTACATCGGATATATAACTAAGTGAAACAAAGCGATTTTTCAATAATTAATGTCACTTAGCTGCTCGTTTGATTTCCACTGAACTATTTCCAATTTTCGAACCGTTACAGCCTTCGTTAAAAAAAAGTGGAAATCAAGTGAGCAGCCAAGTAACATTAACTATTGAAATATAGCTTCGTTTCACTTAGTTATATATCATATCCAATGTACAATTTAAAAACTGACACCAATAGAATATGTACTTTCATACGACTAACGATTTTAAAAGAATCCTCCCCTTGAAGAAGGCTCGAAATAGATTCGAAACTTCGGAAGTATGTATTCTAAAACAATCAAATTGATTATCCAAGACTGCAGCGCCGATAGAAGTAGATTCGCTATACCAACATCAGTCGAACTATCTTCATCATTATACGATTCTGTTTTTGAAACTTGTATACAAGTGTGACCAACTCTTTTAATAATGTTAGTTATTTTTTTTAGAGCGATTTCTGCAAACCTTGGCCACATTATTTCAAAAATTCTAACGCGTAGTTAGCTTCCCGACAAAATTCTGACATTTGAGCAGGTCTTAAAATGAATGCAAAATGAAATTTTGTTTCTGTGAACGACCGGCCAAAAGTCAAAATCCATTGATTTAGTGAATTTGATGCACCCTTGCAGAAGTCTATTGGATCCGAACTTCACCATTCATTATCAAATATTTCAAATACCTATCCGTCGGAATATCTATTGGCGCCGTACTGCCTGTAATCGCGTATTTGTCCCAAATGAATAGAAAATCCAGCAAAGATGGGACAAAAATGCGATTACAGGCAGCGTATCTGATACTTCACAGCAAATTCCACGCATATGATAAGCTCTCAACGATAACAGAAACTCTCGTAGCTAATGAATAACTGCCGCATCCTGTCTCTGTTTGTTGACTGCCCACAGGATTATTAATTATTTCCGGGGGATAAATATTCCACTCGTGATATGGACTTCCACCGCAACTGCAGTTGTGGGTACAAATCGCATTATATTCGCTGCAAAGCAGCATGCACATTATCCGAAACAAACTGTACTGCTGAGTGCTGACCACACATTTCTATTACAATATTAGCCGGAAGCTAACATAACATCCGCTACAATGTCCAAAGGGGGACCCGGATCCGTAGATAGGGTGGGCTTTTGCTGCTGGATGTTATGCGGGACCATAAAAAAGCAAACCACTGCTGCATCGGTGAACGGACAATCGTTGACCTTGAACTCAATGCCTGGCATGCATAATGGGGCTTTTACCGGAATAGCAGCCGAAAAGTGGTTTAGTAGCCGAACGTGATAACCATCCTTTGCGATATTTTGTCATGGTTAGGATGCTTACCAATTTCTATTTTTATCTTAATCTGCATGTTTCCTCTCACACTTTGGTATTCTAAGTAGATTTTCTTATGATCTTATTAACATCGAAAGTGATGTGATGTGTGATTTTTTATTGTAAAGAAAGCTTAGCTTAGCCGTGGTTTTTTTTTTGGATTCATCATAGTTTTGTCAAGTTTTTTCTATTTTTGCGTCAATAAAAATGTATTTCTAAATAGTTTTGTTGATTCTGTCATATTCTAACGGTCCTATCAATTCTAGACTTTTGCCTCTACTCGTTCTATCATAAAACAGATATCTTAGTCTCGAATTTGACAAAATAACATTTCAGAAACTTTCTAAATTTAATGTAAATGGACAGATAATAGCTGAGAGATTATAATTGCAACGGCCAATCAAACCATAATTGAACGTTGTCACTATTTCATAGGCAATGATAGAATCGAATCTTCACAACGTTTTGTGTGACTAAGTGCAGCAGTCCTATCGACTTGACGGGCTATTCCCATTCAGATGTGTCAGCTGTGACGTATCCTATTAAATCATCAATTTGCTGTCGTTGCTCAACTACCATTTCCATCGTGTAACGGTAGCTGTAGAAATGCGATGAACCCACTAACGTACCACGTGCTCTCCAATGTGCGCATCGGAATCGATTATACAGCGAGTTCTCACCAACTGTTCAGTTACGGTTATATGTATTCAAATTGATAACAGCACTCAATGGAAACGCGGCTTTTTGTCTTTTTCACACATCGAGACAATGCCGTAAAGCTTTAAAATTACTAAAAATAAATTCGATTGGAGGCTCAACAGGATAATTGCCGTATACCAATCGAATCATTTAGGCCTATTCAAGTTACCTATTATTTGTTATCAACACATTGAATACACTTCTTGGTGATTGATTTCTAATGTGATATTCAAACAGCAAATTTCCTGTCAGTATGTATGTTACGACGACTCATATTGCTCGAATCCGAACATTGACCATTGATTACTCTGCATCCCCAATGGAGGAACGACACACACTTGCCGCCAATTTGGTTTCCATGGTAATCTCCAATTTATTACGCTGACTGTTAGTTGCATCTTTGTTGGTAATCGTAATAGCGTGTTGTTGTGTGCTGAACGGACAAGTGAATCCCGGATTCAATCTATAGGTAGCTATCTATACATGTATTGGCCGATCAACTTCTGCCAAGTTGATGACACTTTATTAGGTTTATTTACCAATTTTGTTGACCTCGTTTGCGGCAATCTGAGATGTGTATTCATTAATACAGCGTCATTTACGCCGGAGAAGAAAATTGCTTTCTCAATTAAAAGTAAACAGAGATGTAGATCCCCACTCAGACACCCGGACAGGTGTCTTTTTGATGGGTAATTCAAGGAATCAACTAGGTAATATCTTTAGGCAGCGAATCAAGCTTGCTAAGAGGCACGACCACGTGCCGACCAGGGGGGCTAGGAAAAACGAAGATTTTCGCATTAACATCGCATTCTCAATTGTGCCTTCAGTGAAAGTAGACTGCGGAGCAACGAAATTTTCAAAACGGGATTATGTAGCTAATTATTTAAAAATATCGCAGGAAACCTTGCAGACTTCAAAGAATATAATATATTATCATGCATATTATGACAAAATTATATGGATTATGAAAATATTTTTCAGAACTTGCTGAACGGTTTCGACTTTGTTCCGAACAATGCAATTTAATGACCTAAGAGGTACTTGGCAGTTCAATTATCAAATGCAGCGCTGATCGCTGCGGTCCTCTTGCAATCAGTTCCAATGAAACCATTTTAAAATTTACTTTGAAAATCTTGAAATCTTACTCTATATGTATATAAATTTGCAAGATTTTTTTTTTTTTAATTTTATGGAAAACTAATCGGAATTTCCAAAAGGAATTCTTTATGATTTCCATATTCGATTTTTTTCCAAATGGATTTCTTCAAATTTTCTTTCTGGATTTCTTCAAATTTTTTGATCGAATTTGACCGAAATTCCTTTTGACCTAAATGGTTGTTTGGCAGAAAGTCCAATTTGGTCGAAAATGTAATTCGGACCACTTCATAAACGCAGAGTATACCTGGGCTCTTAGTAGAAAGCCAACTTCGCGATGCCGGGGAGCGTGTTCACCTCATAAACCAGAATACAACAGAATTTGTCCGATGAGATTCTCCGTTCTCCAAACATTGACCAACGAGACTAACAGTTCAAGGATCTCAAGCGTCATGCGGTTTGCCTCATTGGCAAATCATGCCAATTGACCCTGCTTGGTGAAACTCGCTAGCTCACGGATCAGGTATCAAAGGGTCGCTTATCGACTATCGGGGACGCATAAAAAGCAAAGTTTGTGAAAGGCTTACTATTCAAGGGCTACACTTCCTAATAACTGAACTACCACCATTTACTACATACTAATCTTCTATATAATAAAAATGAAATGGTCTGTGTTCGTATCCGCATAACTCGAGAACGGCTGGATGGATTTTCTCCATTGCTTCAGCAGTTAAATTCGTTATAGTTTCCGACGGGTTTATATGATATGTCCTCATGCGAATATCACGAGTTAGGTTGAGTAAATCGTGAAAAACTAGATTTAAGGTTCATATGGAGTTTCGCATGGGCAGCTCACAACGCGCATTTCGCCTACTATGCAGGACAACGTCTGCCGGGTCGACTAGTCAACAATATTTATTTACGACGTCACTACTAGCTGTTAGCTAATCCGGATCTGGGTATCGATGATCAGTACGGAAGCTTCCGATGGTAATCTGGGGTTCGATGCTGGGCAACCACTGGTCCTTGTGGTATGAATCGTGGTATTCGAGAAACACCGGTCGGAATCCTGATGATAGGTCGGACGGAGGGTTGCTTTCGATGGGTTTTTGCTTTCTTACGCCACCTCCGGTGCTTGGTGACATCATGGAAGTTTTTTCTATCCGGATTGCAATGGCGGATGATAAACGGTCTCACAACGGCGTAGAGTAAGAGGAACATCGGGAATGGACAAGATCTGTCGTTCACATCGGCGTCGTCGACTAAAAATCCTGTGAATGGCCAGAAGTGTTTCGATCCCGCTCGCGGTTCGCTTACCGTGTTTACGTCAACTGTTACGCTGTCGTCGAGGGTTGTAGTTATTCGCCACGGATTCGCACCATCAGGATCTGAGGTCGAACTTTAAAATAGATCATAAGAAAAGCCCCTTGAATGGCCCCGAGGCACCCAGAATTAATAACCTGTGACGTAATAGTCTAACCCTTTCTCTTATTCACATTTGTTTTGTCAACTTTACCTTTTTCTTATTGTTTTAACATGTGCATAGAAGACGGTTCTTTTGTTTGTGATGTATTCGTCTTTTAACTGTAATTTTATCAAAAAAGTTTTACTTGTTTTTAACACAATTAACCTTGCAATTAACCCTCTTTTACATTTATAAACTTCAAAAAACGTGACACATTTTAGCTGTTTGCCTTAACAACTGGACCTCGAGCCGGAAATTATGCACGCTCGCACTTCGACTCCGTTCAAGATTCACGATTGGAAAGAAGTTCTCATCGAATCCCCGGTCTTTTATACAAAATGCCGTTTCTTAGAAACTGACACCGATATGCATTTTGATGTCGCACCCTATTCTACACTTTCACCTGCGCTCCATCTGTGAATCGCAGAGGCGTCGCGTCCGCATGTGCAACCTGTGCACTGCACATGTGGCAATTTTATCCCCAACATTTAAACTCTCAATAGATTTCTTGTCTTTCTAATCCAAACATATATTTGAATTATGTGCATTTGATAGAAGTTTCATGCAAATTTGACTATTAGATACATATACGGAAAATATGCATAATTTTGTTGTACGCGGCATGTGATGTGAGGCAACCAAATGCTGCGTTGGGGGCGCATTATATTTTTCTCTACGATACCGAACCGACCCACCGACACCACATGTTGTATCAACACGGAACTTTCAGCCGTGAACGCTTTGGCATGCATCATACACGCATTATTTTGCATGTGTGGAACATCTGCTCTCAGCGCAATCGGCGATGTATAGGTAGTCAAAGCGTTCTTCGCAAAAGAAGTGCACGGTTTGGTGCCTATCGAGAACCGCTTCAAACAGCGCATGCGCGATTCGGGAAAGAGAGCGCAATCGGAACAAAATCGAAAGAGAAGAGTAAAGCGCGCTCATTTCTGCTCCCTCAAAGGGGCCGTCCACAAAGTACGTCACGCCTCTAGGGGGGAGGGGGGATTCTGAGCAGCGTGACGATCCATACAAAAATGTTGGGGTTTTTTTTACAAAAAACGTGACGAAGGGGGGAGGGGGGGTTGAAAATCCACAATTTTTACGTGACGTACATTATGGATCTTCCCAAAGCGTTCCATAACGAAAGTTTTGCGTTGAAAAAACACCGCGAAGCAAGAGCGCTTTTGATATTTGATATTGAATGGGATGGCCTGTTTACATATCCACTAATCCTGGCGACAATGTACTGTTCGATGATACAAGCGCGACAGCTCAATTTAAACAGAAATTGTCATCTGCTAATAAGCGTTTGAAATAAAGCCTGTTTACAAATACGCTTATTATCAGGGATGCCAGGGGATATTTTCAAATGTCTTCGCGGTCGAGTAAAAATGTCTTCAAATGTCTTCAATAACAAAATTATGATTATCAGTGATTTTTTTTTAAATCCAATAGGTTTGTAATTTCAATCATCTCCTTGTTTTATGTATAGCTTATTTTTTAACTCTCAAATTGTTAGAATTCAAGAAAATATTCTTTTAAATCTTCATGAGTAAGGGAAATGACTTTCCCTTGGATTTTCTAATGAGTCTTTAAATATAATTCCAACGGATTTTTGTAACTGAATTTCCTTGTGGAATTCTTATGAATTTATTTTTGAAGAATTGCCTGTAGGGATTCGAAAATACCGTGATATACCTGAAGAAACTTCCATAAGATTTTCTGAAGAAATTTCCGGAGAAAGAAATTTCTGGAGAAACTTCAGGATAAATTCCTGATGGATTTTTCGGAGACTTTCTAAAGGAATCCCTGAAGAAATTTGCGGAGGAGCTGCTGTTGGAACAACCACAGGATTTTTTGAAGGAACTTTCAGATAAATTTCTGAAAGAACTTCCGGATGAAATGCTAATGGAACTTCCGGAGGAATTACAGGAGAAATTCCGGAGGGATTTTCTGGAAGAATTACTGAAGAATTTTCCTGAGGACCTCCTGAAGGATTTTTCTGAGCAATTACTGAAAGGGTTTCTGAAGAAATATCTGAAGAAACTTCCGGAGGAACTTCTGAATAACTTTTTGGAGAAACTTCCTGAGGTATTGCTCAGGAATATTGCGCAGGAATTTCCGAAAGAATTACTAGAGGAAATAACAGAGAAATTCCAGAGTACAGTTCAAGAGGTATTATTGGAGAATCTTTCGGCAACATTCTCGGAGCATCATCAAAAGGAATTCCTGGAGAAACTTCCCAAATGATTCTTAGAGGAATTTTCGAACGAATGCCTGAAGGAGCTTCGAGAGCAATTCCTGGAAGATCTGCTGGGGGAAGTCGTGAAAGAAACAATTTAAGGAATTTCTGAAGGAGCGACTGGAGGAATTTGCGACGGAATTCTTGGAGGATCTAACAGAGAAATTTCTGGACATACTTATGGAGGAGCTACTAGAGGTATTTCTAAAGGAAACTCTGGAGAAATTTTCTGAAAAATCTCTGAAGGAATTGCTGGACGAATTCCTGGAGGAATTTCATGGTAAATTTCAGAAAGAATTCCAGAGATTTATTTACTGAAGAAATTCCCAGCTAAAATACTGGAAGAGTGCCCAAAAATATTTCTTGAAAAAACATCAAAGGAATTCAAGGAAGAATTCAACAAGGAACTGTAACGAGTTTACCCTGAACTATCTACTGAGTCTTTAATAAAAACTGGAGGATTTTTTTTAGGAAATTCCTCCGATTTTTTTTTCAGAATATACAAAAATCGAAAGGAACATTGTTTAATTTGAATTTTAAAAATAGATAAAAAATGCTTCCTCGACATTTTCAATCTTGTTTGACGTACGGAATAATATGATTCAAACGCCCTATCAAAACACCGCAGGGCACTTGACTCAACCTTTGACAGTTGAAATATGGGCGTGACGTTTTCATTGATTTTTTTTTTCTAAAATCCACGGAAAATTCATCGAGTTCTTCAAAATTTTTTTTCTCGACGGGTTGATGGTGGTTCTAGCCCAACAACTTATACAGTATCCCCCCGCTTATCTGGACCTCACTAATCCGACGACTCGTTAGTCCGGATCTCACTAATTCGGAATTTTCCGGATTAAAAAGTATCAACACCCATTTAAACACATTATGCTGTCAATTTTCAAATTTGTGCTGTGATTTTGTTTTGGTTCATTTGTATGGATTTGACAGTCGGATTAACGGGAGGAACCTCGATAGTCCGGCCATACATTTGTCGGATCAGCGGGGGTATACTGTAGTAAAATTCTGTCTTTTTTTGCCGTTTAAAATAAATTAGAATGGCCATTGCGTTCTGATACAATGATCGAAATACCTTTTTAGCAGACACGTCGAAAACGCCACCGCTACCAAGGAAAATTTAAACGAATGCTGCCATCGGGAGTTTTTAACCAGCACATAACTAAAATGTGTTGCAGTTGTCGACCTTATCAACCGACTAGTGTAAATCTCGCGCTTAGTTTCATAGGAGAGTAACTGCATTGATCGATTCCTCTTAATCGATTTTATGTTTTGTTAATAACTCAATTGTTTCAAAAGCTACAACCGTGATTATTGATTCTGGTGCAAGATACAATCATCCTTTATCACATTAAATCATTATATCATCGAAAAACTAGCGCAATTCGGTACAATAATGAAAAGAAAACATCGACGAAGAGAAATCGATCTATACAGTTACGCCCCTATGAAACTAAGCGCGAGAAATGTGTTTTTACTTTTGGAATTTTAAGCCCGAGACATTAGTCTATTATGTATAACTTTAGAAATATTTATATGATCTGCATATAGAAGTCACAAAATTTATAAGTTAGTCATCAAATTATATTATCTATTCGCTGGCTTATTGATTGTCTTCAAGTATCTTTAAATAAGAAGGTAAGTCTTCAAATATTTTAAAAAGTCTTCAAAATGTCTTCATGAAATAAATGTCTTCACTGAGATTCAAATGTCTTCAAATTGAAGACATGTCTTCAAATCTGGCATCCCTGCTTATTATATTCGAAATTGAAGTATCCGACAATATTAACATAATGTAAACAGACATTTCTCGCGTGATTATTGAAAACATCGTAAGTCCAAATGAGAGACTCTCTTTCATTATGCTATCTTTTGCTAATATCTAGGCTAGTTTAAAACTTGTTGCAATATTTTCACATCAGCACACTAGACAAAGCTATTTTCTTCAGGTCGGTGCAGATCTTCTAATGAAAATCAGAATTACCGAAAATGAAACGGGTCAACTTTTTCAAAGAAATTTATTCTTGAAGGTTTTTCTTCGATAAATCCAATATATTTGGTTAGGGAGGGGGTACGTCAAATGTCGATGGTCCACACAAATTTATGAAAGTTTTTATGAGGTAATGTTCATGCTGATGGACGGAAAATTGTTCGACATCTGTCCAGTCCAGAATATTGATCAAAGAAATAAATTGTAAATAGAATAAGTATTAATTGAGAAGAGTTAAGGCTATGAACTTCATTGTTTATTGTATAGACTTTATTTTTCTGATATGACATGCTAATTACAAATTATTATTAGTAACTTTGCATGATTGATATAATTTCCTTTTTTCTATTTAAAACTTCGTCTCATTTTAAGAAATAACTCAAATTAGAATTGAAAGTGCCAGCTCAATAATTTATGAATAGATTATTTGTCACATTGGAAACGATTCTGATGATACTATTTTTTTTACGAACTATAAGCTTAGTTTAGTTTGAGTGAATTCAGAAAATAAGAATTTGCTAAGAACCAGTTAGATGCAACAAAATAAGCAAAACTTATTGAGAAACGCGCTGGAAAATGATTCGTTTATCATTTCTGGTACATTTTATGTGTTTTTCTCGGAATATTAAAAAAGTGCACAGGTTGAAGAATTCACCACGCGACGCCTCTGGTGAATCGGTATCTAAACAACAGGGTTGTCTCAGAGTCTATAATATTATAAAAAAGATATTTTAGTAACTAGATAAAGATTGTCGCTGTCGTCGTTGTCCGGAACATCTTTTGCTGGCGAGGGTAAGGGATCTAAATGTCAATGAAGGAAAAATACATACGATTTGACAGTTTGATACCACACATGTTTCGGACAGCAGAACAAAGGGAACTGAAGCGACAATCTTTATCTAGTAACTAAAATATCTTTTATAATATACATAGAGTTGAATTAGAACGCAACAAATAAAATGTAAGAAGTTTGTTTTAGAAACAACTAAGGGAAGATACATAAAATACGTCACGCAAAAATGCTAACATACGTCACGTTTTTGGTATCAATTCTCTAAAAATTTTGCCATGCTTCTCAAAACCCTCCCTCCCCCTGAATGCGTAACGTACTTTGTAGATCACCTCTAATAAAACACTTCAATACACTTCCCAATAAAGGAAGTAACTTTGGTAAGGGATTAAAAAGCTTTAGAAGTGTACAGTCGCGTGAAGTCACAAACAAACAAACAAACAACAAACAAAAATGTTGAACAAAAATGAAAGTGTTAACAGAAATTCCCCGGAAGTCCGCCAGGATTGCTGAAGGAAATTCTCAGAGAAATTTTCCAAGGATTCAAGGATTAGTTCGGTGAGAAATTACATTACGTATTCGTGGATGAATTTTGGAGGACTTTTTGAGTAATCCCGTATAAATTTAAGAAATTCCTTTGGAAGCTCCTCCAAAAGTGTTTCCGGAAATTCTTAGAGGAGACTCTCCAGAAATTCCAGCGAGAACTTTTCCAGGAATTCCACTAGGCATTCGTACATTTTCAATCAGACTTAATTTAAAATTCATTCAATTACTGTCTAAATTTCAAACCAAAACAAAATTCAATCCTATTCAAATTTAATTTAAATCAGAATCCCAATCTAATTCCAATACAATAACAATTCAATTCAAGTTCGATTCCAATCCGTTTCCAATTTCAATCCAATTCCAATTTATTCTATTACATGCTATTTATTTAGTATTCGTGGAAAAGCAACAAACACATCAGCACATGAATGAAAAAATTACGGAATATTACGTTTGTTGAATTGGTCGGACTAACTTGGGCTCAGTCAACACAAAATCGTATATGATGCAACATAAGATGCTATTGTGGAGGCGATATACGTACATGCTGTATGGAGAAGTACCTATATCGCCCCCACTTTAGCATCTTATATGAAATATCATTCGGAATAATTTGTTCTGCTTTCTGCGGCCGTGAAATTGATTAACTACTGAAACTCGCTAGCTCATGGGGATTGGATCTTAGGGTCGTTGGACACATTTCGTACACCATACACAAGTGGCATTTTGCCCGTTACGTTGGGATATGGATACTTGGAAGTAGTGCGTAACGATGTAAATCCGGCCATATCGTCAGGCTCAGTACAACACTGAAGCTGTCAATATGACGTCCCTAACCCCAAATTCCAAGGTGTCAGGCGACCCGTGCAGAGGGGGTGGTAAAACAATTAGCCAGGTCGTTAACGAAGCCTGTGGAGGTTTCAAAGAATGAGGGCTGCTTCGGCGGCAAGCGGGTGGCAGTGGGTGGTGCACATGTGGTGCAAGCGAATGGGAGCTGGGGGTATTACTCGTAATACCCCCACAGAGTGAGGGACAGAGTGTATGGGTGAGCACACAAGTAAGACTCGCATGGTACGCATGGTCGGTAGTGTTAGAATGACTGAAGTCTGGTGAGGCCTGGCAGAAGTATCGGGGAGCAGATACCTCTGCGGCACCTCAAGTAGGGGACACGAAAGTCTCGCTATGACTGGCAGGAGTGTCGGGGGGTTGATGCTTCTGCGGCACATCAGAAATAGGAGACATGAAGGGGTCTGCCTCTGCACTATCAACCTCTACTCCACTACAGGAAATTCGAATAGAACTTAAAAGAAAAAGGCCCCTTGTCATAAACCTGGCCATCAATAATTAGTACCCCGTAACGTCACTTCACCTAACCTCACTCTTTTTTCCTTTTCTTGTATATAATTACCTTTTTCTTGGATTTTTTACAGTTTTTTTAACGCCTTCTTTTGTTTCGTCCGGTATTGTGTATCATATTACTAGATTTTAACGTGTATTAGTTTTAGATAAGAGGTGAGCCAGCCAAGGGCTAAAAACCTCTCAAATAAAGACATAAAAAAACCATACTAACACTTAACAATTATATTTTTAATGGACTAACAAAACTAGCAATAAACAGACGCGTTTTTGCAGCTTTTTGTTGCACTAGCTGATCCTAATTTATTAGAGAAAAGACACCACAAAGAATTAGAAACTTCACCATATTTGAGGATTTATAACAACTATACCTCACAAATTAAAATCTACAAACACGCGCACTACAATTACTTTGGAGGTTCAGAGTCAGAAAAAAAGGAGTTCTTTGGAAATCGGCTTACTTTTATAATGCCGTTTCGCATAAAATTAACCATTTCCTTTTTTGTTAATGTTTTTCTGTTTGTTTCTGTTAAGGTTGTGCTGTTTTTAGAAACTCAAACTGCTCGAATTCGATCAAATGTCAATCTTGTGGTATGAGTGAACAAAATACATACTTTCATGTTGACATTTGAGATGAATTATTGTTTCTTTTTATTGGTCATATTCCAGGGGACTGAAGAGAAGGCTAATACGCCTACCCACCATTCGTTCAATATGGCGTTCAATGTATTTGTTTTAATCTCGTTTAATTCATGATAACAAAGCTACACAAGTATCGACGGGCTATTTTTCAACATAATAAAGCCATAGAAACACAAAAAGTTCGATAAACCACAACTAATTGCAAGTTTTCGTCAGGAAAAGTTAATTTCCGATAGGGGAACTGTACCGGTTTTGGCCTGTTCCTAATTTGGCCAATTTTGCGAATAACTCCAAGAACAAACCAATTCGCAGGGGTTTTATCAGTTCCAGCAAGAGATATATGCCTCAATTGCCTCAACCTTCAACGCTGCTTTCAACTGATCGATTATTTTGGAAAAATATGTATTTTTCAGGGTTGGCCAAATTAGGCACTAAGTTGGCCAAAACCGGTGCACTTCCCCTAATTAGCATTAACTGCGTACGAACCAATCACCCAGAATGAGCAGCTGAATTCGGGTATACGACCCAGGAACTGGGTATCAAAAACAGCAGTACTAGAAACAATTTTGGGTAGAGTGCCATTGTACCGCGGATGACAGGCATTTCACCCTCCTGTCATATTCAGAGGGGAGAATGGGTGAAAAGGACTTGTGGTGGAGCCAGCAAGTAAATATTGGAACCGAACGGTTACACTAGTGTGCGTATGCAACGATGTTATCGATCATTTGGTACTATGGGTTCGATCATTTAGTAGATTGTTATAAGCTCCTTGCGGAGACTGAGTTTCAGAATGTGTTGCATATGGTGAACTTCTAGTGCGAAAGTTAGTTAGTTCTAATAGTTCGTTGTTTGATTTTTACTAATAACGGTATGGGGTCCTCCTTAGCCGTGCAGTAAGACGCGCGGCAACGAAGCAAGACCATGCTGAGGGTGGCTGGGTTCGATTCCCGGTGCCGGTCTAGGCAATTTTCGGATTGGAAATTGTCTCGACTTCCCTGGGCATAAAAGTATCATCGTGCTAGCCTTATGATATACGAATGCAAAAATGGTAACCTGGCTTAGAAACCTCGTAGTTAATAACTGTGGAAGTGCTTAATGAACACTAAGCTGCGAGGCGGCTCTGTCCCAGTGTGGGGATGTAACGCCAATAATAAATAACGGTATAGTGCGCCAATTGCAGTAGCTCAAACATAATGATTGAAATTTTGTTTTCATTTAGTATGAGTAGCTGCACCTAGTACTTAAACTCCGTTATTAGTGGAATCCCAACCACGAACTAGCTGTAGAAAGGCTTTTGCACTAGAAGTCCACCATACAACACATTTTGAAGTTCAGCCTCTGAAATGAATTGTTGACAAACCATTAAATGATCGAATCCAGATTGCTAGATGATCGATAACATCCTTGTGCGTATGGTCATATTTTAGGTTAGACGTGAGTATAGTATTTTCAATGTGCGTATTTATATCTCATCTCATAGATCGCATCGCTTACCGAAGTGAATCCAGATAGAATATCCTTTACAACGAATACAATATCCTATCCCAAGATGCAGAGATGCAGAGAGATTTCCACGGGAAATTCTACAAAATTTCTATGAGAAATGCTTAAAAATTTCCATTGGATATATTACGAAATTTTCTAAATTCTCGAATTACGTTCTGTATCGGATTCGAAGTATGTACGTGGTTTAGAACACAGAGCAAAGTTTCAAATACGACATTTATAGATTATCTTTTATTTGGTTCCTTAAAGTGTTCATGTCATTTAAGCATGGTTTTGAATACACTCGCAAGTCGTTTATATTGTTCAAATTTTCAGATTAGTTGTTTCTCTTGACAAAATGTTACTGTATTTGCAGTTAAAGTACAGGTGTATTAGTTGTGAATCTCGTTGAACGCACATTTTTGCAATCACTTTGAATTAGACATAAAATCAAAGATAAAAGCAGATTAAGTGGAAATGAATTCAATTAAAATATAAAGCAAAAAGTGTAATTATGTGAACTCAATTGATCCCAAGCACCTTTCCACCAAGCAACAATGAATTCAAATTGACCAAATTATCTTTCAAGGGCACACTCATAATTCTCGGAACATTTTCTTCCGCTAATGAGAACACTCCTCAAGCTGCAAACTGGCCCAGCAGCAAGATTTCTCTCGCAATCGTTCCTACTCTCGTCATCCTAATTAGATTCCGTTTACCGCGCGGTGATGAGCACTTAGTGCGCTGCCTCTACCGATGGGTGGGTACCCGGCGATAAGATTCCTGACCTAGTTTTCGTCGCCCACCGGAGCATTATCTGCTTACAGGCCCAGATGGAAGAAGCTCCCTAGCATTGTAAACCGCAAAATTTGCCCAAAAGCGGTGTCACTTTTTTTTGTCATTTACGGAATTCAAATATGGTTTCACCTTATCCGCGCCGGTCGCTCTGCGGTCGTTGTGCTAATCCGTTTTTTTTTTCTCATCGCAGTTTTAAATCCTCAATGGAAAGGCGAAACCGAGAAAACTAACATACCGCTTTGAGCACCATGAAAACCACATCAGACGGGTATTGATGCTGCCATTTTCCTGCTGGGTGAATGCCTAGAAAATAGATTCTCGAGAATGACTTTGGGTAGTTGTATGTGTGTTCCACTATTAATGGTTCTGAATGCAATGCAAACTATCAGGCGAAGATAGCTCTGTCTTTTGTTCATTTTCAACGACCTTTCCAAGTGCTTGATAATATGAATATCGTAGTCGTTGAAACGAATTGAACTTCCCCTGCATAATTTTTACGCAGTTGAGAAGAGCGATCGTCAACTCGATTGCCCACAAGCTCTAGCAGGTTATTTAAAAATTTGATTTTTGTAGTCAAATGTGTGTCAGTGACGCACAACGGTCAACCCGCGACGCAGAAATCATAAAACACATAGTCTCCAAATTTCCGTGAAGAGGAAAGTATATTTTTACCTTTTTCCGCGCCCCTAAGTATGAGCACTGGAGGGCTATTTTGAGAGCGATCAAGATTGTGATGACCATTTAAGAAGAGCAAGTGTTATGTACAAATCGATCATCTATTTATGGCTGTTCGTGCGTAAGTGTTTGAATACGTGCATATGGTAATTAAACTTATTCGTAGCCCTTGATACGGCTTTGCACGGATTTAGTGTATACCTGAATATATAAAATGGCAAGTGTAAAAGTCATTTGAAATAAAATGAGTATTTTACTTTTGTTTATTCACCACAACAACCCAGACAGAAGCCAATTACTGAATAACAAAACATAATATGGACTTGATTGATATAAAGATTAAAAAAAAACAGACTACAAGATATGCTATGGAAAGAACAAATTAATATCTCGAGATATTGATCACTTCTTACAAATAGCATACCACTTTATGGCAATCAGAAAAGCATATCACAGTATCATCCTGTTTATATTGTATTGATATTGATATTGTCGCCTGATCTTTTTTCTCTTATTTTAATCATGTCCATACCTATCACGCTAAATCACGCTTTGTTATTATTGAGCAA
Source organism: Armigeres subalbatus (assembly GCF_024139115.2). Classification (NCBI taxonomy): domain Eukaryota; kingdom Metazoa; phylum Arthropoda; class Insecta; order Diptera; family Culicidae; genus Armigeres; species Armigeres subalbatus. The sequence continues at coordinate 138,325,957 of NC_085141.1, forward strand.
TCATCTCGGAAACTATTCTGATAATGACTAGAGTAAAAACTTATCTTAAAAAATTAGAAATTTTCCATAAAAACAATTACCAATAAAGAAATTAGGGTACAAAAAATGCAACTATAAAAGAAGTATTTTCCACAAATAAAGCAAAAGGTTTCATTGAAAAAAATACAAAATTTCCCTAAATTAATTAATATTAGTAATAAACAATTACCTTCAAAATTTTCCACAAAATTTTAATATCTCCACTAAAAACCAATAAAGAGCAATTATAAAAAATATGAAAATAAAAAATATGGAAAAATATAAAGAGGAATAAAGCTGAGCATTTTTTTCATACATGACCAATTCTTTAGAAGAATTTATCGACCAATTTATTTTTTTGCTTTTTACTAATTATTTGTGGCGATACTCAAGGAGTAGCAACTAAGAATTGTACGGGCATAATGATCTTTCTTATTAGAGCTGATTCTCGATAGTGATTCGACGGGTACAAGAAAGGGAGGCACCCATCAGCATGGCTCGGCAAGGTTGACCTGTGTGCTGGCTGAAATGTTATCGGCGGCGGCGTGGGTCGGTTTGAACTTATTTCATGCATTAATAATTCTCCGGAATTATTTCATAAGTTTCTCTAGGAACTCCAAGAAATCTCTTCCAGGAGTGCCTCCGAATATGTTTTTAAAATATTGCTTCTCTTGTATACTAAGTATACGTAAAGGCTATATGTTCGCTCTAGAAAAAAACTTTTAGAAGGCCCGGAGACCCATAGTGTTATATACCGATCGACTCAGTTCGACAAGTTGACTTGACTTAACCGATTTGCTTGCGACAAGTTGCATTCGGCGGAGAATCCTGTCTCCTAGTTTCTTATTGAAAGTTGGCAAAATCTATCTGTTGGACGAAGAGTTATGTCGTAAATACTTGTTTTTTGAGTATTATTATTAAGGAGACTTTCAGGCTGGCTTGTCTCCGGCTTCCTAAATACTTATTTGATAACTTGTATTAGAAATCTAAATTCCTCCAAAGTTTCATCGGATTTTTTCAAGAATTCATGGAAAGTTCTTTAAGAAATTCCTCTGCAAATTGCTCTAAGAATTCCCTCGAAAATTATTTAAAAACTTTCCCGGCAATTCCTGCTGGATGTACCATAAATATTTTTTTCAATTCTCCCCCAGAATTTCCCCAAGAATTCACCCATAAAATCCTTTAGGATTTTTCCTAACAATTCCTTCATAAATTTCCCCGAAATATCATGAAGAAATTACTCCGGGATGAATAATAGGAATTCTCCCTATTTTTCTTCCACGAAATCTTAGTTTCTTATTGAAAATTGACAAAATCTTATGTCGTATATACTTGTTTTTTAAGTATTATTATTAAGGAGACTTTCAGCCCTATGCTGGCTTGTCTCCGGCTTCCTAAATACCTATTTGATAACTTTTATTACCTGTCATAAGACGAGTTTATACAATCCCATTGAATTCCACCACTTAATGGTATCTTGTCAAGATACAATTAAGTGGTGGAATTCAATGGGATTGTATAAACTCGTCTTATGACAGGTGAAAACATTCCACTAAAAAGCTCAAAATAATTTTCTTATCTACTTTTATTAGAAAAATCACTTTTTGGCACTTATGCCCATCCGATTTACTTGTAACAATTTGGGGGAAGGGTCGTTTGACTGAAAATCATTCGAACGAATGCCACTTGGCCGAAAGTTGTTTGGCCGAATATACCATTTGGCCGAACAGTTTAAAAGTGATTTGGCCGAATAAGTCATTTTGCCGAATAGTTCATTTGGCCGAATAGGTCATTAAGCCAAACAGGTTATTTGGTCGAATAGGTCATTTAGCCGAGTGGGTCATTTGGTCGAATGTGTCATTTGGTCGAACAGGTCATTTGGCTGAACACATTTGGCCGAATGGATCATTTGGCCGAATAAGTAATTTGACGTCTCACATCATCATGACTCACTACTCATTGCGAAAAGAGGCAACTCTCTTCTTTCAGCGCTCTTCGTACTTTTCAAAATGAGAAGTGATTAATGAGAAATGAGAAGCGAGACGATGTACTTCTCACATCACACTACTCATTTTCACGTGAGACGTCTCACTTCTCACTACTCTCTAATAATTTCTCACTTAACACTGTGAAAAACGAGTAGTGCGAAGTGATAAAAGAGACGTCTCACTTCTTACTTCTCACTAATCATTTCTCACTTTTCAAAGTGAGAATCGAGAAGTAAGCATTTAGTGTGAAGTGAGAGGTGAGACGTCGCACTTCTCACTTCACAATAATAAGTTCTCACTTCTCACCGTGAAAAGTGAGTAGTGCGGAGTGAGACGTCTCACTTCTCACTTCTCACTAATCATCTCTCACTATGAAAAGTGAGTAGTGCGAATTGAGAAGTGGAACGACTCCTCATTTTTCACAGTGCGAAGTGAGAAATGATTTGTTAGAAGTGAATGGTGAGACGTCACACTTCTCACTTTCCACTTATCATTTCGCACCTATCATTGTGTAAGTGGGAAGGGCGAAGTAAGAAGAGACGCCTCTCTTTTCACTCATCATTTCTAACTCCCTATTTCTCACTTTTGCAGTGAGAAGTGAGAAATTATGATATAATAGTGAGAAGTGAGACGTCATATTACCTATTTGGCCGAATAACATTTTCGGCCAAATGACCTGTGCGACCAAATGACCTGTTCGGTCAAATGACTTATTCTGCCAAATGACTTATTCGACCAAATAACCCATTCGGCCAAATAATCCATTGGACCAAATGACCTATTCGGCCAAATGACCCGTTCGACCAGATACTAGGGTTTTTTTTTCAATTTATTTCTTCATTATCGAGATTATCAGCCCGTGGATAGCTCATATTAAAAAAAAACATTTTCATTGAATCATAGAATGATAATTTGTTCATGCAGCTTAAGATCAAATTGTTAGTCCCATATCGATACTCCTTCTTATTTTTTTCTTCTTCGTTGGCATTTCATTCCACTACTGGGGCATTGCCGCCTCACAGCTAGTGTTCATTAAGTACTTCCACAGCTATTAACGGCGAGGTTTCTGTTACCATTTTTGCATTCGTATGTCAAGAGGCTAACACGATGATACTTTTATGCTCAAGGAAGTCAAGACAATTTCCCAGGCACCCTCAGTATGGTCTTGCTTTGTAGCCGCACGTCTTACCACTAGGCTAAGGAGGGCCGACACGCCTGAAACAACCCAACTTCTCCGGAAGCTCATCCAGTTCATTCGCAAAAACGACTGATGAACAAAACAGAACCTGAGAAGTGATGGGTGAAGATTTCTTTTTAATGCATGATCCGCTGATGATGGCCGAACTTATGAGTAGGTCAAAACGTTCGGTAATTGCTTAGTTTTTTTTATAATGTTCACCGACAAAAGCCGACGAAAATAATGTCGAGTTAAAAAGTATAGAATGTGAAAAGAATGATAAAAGAATGTCGAATTCTACGGTATTTATGAAAATTCTTCCAGGAATGCCTTTGGAAGATCTTAAAGAATTTCTTCCAAAACTTCCCATATATTGTACCACGAACTATATAGAAATTGTCTAAAGAACTCTTCAGAAATTCGTTTCGAATCCTTACAAAATTCGCATGGAATTCCTCTAAACCCACTTCTCACCTACCTCCAAAAAATCCAAAAGGGATTTTTTTTTGGGAAATTTCGATTTAAAATCCAATTGTGAATTCCTTCAGAAATTGACCCACAAATTCTTAAAGGTACTTTTCTTGAAATTCCTCCAAGGTTTCATGGGAAATTTTTTCAAGAATTCATGGGAAGTTCCTTAAGGAATTCCTCTGCAAATTGCTCTAAGAATACCCTCGAAAATTATTTTAAAGCTTTCCTGGCAATTCCTGCTGGATGTACCCTAAATGTTATATCAATTCTCCCCCCAGAATTTCTCCAAGAATTCACCCATAAAATCCTTTAGGATTTTTCCTAACAATTCCTTCATAAATTCCCCCAAAATATCTTGAAGGAATTACTTTGTAATGTCTAATAAAAAATCTTGCTTTTTTTCTTCACGAAATCCTCCAGGAATTCTCCCAAAAATTCCTCCAAGAGTTGTTCTACGAATTTCTCATGAAATGCATTTATAAATTCCTTCGGAAATGTGATCAAAAATTCCTTCAAGAAATTCGATCCGATATTCCTCCTAAAATGAGGGTGAGGGTCACAATATATCCTCAAGCGCCGTCATCGTAGTCAAATCAATTATGAAACATCCGAAAGTGTTAATGAAAGATTTCATGAAGAAATTCACGAAAAAACTCCTGGATTGAAACCCTGGAGAAGTTTTTGGGTAAATTCTTGAAAGAATTTCGAGTTGATTTCCCGATGAGCTTCCAGGAGAAATTCTCAAAGGATGCTAGAGATGGTCGGGTTTCACATCTTGCCATTCCAATCTGAACCCGAACACGAACCGAAATCAAATTAATAATTTCTAAACCCAACTGTCCAATAGTCGTACAGCTTGCCCACAGACGCGCCGATTTTACTCCGACCGAACCAAATTTCCTGGAAGTGGAGTCAAGGTTGTACAACATATTGGACCGTGTGTGGGGCCCCTAATACGTGGCTTACTTTTGTATGAATCAAAATTATTCTTAATGGATCATACTTTTTGTTCTGATTTGTATACCACTATAATATAAACGATTGGGTTTTCATAAATATACCATATAATATGTAAAATTTGTTAAAAGTTACATTATTACCTACTTTGCTATGAAGTGTGTATATTGTATCAAAAGCAAGCGGATGAAATGGTATAATAAACAAACCATTTTCTAACAACTTTTCGTCTAACGTATCATTGTTATTCGCAGCGAATAACTGCATCTCAAAAGATGCATTTATTGATTGAGCTGAATAAATAAACAATTCCGATGGTTGGAACATAACCGGAAGCTGGCACAGCATAATACGATCAGCAAAATAATCTCAAATAACATAACATCAAAATTCCAACAAATGCATAGCATCAACATCCCAAACAAGTGCCCTTGTACCAGTTCGTTCATCGTTGGCAGAAGCTCAGAATCGCTTACATTTTTGATTTGGTCCCTACTTCCTGCCGACGACGACGACGACGACGGTGGCGGTGGGAATGTTTCTATCGTCAATATTTGGATCTCGCAGGTCGGTATCTGCGTCTTCATCGTCATCGTAGTTGACGTCGCCTAATAATATGGGTGATAACTTTTGAACCCCACCTTCACTCCCGATAGGATGTTCCTTACAGAAACAGCTGATGTGCAAACTAATCTCTCTATCTTCTCTCGTCGAAATGACAAACTTTCGTTGCCGAGCATGCCGATCTGTGTCGTCGGCGAGATAGGCGGCAGGTTAAATATGACGACTAAATATCATCGTCTCAGCCGACGTTGTCAAAACAAATTTCAAATTCAATCGCAAACTATGGCGGAGGGTGGTCTGATACGCACTTTGAACAAACCCCTTTAGGATGAGAATGACATTATTTTACGTAAGGGAACTATTAACAGCTTTTTCCTCGAAGTGACCGTGCAATAACAATACAACAAAATCAAAACTATTTGAATGTTTCTGCGTATGATCCTATCGTTTGGACAATTGCACGTTACCAGCGCATAATAGATCACGGTTCCCTAAATGCTCTTCTATTCACCCAATTCCGCTCACTCTTTCCCCGTGGTAGAAGCGAACGTATAATGCTTTCATTATGATTCAATTCAGGGCGGCCTTTTGTGAGCCAATCGAGTGTGATATTTATTGCGCGATTCTCGTACAATTTGCCACCGGTGCAAAAATTATTAACTCGCTAGTCGCCGCTAATTGGATTATAATGCGGCTGTATGAGAAGTCGTGTTTTGGCAAAGTGGTGCACGGTTTTGCCTCTAGAAGTGTACCATTCATCCGTATTGTTGTTTCCTGTTCGTTGGTTCGTCCTCGAGGAAGTAAGCCTGACCTTCTGACGAGTTCATTTATATAACGTGGTTTTGGTTTTGGTGGGATTTGGAATAGATTCTCCTTAAATATTTTATATATGATGTAGCTATATACAGCATTGAATGTAAATCTAATAAGCGTGAGAATGTAAATCTTGAATGACCAATTTATTGTTTATTTACTCAGACTAAGGTCGAAGTTGCAGTACAAAAAAGTTGTCGCCATTCAGCTCGGTCCATGGCTGCACGTCGCCAACCACGCAGTTTGCGGGGGGTCCGCGAATCGGCAATTCGGCTAGGTCATATAGCAAATCGGCCAAATGACTTTCGGTCAAATGGTCTGTTCGGCCAGATGGTATATTTGGCCAAACAACTTTCGGCCTAATGGTCTTCGGCCAAATGGCATTCGACTAAACGGCCCTTTTCACTATTTACTGTGTAAGCATTTTTTTTATTTAGTCGCCATATTGAATATTTTAATTTTTTGAATGGGACAGGTCTCGGAAGGTAGAATCAAAATACAATTTTTGTTTTTCGGCAAAACCCGCTAAAAGGTTCACTAATATTTTTTGGTGTATGTGTAGAAAGGCGCCAGCTCATTGCATTGTTTTGCTTTTTTTTATTTCATTCATTTAATATATTTTCTTTCGGTTCAATCAAAGTTAATTGCCTATTTCCGGTCTTGGTCATGGCCATTAACTACAATGTTTAAAAACTCGATGGGCATATGCACAGCACGAGAAAGATTTAATTTGAAAAATGTATTTTAAGTTATCACTTTCTTTCGATGGGATTCAAACCCACGACCCTCAGATTGGTACAACCAACTAAGCTACGAAGGATTTCCGTTCCCCTCCGCAACTTAGCGGCTACAGAATAGAAGTTAAAATGCGCAGTCATATACAATAAAAGGTTTTTGATCACTCAACGTTGTTCGTTTTTACGCATAAGCGCCTCATATTAAAGTCCTCAACATTTTAAAATTCTGTTCATGTTCTCATCCTGCGACTGACTATTAAAAAAATCGATCATGTTTATTTACTTTTAACAAATATGTGGATAAATACTAAAGAGCTTACTAAATGTGTTTCACACCAGATAGAAATACGGGAGTGGCTAGCTTCAAGCTTGTAAGTGATTCATTTGAAGCATTAACCAATCTAAGCTGCGGACAGTTCACTATCTAAAATGTTTCTGTTTGGCGTAGTTCCACTCCGCTGGGAAACCGGTTGAAAATATTGACATGTGGCGAGTTTTGTATGTTATGTTTTATACAGGAGCCCCGTTTAGTCATTACTAACCTAGACCTTGTGGTTATTTGCAATGATAATCGAGCCTCCAGTCTTATCTTTTACAGTCAGTTAAGTGTCTTCGTCGGTGGAATAGAAAGTTTTTTTTGCAGTTGATAACTGATTTTTTGCATAGTTATGTTTGTTTTATGTTCAAATTGTTATAAAAGTTACTTTAGCTGAATGAATTTCAACTCATCACCGACTAATCCGGTACGAACAATTCTCATAAGCGTTTTGTACCATACTAACAATTAGAAATTTTTAGTGAAACAGCGTTACGAGGTTGGAAAAGGAATTTGAGCGTTGCTCAACATTATCTTAATACGGCAAATTGCTCTCACGAACGTTTATCATTTTTGTATGTGTTCACACAATATGGCAATTAATCATCTGCTCAAGCATGGTTCTCCGAGCTTTCATCTTGAAAAAGCATTCACAAATGAAGCATTGGTTGTCGAAAAATCATATTTGCAAAAGCTTTCTCGAGCCACGAAAATATTCCAGCGCACGTGCTTCAGAGCACAATGAAGATGATAACCAGCGACTGTCGTCTGTTGCCGTCATTTCTTTGTAAGCTCGAGGCAAGGTTCTTTATCTCCAGTATGTTCCAGTTTCAAATTTGCAAAACCATCTTGAGAATGCAAAAACAGACGTTCGTTGACCTCTGATCCATTGGGGCCGTGGTCGAGTTTTCTAATTTCACCGCGAGAGGCATCTTGCTACAATGTAGTGAGACGAAAAGATGTACCGCGTGCCACACCTCTTCTGCGGAAATGAGTAGCTCACTGTTGCCGACCACTTCGGTTCAGACGTACAGACCTATCAGGCATTCCGTCTGAAAGAATAGGCTTATCACTGCATTGGTGTCAGATTCCTCTGATCCCATCTTATCAATGACTCGCTTCGGAGCACCATGCCGGGACTAGGAAGTGGTTCGCTAAATCGTTTCGTATTGTATGATGGATGAAGCAGTTCACACACGCACTGCACAGAGTGGGCTGTCAGTCGCGATATCTGCTGCTTAAAACCTTTTGTGCAAATACACGAATATTTTGTGTATGAGTTGGTGTAGGTTATATTTTGATAACAGGCTATCGCTGACGATAACATTCAATTCGGCGCTCTACCTTGGGGGGTGAACAGCCGCTGAAATATGCCAGCAGAACGTATGACTGCCGTTAATGGAAGAATACTAATTTTACGCAGAAATAAGAATATTTTTGAATAAATTCGTGCTTTATTATCTTCAGAAATATTTTAAAGTTCACTTCGCTGTGCCCCAAAGCGTACTACCACCAGCTAACGACGAATTTAGTTACTTATCCGAGAATATAATAAATGTGAAGGTTAATATAGGTTGCTGTTTTGATCTTGCTCAGGTTTGTATTTTTTGCGTTCAAACTGTCAATAGTTGAGCTCATTGGAGCGCCGCACTCTAGATCGAATTCAGTGCGAGCATGATTTTTGCCCACAACTCATCAGTCCGTTGCATTGCAAGGTTGTCCAACTTCCTCAATATTTTTTTTCGCTATTCAATATACGTAAACACTTCGAATCCCAAGACGAATCAATTAAAGTGAGAAACCGTCCATCCGTTCGTGAGTTATGATGTCTCAAAGGTAATGCAAACTCATTTTTATATATAGAGATTATTACTTATGAAACTTTATGATCATAGAGGGTCTGTCATTTTCTTACACTCCAAGTACCTAAATACAAAATATTCCGTAAAGTTGGTAGATCACTTTTGCGTATCGTTTTATGGTGAAAAATCTCCAAAACCGAGCCCTATCCTAATCCATTTTTCGAGCTTGGGCAATAAGTTGTGATAATTCAGGAATTCATCGTATTAAGTCCTCTACACCAATATCAGTTTTTGAAGAATAACATTGAGGCTAAACTGTATGCAGCGGAAGCAACTTTTCTAGAAATTAGTTAAAAAAAACCGCATTTTCATAGCTAATACATATCCATCAGAGGTGCTGATCCTCGTTCTCTCGGACTCCGCGGGTAAGATAGCAGCGCTCAAAATTGAGTCCCTAAACCATCTAGTCTAGGAAATCATTGCAAAACGAAAAAAAACCCCGCTTACTCTCCTATACTAAAATCCAAGATGGCTGAATTGTGAATTTGGCAGATTGGAACACCTAGTGGTGTATTCATCTTGCCTCTCCTCTTGCGTCGGATCGTCACCTCCATCGTGCTTATCACAGTTTTGATGGCGTCCACAGTGGACCCCCCCTTGCCGAAACCATACTGATCGTTCGACAGGCTATCCCTCTTTTTACGAAGTTAGCTTGTTGAGGATTACTCTGTCGGGCAAATTTTCCGTCGTGTCGGTCAATCGTATGGTTTTCCCGGTTTAGGCAGTATAACGAGCCTCTGCCTTTTCCCCTGTCCGGGAAATCGCACTCGTCGTGGCATCGCTACATCGCCGTCCTGAACATATCAGGGACTGCATTGATTGCGGCCTTCAGTACTGTGCTTTACTACGGTTTTAGCCATCTCTAGCAGGTCTTTCCTCGGTACAACTGTCGCTGCCGTGCTTTCAGCCTCCTCTTGGGGTGCTGGAGGCTCGGAACTCGTGGCTTGTTGAGGTATCAGTACCTCAATGATCCTGTTTAGTCTCTAGAAACCGTTCGGGGGGAATTGCAGCTAGTGCTTCTCTAGTGTAGTCAATAATCGACTCCACATGAAAACCACGTCCAGTTTGTCTAGAACTTCTAATTCACCCAAAAAACAAGTTGTTCAATTATTTTATAAAAACTTGGCATATACAATTCTGCAAGCGTCTAAGACGAATTAAGTACTGTCCATTTAATTCCACCAGTTAATTTTCGTTATCTTTGCAGATACGTATTTCGACCACAACTGTGTGGTCGTCTTCAGTGTCTCGTACTTGACTCGACTGGTGGAATTAAATGGACAGTACTTAATTCGTCTTAGACGGTTGAATACATTCCACTAAAAGAGCTTAATATATTTTTCTGAATTCTGCAAGGTTTTAATACAAAAAATGTAAACTTTATATACAGATACTATATAAATAATACAAAATTGTTACAACGATTGTATTGAAATCTTCCAAAATTGTATATGCCATGTTATTATACAGTTTCTGTTGGGTATAGAATTTGTCCTCTAGTAGTTGTGTGGTGGCTGCCCCACTACATTGCCCATTATGTGACTGCACACTTCGCAAGCGTTGGAACTACCTCCTGGATACCGGACAATCGTCTAAAACTCCACCAGCTTACTACATACCAGTTGTCATTGTCGTGCGTACTGCGGACATGAGCCCCCAATGCCGATAGTTTCTCTGCATTATACACCTGGATCTCCGTACTTATCTTTATCCGTCATGAGTGTGCCACCATTATTGTGTTTAACATGGATGACCATAACGCCGTCTCTGTTCTCCACCCTCCTTGTTTGGCAAGTTTGGTCGTCTATGCCGTTCTGCCGTTCTGATTATTAGAACTGCAGGCCCCCACCATTGCCATTGGAGATTGTGCGTGCATGTCGTCAGAAGGCTGCATTGTCCTCTTCTTAGAGCGTGCTGTAGCCTTGTCAGCCCTGTCACTTATGGTGAAGCCCATAGTGACTCCTACGCCATCGCTTTATTTTGCCTCCCGCTCCTCTTTCCATCAAGCGTTATGGTATTGTTCCATCTGCGCGGCCTGAACGGACTGCCGAAACTTCAGCAGGTTTGGCTTCATCTCCTTGCTGATATTGTTCTTGCTGCTCATAATAAAGGCGTCGAGCTGCAGCTGCTGGTCTTTTTGGTAGCTGTGTTTAACATCGAGCTAGTGACGGTCCCGCGTTGTGTGCAATTAGTTGGAGCACTTTCTCCGTTATCCGAGCAAAACTTGAGAGCAAAGTGAGAACTAATTTTGTTTTTGTGAAATCGCTTAATTTTGATAACTCAGGTTGATCTACTTGCCGAGCAAAGTCTAAAACATAATGAGAGCATATAGAAAACATATTTTGATTTTGACATCAAATTGAAATCATAATTTGTTTTCAAATATGAATCATCATGATTGATTACATATTTTAATCTCATTTTGCTGTAGATTTCTAAATTGTATGATCTGACAGCAACCCGAGCAAAGCTTGTGAGCAAATCGATAACTTGTTTTGATGTTGTGAAATCGCCGAATTTTTGGATCGGGTTTTGATGGGGTGATTGGTGTAGCATTCTATTGATCAGAGCGCTGGGGTAATCATTCTTGCGAAGGTAATGATGTTGATGTTCTTTGGACTTAACTGTGCTCAAAGAGTGAACTCGGTCAATGAAATTGTTAAGTACTGATAGTTTCTGTTCAAAACAACACCGCTTCAATATCAACAACCCGTCCATCGTGGACATCACCTATAAACAGCAAGCTTTGCAAGTGTTGGAGATGAGCCACATTGCTACTACACCCAACACCGTCAATCGTCGGACAGACACCGATAATCTCAGCTGTGCGTACGCCAATCTTCTCGCTACAATCCAACACATGAGAGAAGAGAGGATTTCGTCGTCAACCCGTTTTTGTAGTACACAACCTGCCGACCATGATTACCCCAGTCAATCATCATATCCAGCTACCCGTCCACCACCCAATACACATAACCCACAGTAATCGCCCATCCTCCGGCTGCAAAATAACCACTATAATGGGTGATAGATAGTGAACAAATTTAAAAAGTGATCTATATTTTTGTCAAGTAAGGCAGTTTTAGTCAGACTAAACATTTTATTGCAATAGTTATTATTCCTACAGTGAGGCCAGAAACATTATACGTGAAACCAAACAGGACAAATCTCGCTTAACTTTTCAAAAGGACCTAAGTAACATTTTTTTCATGAATTAATTTGAATGGCGCAATCAACATAAAAACATGAAAGCTTTCGATTGCAATACTCAAATAAATTCATGAATAAAATGTTACTTAGGTCCTTTTGAAAAGTTAAGCGAGAAATCTCCGTAAGAAAGTAGCGGTATTTAACAAATTGACTGCCATCGAGTAAGTTTGTGAGAAAGATTGTAGATTGAGTTTGTTAATTTAAAATTTTGTCATAATAAAACCACAGGCCCTGAAGAAGATCCCATCCCGGATCGAAACGTCGGCGATGAAGTAAAACTGTCAACGCTATTACCCGTGACTGAAAGCCAATCCGGAAATTAAGTTACAAATTTCACAGTCGTAATCAACTAGCAATTTATTTATTGAGTTATATATTATGAGTATCCATTTAAGTATTAATAATAATGTATTAAAATTTTAATCAAATCGTTTCAAAAGAATGATGCCAACTACTCGTTTTCTTAGAAACGATTACTTTATATTTTCTTAATATTTTTGAAAGAAATGTTTTACAATCTTGTTCTCGTGGCCGTGCGGTTTGCGGCGCCGTTTTACTGATCTATTGGGTATTTTCCGATGTCCTTTATCTTATGTAAGTGTTCGGTCTGGAAAACCATTGGATGAAGACGGTGAAGCTAATTTTCAATATTTTCTTATTATCCAGACCCTTGAGGTTATTCAAATGCATTTTGATTTTCTATGGATTTTCTATAGATTATCCATAGTCTCTCGAAATCACTGTCAGGAACTGTCCCGCATAATACGTGACGCCTGGTCACTGTAGGATTGAGGATAGGCCACATTTACGATCCTCAATTTTAAGTGAATCATAAGAAATCTATAAAATAAAGCCTAGTTCACGTTTGTGAATTTCACTAATAATATACCGCGATTAGCATAAGTGTTGAGCGGGAGAAAATGAATACTTGGTATTTTTTATTCGAATTAAATACTAACACTTAGAAGATTGGGCTGCAAAATGAAGATTATTTCAAAGAAAATACGAATGTTTCTATTAAGGTTTACTAGATTTAATAGACTTTAAATCGGGTACTCGATTTATTCAAGTACTTTAATTCGATACTTACTTGGTATCGGATATCAAAGTATAGATTCCAAAAGTAGGGGAGATCGGGGTTGGTTGGCCGAAGGGGCAGGTTGACCGAGTGGCTTTTGTGTTTTGAGGCGCATTTGAAGCTCTTTATAATTATTTGGGTGGGGTATTAGATTGCCCATGTACGGATGTAATTTCAGGTATTTTAGTGTTTCCGTTTGCTCAGGGCCGTGTTTTTTTGCTATTTTGGTGCGAAAGAGTAATTTTATGTTGAGGTCATGTCGTATTTGTATCACGAATCAATATTCATCAGATTTCTAAAAACGTGGTACGCTGGAGAGGGTATTAACTATCCTACAAAATGGTATAAATGTTTCAAGGGTAACCTCACTTTTGTGTTTGTAAATTGTGATTGTTCTCGAAAACATCTCGTGGGGTAGGTTGGCCGACTTTTGTGTGGTCTGTTTTGCCGAGTTTGAAAACCAATATACCAATCGACACAATTTTTTACCGATTCCCCAATAAAAGCAGCATTGAAAAAAGAGAAAATGCTCAAGAAAATTATATCAAATGTAAGTATGCTCTGGCAGAGAAAATGAAAGTAGCGAGAGTTGTAAAAAGTTCACTAAAAATGTCTTAAATAGACTAAAAAGTAAAGAGTTAAGATTTTTCTACGTGCCCAAATATTACAAAACTATAAGCACTACATTTTTCCCACTTCTAAACCTTGCCCACTGATTGATTTGATATGATTCACTTATTTTAACAAACTCGGTCAACCTACCCCAGCCCTGGGGCCGAATTTTTCCGCCGCATTTGTTCTGTTACAACTCCTTCCTCAATTTGTGAATACCGTTTCCTGAAAAGTCACGCCAGAATTGGTACAAACATTCCGAAAGCAAAACTCGGCCAACCAGGCCCGGTTTCCTCTACTTGGTATCAAATCAAAAGTATCGAGTACCGCCACCGGGGGTGACAATGGGTCTGGGGTGAGAATAGGTCATCGCTCTCACCAACAGCCTGGTGGTTGTAGAGCAAAATCGTTCAAAAGGTCTCGTACATTTTATTCTTCTTGCACTCAGATACATTCAATCCATTCTACAAGCATTCTAAGTAGTTGAAACAGTGACCCATTGTCACCCCCGTCGAAGGTATTTATTCGTATTTACTAGTATCGATTCATTCCTACCTGTGACGTTTGAAATCTCACAAGAAGCCATTAATAATCCAATCAGCTCTACTTTTAATTATCATAGAGCTGATTGGGATTTATATAAAACGTATTTTGATGTTAATATTCCTCTCGATACCAAAAGCGATATCGATAATGCTCTCGTATCTTTGACAAATTTAATTGTCGAAGCCAGGGGCATTGCAATTCCTAAATGTGAAATTAAATTCAACTCCATTATTATTGACGACGATCTTCAGCTACTGATCCGTCTTAAAAATGTGAGGCAAAGGTAATACCAAAGAACTCGCGTTATTTGGCGGGATTTGCAAAATAAAATTAAAAAAACGTTTCGCTATTCTGAGAAATACCAACTTTGAGAATAATCTCTCAAAGTTGGATCCCAGTTCGAAACCTTTTTGGAAATTGACAAAAATTCTTAAAAAACCTCAAAAGCCAATTCCAGCGCTTGAAGAGGGATATAAAATTTTATTAACAAATTGTGAAAAGGCTCAAAAACCTGTTCAGCAGTTTGAGAGTGCCCATAATTTTAGTCTAGGTCTCACTAGTCCAATTGAGGATCAGGTTATACGGAGCTTCGAAGACAGTCTCAATCAAGATAATGTTCTTGACCCTTCGTTGGGAACTAATTTGGATGAAATGAGATCTTTTACTAGGCAAATTAAAAATATGAAAGCCCCGGGTGATGATGGTATTTTCTACATACTTATCAAAAAACTTCCTGAGAGCTCTTTATCCTTTTTGGTCGATTTATTTAATAAATATTTTCAATTGACATACTTCCCAGATAAATGGAAAAAAGCCAATGTTGTTCTTATTTTGAAGCCGGACAAAAATTCGGGCTTCTAGTTATCCCTAATCAGTTTGCTTTCTTTAATAAGCAAACTGTTTGAAAAGATAATTTTAAACAGAATGAATCATGAATCATAGCAAATAAGGCTGATAATGTTAAGAAAACACGGAAAAGATGCTCTAAGTGAAGAATACATGTATTACATTATTAGCAAATAAAATTTGTAAAAAAAAAAAACACTATTCGAAGTCAACAATTTACAAATTTTCAACAATTACAAAAGTCTTTTAAAGTGTGAGTTTTGAATTTCAAATTAATCATTCACCCTACATAATGCTCGACTGCTCTGGGATCATCCCAAGGGAGACCTCTTCTATCTGTGTTCAATGTGTAGCTTATTAAGTAGAATATAAATCTCTAATTTTGTATTTGAAGAGCCCCTTGGATTGAGTCTAAGGGTGGCCCTTTGGGAACTTCTACCTTCAGTTGAAACTTCTCTCCTCTGGCTCTCGACCTTTATGACGAGTGAAGAGCTGGTCTGAATAACAAAATTAACATTATTAAGGCTTAAAAATACTATCTGTGCCCAACTGTGCTAAATTTATGACAGTTTTTCTCTGCCTGTTGTAAATTATCTAATTTCGTTGTCCTAAAGAGCTCTGCTATATGAGCTATCTTATATAAAGTTTGGACCTAAATAGGAACAAACCATATCGAGAAGTACAATCTCGTTATTTTCAATATTTACAATAGCCTGTATTATAATCGTTACCACTATCTGCGAAAAGGCAAACATTATTTATAACCATGATATAACTTCCCACCAAATACATAAACCAATCCGAGATGAGAATAATGTCCTTCCATAAAATCTGTTCGTTCCGGCCTCATCACGAATGCCCTTTCTGAGGTAGTTATCGTAAGCAGCGATAACTCAAGCGTCATCCATCAATAGCGTAATCCAATGGGTAGTTATTTGTCTGCTTTTCTGATTTAGGTTCTCCATTTACATATTCGTGTCACAGTCTTTGGATTCCGAAACAGTGAAGAACTTTTTTAAAAGTAATGATCCACTTAGTACTGTTGGAGTAAATGATCAACTTTACTTCCAGTGACAATCTTCAATATATCAAGAACAAGTTATTACCACGTGTTTTCAAACTGTGAAAATTTTACGTGACAGTGGACTTACGTAGTCAGCGGGCAAGAATGTCGGCAACGTCTTGTTCTGAATAATCAGTGCGAAGATGATTATCAAAATCAAGACGGAGCTATTAATGAAATATGAATATTCTGTGCTTTCCTTCTTTACGTTCTTTAAGGGCGATCCGCTGGGTCACACTTTCTGCACTGTGCACTTTGTACATGACCTAAATCAACAGCATTCGGGACCTTGCTGGGCTCCATTGCGGTGCACCGGGCTTGGATAATGCCTCATTGCACACTTGGATGCTCGCTCCACAGCACTGGTCACTAACGGCGCTGGAGATGGTAAAATAGGCCAAATAAATATTGGATGTCCTTCCGCGTTGCAAGGAACGAGCTCTGAAGTAGTTTGTAATATTCAGTGTACTTGGGAGAACTTTTTTTTTCCTTTCGATAACGTGAAACTATTGCACAGCTCCTTGAGAATTCCGTTTGGTTATGAACTAGGTAGCAGTAAAGCTGAATGGCTTGACTTTCTCTGTTGTTTTCTCAGAATTTATTTATGTTGTTTAATGTGTAATAAAAAGTGGAATATTAGGATTGTTAATCAAGAATACCCTATATTGAGACGCTGGAACAAATGTTCAATAAAACAGTTTTCAATTTTAGACAAAAATCATGGCATTCTTCTATGATGCAATCAGCTTCTTGTACCCTTATTATTGATTAGATCAGGTTTAGTTGAAGTTAAAAGATTTGTACCTAGTTCCAACCTAGAAATAGCAAATAAAGATGATGGTGTTGATCAAACACGAAACACCTAGTCCAAAAGATGAATGCATGTATTAGATAATAAACAAAGGAAATAAGTAAAAACATAGGATTGTTGAACCAGGGAACGATGCATGGAAAACTTTCCATATCAGTTACAGTTCCATGAGTAAAAAGACAGCTCTTATCATAGTATTTTTAGAGCAGTAAGTACTAATACTTAAAAGAAAAGAACGATAAAATCTGTACCTCGTTTGTCTATACCGCGATAAGATTAATATGTCTTTTTATCAGGTGCCGTTCTCTCAATGTGGTTGGTATCTGTCATTATGTTACTATCCGAAACATTGTTTCTCTGATGTTCAACAGTCTTGCATCCTGTATCCTCCCAAGTCCAAGCTTTTGTGTTCGGGGAAACCTTTTCATAACTTGTTTTCAATTGTGAATTTTAGTCAAATATTAACAAATTTTCAAACACATTTTCTGTTTCTGCACCTTTCCATTTTAGTCCATAGCGATGCACAGAAAATGCACAACACACATGTGACGTGTTTTACCCAGCCATAGTCGAGCTATTTATAGATGCCTTTAATGTGCGTACAATGTTGCTAGAAGGTGTAAGAACACAGCATTAGGCTGCATTGTTGATATGAAGGCCAAGCCGAGCATCCACTACACTCTAGAGTCTGCTGCTTTACGAAAAGGGGGAAAACTGTGTCACAGTTGTACCCTCCAGACATTTGTATCCCAAGATAGGGTGGGGTGGCTTACCACGGCACGATAAACATCTTTCTCACACTAAACCGCATTGTGCACCGGGGGCTGTGGATGACATTGCGAGGTGCTTTCAATAACTGAAAGTATTTCACGAACAATGTCGGCTCGATCGAACCGTGTTTGTAGGTAGCTAGGAGCCACAGTGTAGCTTTGACGATGATAGCGGTCAATTGGATATGTAAACAGTCTCAACGTCTCAGTCATCGCTTTCGTTGATTGCGATAATTAAACAATTGATCTAAAAGACACATCTCCCAGTTGTATCGCACGACATAACTTGATTGACATCGATTGCGAAGGCGGAAGATCGATGCAGCAGCGATAACGACGACTGGGACGCGACAGTGATGATGATTGTGTACAAAATGTCAATTGAGTAATTTTATTAATTTCCCAATATATCTCAAGTGAACTGTTCGTTTGTTATTGTTTATTGCTGTTGTAATAATTTATTAATTGTTTCTCCCTATGTTGTGCCCTTTTCCAGATTCATTGCATTGTTGCGGGTAAGAATCGGATAAAACCGCATGGACGCCTTTTCAACGAAACGTAAGCAGCATTACACAACTGGTGACTTCTACTTGCCAGCCCTATATTCTAAACAGACGCAGAGGAAACGGAACGTACTCTCCAAGCAGGAGGTGAGTTTATTCATAAGATAGGTAATTTCCTAATGTTTGTAATACGCTGTAATATTTTTAATATCCGACAAAACCTAGTGTAAAAGTGCGGTGCTCACTGGCGGTGCTAAGCTGGGACACGATGGGGCACGTGACCCATTAAATTGGATATTTTCTCTGAAATTTAATTACATACGCCAAAATTGCTCTAAAAGTGATTTTCCTCCAAATTTTATAATCAGTGGCGGAGTTAAGCTGAGGCTTTGGAGATTTGTTTGAGAATTCATTCATGAAATGCTTTCCATTCCAAGAATTTTCTTCAGGGATTCTTTCGGAAAATCCTCTGAGGCCTTTGTAAATTCATCCGGATCTTCTTCTTTGATGGCTCTACATTAGACTGGCCCAGGAAACAAAATGTAGTTGAATTCCGCGGGGCACCCTCCAGGATTGTGTCTTTGGGTGAGAAAATCAATCTCTCAAAATTTCAGGTCAATCGCTTGTTGCATAAGCTGTCGCGTTTGATTTGAAGTTTGTATGGGGATTACACCCAAAATATATAGGAAAACACACCTCCGTCACTCATTCGATCTGGAAATTGCTTCTGATTGCTCAGAATTTAAAAAAAAGGGCAGCTGGCATGATACAGAACAATTTCACAGAAGATTGTACGATGTTTGAATGAACTTTTATATAGTTTTCGGTCCTAATCATCTGGATATTCCTTCGGAATTGCTTCTTCTAATTAAATTTCCAGAGAGATTTTTTAATTGATTTTCTCAAGAATTCCTGGGTGAAACTATGAAGATATTCCTAAGAGGAATCTCGAAGGAATTCCAAGAGTTTCTTCCTAGAGTTTCGAAAGGGATTTCTTAAGGAATTACTGGAAGAATTTGTTTGAGAGAGTCCTGGAAAAGTTGCTGATGAAAATCATTAAAAAAAATGAAGGGCTTTCTTATTTCTTATTCAAATTCAATTCAAGTTCAAAAATTCCAATGGAATTAACAAATTTCAAAAAGAATTACCGAAGGAATTTCTAAAATAATTTCGGAAAATAATCCTAAAAGAGTTTGCAAAGGAATCTCTAGATTCCGAGCATTTTAGAGGAAATTTCTGGAGGAATTTTCGAAGAAATTTTGCAAGGTATTCCCCAAAATAATTTGAACTTTCCAAGAATTTCTCGTAAAACAATTTCCGAAGGTATTCCTGAAACAATTTCCGTAGATGTTCCTTGTAGAATTCCCGAAGGGCTTTCCATAGGTATTTCGGAAGAATTTCCCAATGAAAATTTCTAAAAAAAAAAAAAAATCTTTAGGAATTTCCGACATTCTTAAATTTCTGCAAGATTTGTTTTTGTACATTTCTCCAAGCCCAGTAAACCACATATCGTATAACAAAGAGCAAATAAAGTCGCATTTGCGTCCATCAAAAATCTGAATCGCTTTGTATATCAAACTTTGTCAGATTATTGTCAAAGGATGTTGTATTGAATGCATCGTATACGATAATTTTTACCGTAGTGAAAATCAATCGTAATCGGGCGAATAAAAACTCATATTAACTTATACTCCTTGCAATATCCTATATGAGTGCGAATGAATGTCTATGTGAATCGTAATACAATCGAAACCACTTCAGTCCAAACGGCTTGTTGAAGTTTCAAGCAGTTGATGAGATATAAATTGTGTAGTTTATGTTGGACAAAAATCCGAATCAGTACAAGATGTGCAGTATGATGTAGTGGTAGAGTATCCGCCTGCAAATCCAAATATCGCGTGTTCGAGACTTGGTGCTGGTAAGATTTTTTTTTATTTTTCATATTTTTATGTATAATCGTAATACTGTTCTCATGATGTCTGGAAAAATCGTATAATAAAACTCGTATGTACCTATATCGCCTCCACTTTGGTACGTATATAGCCAATCTATGCATTATATACGATTAAGTTGGTTCTTATATAATAGCCTATATCAAGAGATATAGGTAAGGTACACTGGGGGAAGTGGAAAAGGAAAAATCGATAGTTCAAGTTCAAATTATTGTAAAACCAATTTAAATGATATAAATGATTCCAATCATTATGGGCTCCCAAAAACAGTCCATTTTGCACCAACTGTGCGGTAATTCATACCATTTTAGCCGCTTGAAATTTATAAAAATATATTTGAAATTTGGGAGTTATTTTTCCACTTACCCTAGTGGAATGGGGTAAGTGGAAAACCCAAGTTATCTTGACCTTCAATCGTGATGAGTAGTGACATATGATTAAAACCAAGACGGTAATTGCACTGATATCTCTTGTTGAATAATTTCATTGGATTAAAGGAATAGGTCCCCAAGGAATTCTTGAAATAGCTAGGGGAGGGCTGGTTGTGCCTTCTCGAACACTAAGTGTACGTAAAATCTGTATGTTCGCCCCAAAAATGAACTTTTTTGAGGGAGAATGGGACTTACAGTGTTATAAACTTATCGAATTGATATGATGTCTGTGTGTGTGTTTGTATGTATGTGTGTGCGCAATACACGTACAAAATTATCACTTATTTTCATGCATTTGTCCCTACCCGATATGTTCGCAACAAATTGCAATCAACGGCGAAACTTGTTATGACTATAAATGAATATGTATTATGGAATATATTTACCTATCAGTGCTATTTAATCTTTCTCGTACATTTTTTTTCATATATAAAACATGTTAAAGGCATCAATACCGATAAGTGGATTAATCAGGCGTTTTCTTATGTATGTTAGTCCAATCACCACTGTAATCACAATGATAACAAACAAGGAACATATTAAGATTCATAGTTATCGAAATAAATTATGAAGAGAAGGAGAAATTCGCGTGATCAGAACATTATCCACTTTCCCCGCAGTGTTCGATACCAGG
The DNA here is from genome assembly GCF_024139115.2 of Armigeres subalbatus. Classification (NCBI taxonomy): domain Eukaryota; kingdom Metazoa; phylum Arthropoda; class Insecta; order Diptera; family Culicidae; genus Armigeres; species Armigeres subalbatus. The sequence continues at coordinate 138,347,316 of NC_085141.1, forward strand.
GGTAAGTGTAAAATTTTTAAATTATTTGCTCTCTTGGTACAAACCACTACAAATTAAATGTGATTATTTTAATTGTATTATAATGGTCATCTGTGGTGCAAAATAACCGGAAAAAGGAACCATTTATGCAAATAAGAATTGATATTATGAATGCAAAAATCAACTTCTCGAGAAACCTAAAATGGCAGCTCCAGCGCAAACTGTGTTAGTGTAAGTATAACAATGTTATGGTGTGGTAAAAACTGTAAAGTCTGTACAATTGAAATTTTTCTAGTCGATTTTTACACTTACCCCCTTTTTCCACTTCCCCCAGTGTACCTTACCAAAATGTTGACTGGGAGAATTCTTTCGGACTGTCTGGGGATTTCTTTTGAAAATCCTCCGAAAATTGCATCGGAAATTAATCCAGAAATTTCTTTGGATATTCCTCATAATATTCCTTCGAAAATTTAAAAAAGAAATTATAAGAAAATTTTGAAAGATCCTTCTTTTAGGATGTTTTCAGTACCTACAACACCTACGGAAATTGTTTTAGTTTCTTCTAGAAGTTCCTTCGGAATAAATTTTAAGAACTCTGCCAGTACTCGAGAAATCGCTTCGGAAACTCCAGGAAGAAATTTTTGAAATTCCTTCGAAATTTCTCTCAGGAATTCCTTCGGAACTTCCTCCATGATTTTGAGAATTCTTTTAGGTATTCATCCGGTTATTCCTTTGGGTTTATTTGCAATGAAATTCTAACAGAAATTCTTTTAGACCTTTGTAATTTTCTTCGCGCATTCTTTCGGGAATCTCTTCAGAAAATCCTTTAGAATTCCTTTGAAGATTCATTCATTTATTTTTTCATTTATTTAGTTAACATCTAAACAGATAACACTGAATCGAGGCCGCATCTCTCCATCCTCGGATACGCCCCACGCTCGCCAAGTCGTTCTGCACCTGGTCTGCCCATCTCGCTCGCTGCGCTCCACGCCGTCTCGTACCTGCCGGATCGGAAGCGAACACCATCTTTGCAGGGTTGCTGTCCGGCATTCTTGCAACATGTCCTGCCCATCGTACCCTTCCGGCTTTAGCTACCTTCTGGATACTGGGTTCGCCGTAGAGTTGGGCGAGCTCATGGTTCATTCTTCGCCGCCACACACCGTCTTCTTGCACACCGCCAAAGATGGTCCTAAGCACCCGTCTCTCGAATACTCCGAGTGCTTGCAAGTCCTCCTCGTGCATTGTCCATGTTTCATGTCCGTAGAGGACAACCGGTCTTATTAACGTCTTGTACATGACACATTTGGTGCGGTGGCGAATCTTTTTCGACCGCAGTTTCTTCTGGAGCCCGTAGTAGGCCCGACTTCCACAGATGATGCGCCTTCGTATTTCACGACTAACGTTGTTGTCAGCCGTTAGCAAGGATCCGAGGTAGACGAATTCCTCGACCACCTCGAAGGTATCCCCGTCTATCGTAACACTGCTTCCCAGGCGGCACCTGTCGCGCTCGGTTCCGCCCACAAGCATGTACTTTGTCTTTGACGCATTCACCACCAGTCCAACTTTTGTTGCTTCACGTTTCAGGCGGGTGTACAGTTCTGCCACCTTTGCAAATGTTCGGCCGACAATGTCCATGTCATCCGCGAAGCAAATAAATTGACTGGATCTGTTGAAAATCGTGCCCCGGCTGTTACACCCGGCTCTCCGCATGACACCTTCTAGCGCAATGTTGAACAACAGGCACGAAAGTCCATCACCTTGTCTTAGTCCCCGGCGCGATTCGAACGAAACGAGAGTTCTCCCGGAATCTTCACATAGTTTTGCACACCATCCACCGTTGCTTTGATCAGTCTGGTAAGCTTCCCAGGAAGCTGTTTTCGTCCATAATTTTCCATAGCTCTACGCGGTCTATACTGTCGTATGCCGCCTTGAAATCAACGAACAGATGGTGCGTTGAGACCTGGTATTCACGGCATTTATGAAGGATTTGCCGTACAGTAAAGATCTGGTCCGTTGTCGAGCGGCCGTCAACGAAGCCGGCTTGATAACTTCCCACAAACTCGTTTACTAATGGTGACAGACGACGGAAGATGATCTGGGATATCACTTTGTAGGCGGCATTAAGGATGGTGATCGCTCGAAAGTTCTCACACTCCAGTTTGTCGCCTTTCTTGTAGATGGGGCATATAACCCCTTTCCTTCCACTCCTCCGGTAGCTGTTCGGTTTCCCAGATTCTGATTATCAGTTTGTGCAGGTAAGTGGCCAGCTTTTCCGGGCCCATCTTGATGAGCTCAGCTCCGATACCATCCTTACCAGCGGCTTTGTTGGTCTTTAGCTGTTGAATGGCATCCTTAACTTCCCTCAAGGTGGGGGCTGGTTGGCTTCCATCGTCCGCTGAACTGACGTAGTCATCTCCTCCGCTGCCTTGACTTTCACTGCCTGTACTCTCAGCGCCATTCAGATGTTCCTCGTAGTGCTGCTTCCACCTTTCGATCACCACACGTTTGTCCGTCAAGATGCTCCCATCCTTATCCCGGCACATTTCGGCTCGCGGCACGAAGCCTCTGCGGGATGCATTGAGCTTCTGATAGAATTTGCGTGTATCTTGAGAACGGCACAGCTGTTCCATCTCCTCGCACTCCGCTTCTTCCAGGCGGCGTTTCTTCTCCTGAAAAAGGCGGGTCTGCTGTCTCCGCTCTATAACGTTCCACGTTCTGCCGGGTACCTTGCTGCAGCGCGACCGCCCGCGCTGCGTCCTTCTCCTCCAGAATCTGTCTGCACTCTTCGTCGAACCAATCGTTCCGTCGACTTCGACCCATATACCCGACGTTGTTCTCCGCTGCGTCGTTAATGGCTGCTGACTGTATTCCAGCAGTCCTCAAGAGGGCTCCATCGAGCTCACCCTCTTCCGGCAACGCTGCCTCGAGATGCTGCGCGTATGCAGTGGCGACATCAGGTTGCTTCAGTCGCTCTAGGTCGTACTGCGGCGGTCGTCGGTACCGAACATTGTTGATGACGGATAGTTTTGGGCGCAGTTTAACCATCACCAGATAGTGGTCAGAGTCGATGTTAGCGCCACGATATGTCCTGACGTCGATAATGTCGGAGAAGTGCCGTCCATCAATCAGAACGTGGTCGATTTGTGATTCTGTCTGCAGTGGTGATCTCCAGGTATACCGATACGGGAGGCTGTGTTGGAAGTAGGTGCTGCGAATGGCCATATTCTTGCAGGCGGCGAAATCAATTAGTCGTAGGCCGTTTTCGTTCGTCAGCTGGTGAGCGCTAAACTTTCCAATAGTCGGTCTAAACTCCTCCTCTTGGCCAACCTGAGCGTTCAAATCTCCTATGATGATTTTGACGTCGTGGCTTGGGCAGCTGTCGTACTCACGTTCCAGCTGCGCGTAGAATGCGTCCTTATTATCATCAGTGCTTCCGGCTATGGACGTTGATTATGCTGAAGTTGAAGAACCGGCCTTTGATCCTCAACCTGCACATTCTTTCATTGATCGGCCACCACCCGATCACGCGCCTTTGCATATCGCCCATCACTATGAAAGCTGTTCCCAGCTCGTGTGTGTTGCCGCAACTCTGGTAGATGGTATGATTACCTCTAAACGTTCGCACCATTGATCCCTTCCAACAAACCTCCTGCAGCGCTACGATGCCGAATCCACGGTCCTTGAGCACATCGCCGAGTATGCGTGTGCTCCCGATGAAGTTGAGAGATTTGCAGTTCCACGAACCGAGTTTCCAATCGCTAGTCCCTTTTCGTCGCAGTGGTCTTCGCCTATGGTTCCGGTCCGTACTCTCTTGTTGATTGTTCGTTGCTTATGATTTTTAAAGGCTGGCTTGCAGGGCCTGACACCAAACCCCCTAAATTTCCGGAGGACCATGGTGCACAGTTTCACTTACAGTCCCTCGCTGGCACTCGAACGATGATCAGCCGCCCTAACATGGAGAACAGACGCTGTTGTGAGCCGATCCTGACATGGAGAACAGACGCTCAATAAGATTTGCACCTCCGGAAGGAGCAAACCCCCTTCCCTGTCAGCATACGACCATAGTTCCCACCGGGGTTGGTTACCCGATCTTCCCTAAGGTTGCTCGTATCCCGGCCAGCACCGCGGGGAGGTAGGGATAGGAGTTGCTGGGTCCTTTGAAGAATCATTCGTAAATTTCAATTGGAAATTATTTTAGATTTTATTTCGAGAATACTTTAGAAATTCATTACGAAGTTTATTCAGGAAATCCTTAGAAATTCCTGTTAGAAACTCCTCCAAAAAATCCTTTTTTTTCCCTTATATCATTCTTCCATAATTTACCGGATGAATGTTTTCAACATAATTTCCGGAATAATTCCTGCATGAATTTTGGAAGGATTCTTACATTGGAATTTCTGGAGAAATATATAAAGGTTTTACGAAAGAATTCCTGGAGGAATATCCAAATGAACTACATGGAGAATTTTCTAAATTATTCCTGGAGGAGTTCCCGAGATTATTTTTGGAGGATTTACTGGAGAAATTTTAGGAGAAATTCCTGGAGGCATTTCCAAATGTATTTCAGGAAGAATTTCTTAAGCATCGGGATTTCAGTCGATCCATCATTATACGTGAATTTTTCTCTGTCCCGAAGGAATTTCTTCAAAAATCCTTCGCAAATAAATTTAGAAATACCTTCAGAAATTCTTTAAGGAAATTTCTAGAAGAATCTTTGAAGAAATTTTTAAAAGAATTCGTGAAGGAATTCCCAAAGAAATTTTCAAAATTTTCTTAGAATTGTTTCTTTGAATTTTCAAAAGAATCTCTTGAAAGTTGGCTTCCGCGCCTCTTGGTAAAAGGCCTCTGAGCCTTTTGATGGAAGGCTTCTGAGCCTCGTTAATGGCGACTTTTGAGCCACTTAAAAGGGAGCTTCTTAGAATGCTGCAAGGACGCTTCTGAGACACTTGAAAATACGCTTTCAATCCTCTTGAAAGAAGAATTCCGACCTTCTTGAAAGGAGGCTTCCCAGCCTCTTAAAAGGAGGCTTCCGAGTATCTTGAAAGGAGGCTTCCTGGCCTCTTGAAAGGAAGCTTCCGGGTCTCTTGAAAGGAGGCTTCCGGGCCTCTGGAAAGAAGGCTTCCGGGCCTCCTGAAAGGAGGCTTCCGGGCCTCTTAAAAGGAGGCTTGCGGGCCTCTTGAAAGGAGACCTCCAGGCCTCTTGAAAGGAGGCTTCCGGGCCTCTTGAAAGGAGGCTTCAGGGCCTCTTGAAAAGAGGCTTCCGGGCCTCTTGAAAGAGGCTTCCGGGCCTCTTGAAAAGAGGCTTCAGGGCCTCTTGAAAGGAGGCTTCCGGGTCTCTTGAAAAGGAGGCTTCTGGGCGTCTTGAACGGAGGATTCCGGGCCTCTTGAAAGGAGGCTTCCGGGTCTCTTGAAAGGAGGTTTCCGGGCCTCTTGAAAGGAGGCTTCCGGGCCTCTTGAAAGGAGGCTTCCGGGTCTCTTGAAAGGAGGCCTCCGGGCCTCTTGAAAGGAGGCCTCCGGGCCTCTTGAAAGGAGGCCTCCGGGCCTCTTGAAAGGAGGCCTCCGGGCCTCTTGAAAGGAGGCCTCCGGGCCTCTTGGAAGGAGGCGTCCGGGCCTCTTGAAAGGAGGCTGCCGGGCCTCTTGAAAGAAGGCTTCTGGGCCTCTTGAAAGAATGCTTCCGGGTCTTTTGAAAGGAGGCTTCCGGGCATCTTGAAAGCAGGCTTCCGGGCCTCTTGAAAGCAGGCTTCCGGGCCTCTTGAAAGCAGGCTTCCGGGCCTCTTGAAAGCAGGCTTCCGGGCCTCTTGAAAGGAGGCTTTCGAGCCTTTTGAAAAGAATTCTTCCCAACCTCTTGAAAGCAGTCTTCCGAAGCTCTTGAAAGGAGGCTTCCGAGTATCTTGAAAAGAAGCTTCTGTGCTGCTTGGAAGAACATAGCAATTTTTTTTTAACCCTTATGCGGCCAACAAAAAAAACACACGTGGATGGCCGACAGGGTACCCGTGTTCCACTAAATTGATATTCTCATAACTTCAACAATTTTCAACCGATTTGGATAATTTTGACAGTTTTGGAAACAGAAACTCATATACTTTTTGCCCATTGTCAAGGTTTACAGCTTATGCCCATGGTTATACAAGAAATCTTTGAAGTAAGGCTTAAGAGTCTACACACGTAATAAAAGGCCATCCAACCAGTTTCAAATATGCTACAAGCTCTTTGCGCTTCTAGAATTGAAGGTGTTCACAGTATATGCTTCGGGTAATGCAAAAATCCCTGAAATGAGGTCTTAGTCATCCGAGAAATCTCTGGAGTAAAGCCTAAAGATCTACTCGCGTAACCAAAGGCCTATTATGCAAATTCAAATACGGTACATGCTCTTTGTGGTACTTAGCATAGAATGCGTTCACAGTATATGTTCCGAGTCATCCAAGAAATCTCTGGAGTAAGGCCTTAAGGTCTACACTCATAACCATGGGTCTATGGACTTGTCTCAAAACTGGTACACGCTTTTTGCGCATCTTGAAATCAAATGTGATCACTACATATGTTTTGCGCTATCGAAGAAATCTCTCGGATAAGTCCTCTGGCGCCTTCATTGCATATGTTCATGGTCGTCCAAGAAAACCCTGGAAAAGGCCTTCAGGTCTACACGCGTAACCAGAGATCTTTTAGATTGTTTCAAAACTGGTACATGCCCTTTGTGGTACATATAATAGAACGACTTTATTGCATATGTTCATGGTCCTCCAAGAAAACCCTGGAAAAGGCCTTAAGATCAGGGATTGAACTTATCATTTCATTATCATTTAGTATTCAGCCAATAACTCATTCCAGAGGCGGAATTCCGAAAAGTGTTGTATGGCGGACTTCTAGCGCTGATTCCCCTCTACAACTTTGTCTAAGGGTACATTGCTCTATGTCAAATATTAACAGCGTAAAAAGCTAGGATCACTCAAAATACTAAATGATAATAAGTGTTATTATCATTTAGTATATAAAGTGATACTAGCGTTTCCCGCGGTTGATATTTGACATAGACCAATGTACCCTTAGTCAAAGTTGTAGAGGGAAATCAGCGCTTCGCGATACAACACTTTTCGGAATTCCGCCTCTGAAATGAGTTATTAGCTGAATACTAAATGATAATGAAATGATAAGTTCAATCCCTGCTTAAGATCTACACGCGTAACCAAAGATCTATCAGATTTTTTCAAAAGTGTTACATGCCCTTTGTGATACATAGAATAGATTGCGTCCATTGCATAGGTTCATGGTAATCCAAGAAAACCCAGAGATCTTTTGGCTTGTTTCAAAAGTGGTACATACCCTTTGTGGTACATAGAAAAGAATACGTCCATTGCATATGTTTATGGTCTTCCAAGAAAATGTTAGAATAGGCCTCAGAATCTTCACACGTAACCAGATACCTTTTGGATTGTTTCAAAAGTGGCATATGCCCTTTGTGGTACATAGAATATACCGCTTTCATTGCACTTGAACAATCCTCAGGAACTTCACGCGTAACCAGAGCTCTTTCGGCCTATTTGAATAGTTATACATGCCTTTTATGGTACGTAGAATAGAATGCACCCATTTCAAATGTTCATGGTCAAACCCTGGAGTAAGGCATTAGGATCTACACCAGAGCCTGTTTTAAATTTGGTACATGCCTTTGGGGTTCTAGAATAAAAAGCGTTCATGTCATATGCTAATGGTCATCCTTGAAATTTATGGAGTAAGACTTCTAGGCTTACACGAATATCTAGAGGGTCTTTAAAGTCACTCCTTACGGAATCCAAGTTTCAAAGTGCTCGCGTTTCGGGGGCACACCACTCGATACGGAAGTAACGCACAACTGTCATTTTTATTATTTCACGCATGCTACGACGCAGCAAAGCTAAATCAACAAAAATGACAGTTGTGCGCCGCCTCCGTATCGATTGGTGTGCCTCCGAAAACGCGAGCACTTTGAAACTTGGATTCCGTGAGGAGTGTCCTCAATCTAATTTTAATATGGTACATGATCTTTGCGATATTAGCCCGTTTTTTCCCTCGCGTTCTCGGCGTGAAGTTGTATCGTTCCAATTTATTTACATTTTGCATTTCCAAAGAATAGACAACTTCATATTAGGGATATGAATGAAGTTTGTATACTACCTGGAACCAACAACAACAAGACAACAATAACTACTTGGAATGCTAATATATCAAGATGAGGTTTCACATCTTGATTATTCTTCAATAACTGCCCAGAGCTAATGACAACAACTTGAACTACTTGAAATGCAAACATATACCAATAGCCTTCCGTTCGTGGGTTGATCTGCAGATCATTCCTATATGGAGTTCATAGACTACCTAGTACCATGGCAAAAACAAAACTACAACAGATGTTCGATAACTGCAAGTCATTTAACTGCAATGCTTTTAAACTGCAATTCGATAGTTGCAACCGTTTTACAGTTATCGGACCGCTAAACTTCAAACCGATGTCAGACTCAATGACAGCTGCATTGCGCTGCACATTTAGATGCACTTTTATTGCATCTGACGTCGATTGACAACCGTTTGACGTCTAGAGTGCGTTGCAGTTATCGAACGGCATTCGATAACTGAAAAGTAAACATGTTGCAGTTATCGAACGGCTACTGTACTAGGAATGCGTACATTCACTCAGATGAGGTTGACCCGATTTTGTCACTCCTAGATTTTGTCTACCCCTGATTTTGCCTAACCCTTCACTGCCTGTAGCTTATTATGAATCATTTATGAATACCTGTTAATAAGTTTGTAAGTCTCTTCGACAAAAAAATACGGATTCCATTCACGTATTTTGCCTTGGTACGGAGCCAACGACAATGGAAATAACTACTTAAAATACAACCATATACCAAGAAGGGGTCTCACAACTTGTTTATTTTCAAATAACTGCCTTCATTAAGGAGGTTGATCTATCGACCTTGACTCTATTTCATAGACTATCTGGAGCTCAAGACAACAACAAGAACTACTTGGAATACAAACATATACCAAGATGGGGTCACAAAACTTGTTTATTCTTCGATAACTGCCTCCATTACGGAGATTGATTTACAGAACTTCGATGGGGTTTGATCCCACGAAACCAGTACGCTAGACAGGTGTTTTTTTCCTACTAAGCTACGAAGGACCTCCGTCGTCCTCCGCAGCTTAGCCGGGTACTGATGAAACCAAATTCACAGCACCGGGCATGTAGCCGAACTCTCGCAATACATTCTCAGAACTAACTCTCTAATATATGTTTTTGTACAATGCCAACCAAGTAGGATGAGTATTTAGTATTATCTGGCTCCTACACACTTGCTTCATTACCAACGGCGCTCGATGAAGTAGGGTTGTGTGAGATTGTGCCAGTTGGTCGTCAGATCCCAACCCGACCACATAAGCGAAGAGGGATCGCCTTTCGAGTTCAGTACATTCAAAGTTAATTGCCTATGTTCCGGGTATTGAGCCAGCCGGATTGGAAATTAAATGCTATGTCTGAAACTCGATTTTGCATATGCACAACATGTGATAGATTAAGTTCGGAAAAGGTATTGGAGGAAAACCGCTACCTTCCGTCCTTCCCAGTTGTTCTTCAATAACTGCATCCGTTACGGAGGTTGATACACCGACCTTGACTCTATGGAGTTCGTAGACTTCCTGGAACCCACGACAACAACAAGAACTACTTGGAATACAAACATATACCAAGAAAGGGTAACGCTACTTGTTTATTCTTCGATAACTGCCTCCATTACGGAGATTGATCCGAAGATCTTGGCTGTATGGAGTTCGTAGACTACCTGGAGCCCACGACAACAAGAACTACTTGGAATACAAACATATACCAAAACTTGTTTATTCTTCTATAACTGCCTCCATTACGAAGCTTGATCCACAGACCTTGACTCTATGGAGTTCGTAGACTACCTGGAGTCCTCGACAACAACAAGAACTACTTGGAATACACACATATACCAAGAAGGGGTCACGCTACTTGTTTATTTTTCGATAACTGCCTCCATTACGGAGATAGATCCGAAGATCTTGACTGTATGGAGTTCGTAGACTACCTGGAACTCACAACAACAACAAGAACTACATGAAATACAAACATATACCAAGAAGGGGTCACACAACTTGTTTATTCTTCAATAACTGCCTCGATTACGGAGGTTGATCCACCGACCTTGAATCTATGGAGTTCGTAGACTACCTGGAGCCAACGACAACAACAAGAACTACTTGAAATACAAACATATATCAAGAAGGGGTCTCAAAACTTGTTTATTCTTCAAACGCTGCCTCCGTTACCGAGGTCGATCCCCAGGCCTTGACTCTATGGAGTTCGTAGACTACCTGGAGTCCTTGACAACAACAAAAACTACTTGGAATACACACATATACCAAGAAGGAGTCACGCAACTTGTTTATTCTTCGATAACTGCCTCCATTACGGAGATTGATCCGAAGATCTTAACTGTATGGAGTTTGTAGACAACCTGGAACTCACGACAACAACTAGAACTACAAGAAACACAAACATATACCAAGAAGGGGTAACACAACTTGTTTATTTTTCGATAAACGCTTCCATTACGGAGATTTTTCCGAAGACCTTGACTGTATGGAGTTCGTAGACTTCCTGGAACTCACAAAAACAACAAGGTCATTGGATGACTCGGAACATATACTGTGAAAGCATTATTTGCTAAGCACCATAAAGAGCATGTACCGTTTTTGAATTTGCTCGATAGACCTTTGGTAACGTTAGCAGATCATAAGATCTTATTCCAGGGATTTTTGGATGACTGAGGCCTTACCCCAGGGGTTTTTGGAGAACCAGAATATATACTGTGAACACCGACTATTCTAAGAAGCGCAATGAGCATGTAATATATTTGAAACTGGTTGATAGTCCTTCGGTTACGTGTGTAGACTCTTAAGCCTTACTTCAAAGATTTCTTGTATAACCATTGACAAAAACTGTAAACCTTGACAATGGGCAAAAAGTATATGAGTTTCTGTTTCTAAAACTGTCAAAATTATCGAAATCGGTTGAAAATTGTTAAAGTTATGAAAATATCAATTTAGTGGAACACGGGTACCCTGTCGGCCATCCACGTGGTAAAAAAAATTAGATGCCCCTCCCCACGTCCCTCCTCACTGTATCAACGTGATTTTCTCACAGATGCTACATTTTATGGAGTTCTTAGATGTCACCGAGTTTCAGCTTTCAGCTATAAAAATTCATTGAAATATCACCACTTGAATTTGAAAAAGGAACACGGGTACCCCGTCGGCCGCATAAGGGTTAAATTCAACGAGGTGTAAAATTGCAATCGAAATTCAATTAAGTTTGCAAGAGCAATTTCAATTTATTTCGATTTAAAAAATCAGTAAGCTCGATTGATTGTTACGTTTATTAAAAACCAAAACATATTTTTATCTGTAAATGCTTCCGAGCTACCTGGAAGAAGGCTTCTGAGAAACGTAGAATGCTTCCAATCAAAAGATATTTTAGTTACAAGATAAAGATTGTAGCTGTTGTTGCTGTCCGGAACATCTTTTAGCGGCGAGGAAAGGGTGCTAAATGTCAATGAAGGAAAAATACATACGATTTGATAGTTTGGTACCCAACATGTTTCGGACAGCAGAACAAAGGGAGCCGAAGCGACAATCTTTATCTTGTAACTAATATATCTTTTTTCCAATCCCTTTGCAACGTGACAACCGAGCTATTAAAAAAAAGTCTTCATACCTTTCAAACGGAGGATTCCGAACCTTTAGACTCTAGATTTTATTACTTCACCCAGGTTTTTTTTTACACGGTTTGGTTTTAGTCGTTTAAGACCTTCAGCCTCAATGAAACAATGAGTTAACCCCACGAAAAAATTCACAAAAAAATCAAAGAAAATTCAGGGGGTATTTATAAAGCTATGAAAGTTGAGGTTAACCGAGAAATTAATGAATTCCAACCGTGTAAAAAAACCTGGATGTATGTCTGAAACTCGATTATGCATATGTTCAACATGTGATAGATTTAGTTCGGAAAAGGTATTGGAGGGTAACCGCCCCTTCGGTGGGCTTTGACCCCACGACCCCAGTACGCTATCCGAGCAAGGTCTGAAAACATACAGACAGCATATAGAGAACATATTTTTAAATAGATATCAAATTGAAATCATAATTTGTTTTCAAATATGAATCATCATGACTGATTACATATTTTGATCTCAGTTTGCTGTTGATTTCTAAATTGTATAATCTGACATCAAACTGTGTACTTATTTTGTTATCGGAACCAATATCAAAATCGGTTTTCGATTTGCTCTAATCGATAGCAGGAATAGTTTTCGATTTGATGTCACAGTAAGATTTTTCTGCTGTAGATTTTGATCTTTTAACCGTTTAAACGACCAAAAGGATATCACCCTGAGTTATCAAAATTAGGCGATTTCACAAGAACAAAATTAGTTATCGATTTGCTCTCAAGCTTTGCTCGGGTAGACAGGTGCTTTTCCTACTAGATTTTAGTTCAGAAGCATATTCTGAACATATTATTCAACATTTTGTTTCAATCAGGTAGATTGCATTGAAGAGTTTTTTTTAATTTGTTAATTCGAAGTTTTGTCCTTTTAATATTTTGTTCGTTATGAAAAAACAAGGTAGGTGTACTATAAATCGCCACTGTATTATATTTCGCCACCTTGGTAAAACCATATTTTACCTAACTATATTGAACAACCATACAGCCCTAGTACACATGCATGGGTTAATTAAAAATGTTCTTATTATTAATCTTCGATTTCTGATGAAAAATGCAACTAAAAATAGTTGTCTCGATACCAGAGCATTTTTCGTCCGTTTGGAGAACAGGCCAAAATAAACAAATGCCGGAAAACTGATCAAACCTTCTAACTAAGGACTCATATTCCTAGACAATCATATGAACTATTCGTAGAATGCGATTACAAATGGTTTTAAATAAAAGAGTTCATGTTTCTCTAGTTATATAAAAGGTGGCGAAATATAGCACGGCAAAATGTCGCCGCAACGGCGACAACTAGTTGCCGCGATTCTATGCGATAGAATCGCCACGACTGTCGTGTCGCGTCTGTTTGGGGGAACCTTTTAACCACCATTACAACCATCGGTTGTCTTCTTATTTTTACGTGGATTCGTCTGATTTAAAACAGGTATTGTGATTTAAACCATCATTTTAAGAGGACATCAAAGGGATGGTGAAAACTAGATCACGGGGGTAACGAAAATTGAAAACGTGTGGCGTAAATTGAATCAAAATACTTGAAAATTAAACGGCATTTTAGCTTAGCTTAGCTTAGCTTAGACTGACTGTACATATCAATGGTTGCTACTCCGTGATTGATCAGAACTGGTGCAAATTGCACTACGATCCAAGTGAATAGTGGTTGGGATTTACCATCTATTCTCGAAGTGCACGTTTCAGCAGCTCTCAATTGATGATCAATAACGACGCCGGCCAAGTCCTTACAGTCAGTTGGGAAAGGAAGGGAATGTTAGTGTGTGGTTATTGTTGCTACTAGAGACCGAGAATAACTCTGCATCTCCACAATTACCAAGGGAAGGACATTGTGTTAGTGGGGTGGGGTAATCAGTAACGTAGATCGGGATTCACCATGGAAAGTGATGTGACCTATGCAACTTCTATTTTACTAATTAATACGAATATTTTTTATAAACAACAGTATTAGCATTTACTTCTCTGCTCATTTAAAAAAAAGTGTTCAATTGTTCATCCATCGCGAGGATAAACAATCAATTGCTCAAAGTGAGCGATTGTTTTTTGCTAATGTTATAATTATTTCTCGCTCCATTCGCTGTTCTTATTAAAACCGGGTCGATAATAGACCGATCGCAATGTTGCATCGATAAATCGATATCAAAATGATCTAGTTGGATTTGCTTCACATGATCGTTCTTGCAAAAAATCAAGATGGTCACAAAACAACAAATTTCCATGTTATCGAGAAACATTGCACAGCTTGACAAACCATGACACGAAAACTGAACCTACCTATGGGTAGTTTTGAAACCATATTCATCAATCTATTTGAGCACTCACCCAGACTAACTGAACAATTTGTAGTCAGTCATGTTACTGCTGGTCCATCGTTGGGTTTCCATTATAACACTCAAATAAGTATTAAAATCAATTTTATGCAACTCATATGAATACTATATTGGTTATTAAAGCGCTCATTTGGTTGGTATGGAAAAGTAGGCGTTTCTTTACTTAAACATGATCCAGGTATTATGATCCGAAATTTCAAAAAGTCTTTTTCCAAGCTGCAGTAAATCGTGAATAACTTTTAAACGGATAGAGATAGGAGGTTGCTATTTTTAGCAAAATATTCGTTATAAAATTCCCCATCTTTCTATGTATATCTAGTTTCGAAAGCATTATGATGGATACCCGTTTTGGATGCATTAATAAAAAATATTAAGAAAAATTCATCATTTTTGGGCATTTAAAGCATCGGTGAAAAATATATAGACCTAAAACATGCGGTATCAAAGCTTTACCATAAAGTATAGACCCTAAGTTAAATGTAAAAAATATAAAATGGATGGGTTTCATCGAATTTCTTTCCGATATACCGGTATTTTCGATGTTACCTATAAAAATGCACTTTTTCATAAAACGCGTCGGGGCCACCCCTAAACGTCATTTCCCAGAGTTGTCGTAGAACAATTTTTGTTTTGTTTTACCCTAAGCTTTCATTTGAAGGTTGAGCCCCCAAAATCCCAGACCTTGTCCAATTTTGGGACACCCTAATCCACATACACTACACTGCCGCTAATTGCAAGTCGAGCACATCTGTATATGGGCGTCCATATACAGATATGCTCGACTTGCGGTTAGCGGCAGTACATTACTAGGTACTCCACTCACAGCTCTATCAGTGTCATCCTGAGAAGGCGAATAGCTCGAGAATACACTTGAGAAGTGTTTGGCGAAAAGGCTGCATTTCTCCGTAGTATTCAGCGCAATGTCGTTATCGAGAAAAACACTTGATGGCAGTCCAGTTTCCTTCCTTTTAGAATTCACGAAAGACCAAAACTTCTTAGGGTGTCGTCGGAGATTTTATTGCGTGAGATGAACATAATGTTTGTAACGACGTTTATTATACCGCCGATAATAATTGCTGGCAATGTTGAAGTTCCGTTTAGTGAAGGCGCACCGTCGATAGGTATAAGCGCGAAGAGCTCTAACGCGCACTCTTTTCAGGTTGCGTAATAGAGCATTAGTCCACGGTGGTTTCCTCGGAGGCTTTCGCTTCGGTACAGTGGCTGAAACGCAGTTACGTAGCAGATAGCTGAAGCGGTATACAGCTGATTCGATGTCCAGGCGGTCTAAAACATTCCAGTCAATACGGGACAAGCATTGTCCCAAGCAAGCTGTTGAAAATCGGTTTTGCAAAAATTTAGTCGGTCGTCACTCACAGGTCCATCGAAACGTAGGTTAAATCCCTTGTCAATTGATATATCCAACGCAGGGTGATAGTTGTCAAGTGGCACAACGTGAGAAGCGGCATAAACTCTTCACGACGACAAAACGTCTTGATTGTTCAAAAACGTCTTGAAAGGTCTCCCCAGTGATGATAAATCACTGGATGAGATTAAAATTGAAATTTCTCAATTACTTGGATTTTCGCCAGTCCAAGAGACGATTCCAATAAATTTAAGTGCGCAAATTGTGGGGGCAATCATAAATCCAATTTCTGGGAATGCCTTCACGCAAAAAAGTTGAATTCCTGTGCAAAATTTATGACGGGAAATTCAAATCGGTTCCAAGATTCGACGGGTAGAAATTTTACAAACGCTCAAAATTCGAAACCAGTTACCGGTCGAGCAATTCTCGCTTAACTTTTCAAAAGGACCTAAGTAACACTTTTTTCATGAGTTAATTTGAATACAACAATCAATATCTTTCATGATGTTCTGTTGATTGCGCTATTCAAAATAATACATGAAAAAATGTTACTCAGGTCCTTTTGAAAAGTTCAGCGAGAATTCATACCCACCACAATTCACGAACAAATAGGGTAAGGGTAAGGAAGATGAATTTTTCAACTTCCTAACAGTTCATAATGTGCATATTGCCATTATAACTGAAACATATTTAAAACCAGGACTCTCGATTAAAAGAGATCCAAATTATTTTATCTACAGAAATGATCGTCTTGACAGCGCCTGTGGTGGGGTCGCCATTGTCATTAATAGAAGTATCAAACATAAATTATTTTCTTCGTTCGAAACCAAAGTTTTTGAAACCTTGGGAGTTTCTGTTGAAACAAATTTTGGACAACTTTTCTTCATTGCAGCCTATGTGCCTTTTCAATGCAATGGGCAGCATGGAAGAATGCTCAAAGCAATTCCAACGGCAAAATTTTATTTCAAGATTGTTCTGCGGGATATTATACTATTCAATATCCCAATGGCCCAACTTGTTTTTCATCCACTCGAAATCCTAGGGAGTAAGTGGACTGAAACTGATCGAAACGTTGGAAAATTTTGTTCCGGGTACAGATTTTGGAGAGAGCGGAAAACTTCTTTGAGTTTGACAAGATCCAGGATGATACGTTCAAACTAAAGCTGATCGTGAGAAGTTGAAATCATATTTCAGTCCCAAGAAAAACCGAATAGCTCAATCGGTTGAGTTTTTCAAACGAAACCAGAAGGACTTCGAAAAAGTGGCGGTAGAGCTACAAGCACTTTTCCAAACATTGTCTTGAAAATTAAACGGCATATTTATAAAAATTTGCAATAATTTATCGTCATAATTAAATCAGATTTGCTAGAGAAGGATTAGATAATTCCGAAACCTCCACAATAATTAGAATATTTTTCATTTTGCGGCAATTCTAGAGATAAACGTACATTTAGGGTGGTGAAATATAGTACCCTTCTACCCGTACCTACATGAAATTATAACAGAAAATGTTATCACTTCGGGGACATACAACAACCAGAATTAATAAGTAATAAAAATAAAAGTAAATAAAAAGTAAAGCGTTGAATAGACTCTGAAAGATCAAATACTCTACTCTCAAGAGTTAATAGTGTGGTTTTTGTTTAAACTTCCTGGAACAAACTGAAAATATTTTGCAAACATCGTCAACTTATGCTTTATTTTCTCATCTCTTCCACCAGGTATTCCGCATGCTAGCCCCCCAACTAGACCCATTATCAAGGCGTAGTTTTCGCCCTAATCTCCAAGAATGGATATCGTTAGAGTCTCCAATAATGTTAATGATACCGCTGGTATCAGCCAACAGCAACAACCGCAGAATTATGTGCAACATTCTAAAACCAAGGACAATAACAGCAATAGCCCCAGAAATGGTTTGATTCAACAGTCAACGAACAGTCAGAGCAATCAGTTCTCCTCTACATCGACACCGAAGCAATCGCCCAGCAACGGCTATGTCCAGCTGGCTGCGGTCGGGTCCTCGTCCGGAGGATCATATGGCGGGTCTGACACCCTGCACCAGACGTCCAGCGACTCCGGCAACAGTTCCTGTGTTAGTGGTAGTGCCGCTACTGATGATCCAGAGACAAAGAATACAAGCTTTGCTAGTGATGAAACCAAGGAAGCTAAACTCGCGGGTGGTGAAGACGAAGATGAGTGCAATGGTGGTGGAGATGAAAAGCAATCGCTTTTGAAAGGAAATATTTATGTGAACAAGTTCTATGACGATGGCCAGGATCGGGAAGACGAAGGCGTTGAGTGCGATCGTTTGAAGAAGTTGGCAGCTCGTGGCAGCTCAACTGACACGGACGACAATGTGGAAGATGTGAGACCATTACTGAAAGTGAACGTGGAAAGTGAAAAACGCAAACCGAAAAGTATTGTGAAGAGTCCCTCGAATTTAAGTGTTGGTAAGGAATTGAATGCAAGCAATTTGCAGAAGCAAAGGCTTAATTTACAATTCCAACTACCGGTCGAAAGTGTGATTGACGATCGACCGCCAGTGGTCCATCATGTGCAGTTTAGTAAGCAAGAAAACGGTTACTGTTGCCGCAGCGTCGGTGTCGAGCAGGATCTTGGCGATGGAAGTAGCAACATCAATAATAATATCTGCGGTAAACAGCAGGTTTGTTCCAGTCCCGTGGGCAGCATTTTGTCCCAGGAGTCTGGTTCTGGCTCCAGCACGTCTTCCTCGTCTAACGAAAACAGTTCGCTGGGTGGATATGCTGAAGCTCGGCCACCGGATGGGGGCTGGGGCTGGGTAGTGTGCTTTGCTTCGTTTATGGTAAATTTGATTGCCGATGGTGTCACGTTCAGCTTTGGCGTATTGTACGTGGAGCTGTTGGATTACTTCGGCGAGGGCAAAGGTGAGTACGTTGTTACAGCACATAATTGTTAGAATATAAATGCCTTAAGTGTAGTTTAATTAACATCGAACCTGTTGTATGGATTGGCCAGTTGAATTACACTCTAATCCAGGAGAGCGAGAGCGTTGGGAAGACTGTTGTGACTTCAGGGCTTCGAGTACACTGGCAGTGGTCCTTTTCCGTCTATAGCGTTCCACGTACTGCCGAGTCCATTATTGCAGCGTGATCACCGCGCTGCGCTCTTATCATCCAGAATTTCTCTATCCAATCGTTCCGTCGACTTCGTCCTTCATACCCGGGCTCCACCCCACTACCTCGAATGCCATTACCCCGAATAGGACAGTACCCCGAAAACCATTAGCTCAATAGAGACACTACAGAGGAAATAATGCCTTCTTTAAATGAACGCATTTTTTTCGGTGTAAGGCACACAGAGGAAATAATGCCTTCTTTGGATGCGTTTTCCTGGAAAAAAGGCACACAGACGATATGGAGATTATACCTTCTTTAAAAGGACGCGTTTGCACAGTAGAAGGCACCAGTACTGGTAGTTTTCGTGATCGTCATGTGAAAGCGAAAACAGTTGCATTTTCATTTTCAAGAGACTAAATGAAAATGCACTACACTACAAGCAGTCATGATGGGAATGTTGCTTTATTTTGAAATCTAAATTTCTAAATAGTTTTGATAGATCTATGCAAATAACGACGACTAGTCGATAAAATGATTATAATGTTCCAGTTTTTCGAGTTAGAAGAAACATTATTGAAGAAGAAACAGCTTGTTTACAATAGTTTGATGCGTTTTCATGAAATAAAAATCCGTAAAAATTCAGCGGAATTCCTTTCATTGTTTTTTGTTTTCTTTGAAAGCAAAGGAGAATAGAATGTAAATATCGCGTGACCTCTCTCAATGAAAATGAAAATCTCAGTACTGTGAGGCACACAGAGGAAATATTCTGTCGCCAGCACTAAATTGTATTCCGACTTCCGACGTTTTACTTCCAAACTTACTTCCGACATCATTAACGTCAGAACAAAATTTGAGTTTGCCACCAACACATTGCCGAAAGAGCGCTCGGAAGTATGGAAATCGACTTCCGAACTTCAATTTGGTACCAGCGACGTTATCGGCGACAAAACAAGCTCGATTTTGTGACAGATAACACCGTGCAGTGCTGCATATTTATTTTATTTTTCCGTGTGAATCTTGTCGGAAGTGGGCCAGTTCATCAGCGTCATACACACAGTTTTGGTCTCAATGCACAATAATGCCTTTTTATAAGCAACGGGTGTGATATAAAGCGAATAGAGACCATGCCTTTTTCAAGTCAACGTGACTTCCCGAAGACAGGCCTTGGACAGGCTTTGTTTGATGCCAGGGAATTAGCCACCGTAAGTAACTCTTCGTTCGTCAATAGAGCCACCATTTCGGCCGCACCCAATACGCTGTGCGCTGCATGAGGTCCGGGACGTGTGGAACGGGACGGGAAGAGTACCTCGGTAATCCTCGCCAACCTATCCGGGAACCGGTCGGGGCGTGAAGAGCCCACTCTGATCACCCATCACAATCCTGTAGGCGTAACACCGACGGGTTCGCGTTGGCTTGCTCGCATAGATAGTCAAAACTTGGGTGCGAATAGAATCGATTTGGTTGTCAAACTGAAGCCAAACTTTTCTATTGTGCCGGAGCCAAACATTGAAGATTGTGGTTATGTTTGTTTCAGATTCTTTATCGAGAAGTATTGGTATAATTTGAAAAACAAAAAATTAAAATTAACTTAGTTTGAGTTTTCTATTCTTTGTAACAAATATTTTCACATAATATTTCGAGTGGGAAATTAGTAGGAATGCAATTAAAAACCACTCGTTACTAAATGTCACGAGTTTCATCAGCTGATTGGAGCAGGAATATATATAAACCATCATAAAGTCATGTAGAGTCTAGCGCATTTGTGCACCCTCACACGGTTAGAAAAAAGTACCTAATTTTAGGTACTTTTTTTCTCTTGCATCTCCCTCCCTCTTCCCTTTGTTGTCATAAAATGAAGAGCAAAACCACTCAACAAGGGCATTAAAGTGTGGGAACCCAACGTTGAGTAATCTCATGTTTACAAAAGTTGAGTGAAATTTACCTAACTTTTGGTTACTTTATATTTAAAATTAAGTATATTTTACTTAATATTAAGTGAATTTTACTTAGTTTCAAGAAAAAAATACTTAATTTTGGGTTCCCACACTGAACTCCCGATTTGAGTGAAAAGTACCTAATATTAGGTACTTTTTTCTAACCGTGCACGCAGCATGGAAAAAGAAATTCGAAGAGCGGGAAATGTTTGACAGCCAAGTAACTGCAAAACTAATTTTGCTTATAGGATTGATTTCAAAATATCCCTCTACTCGCTTGAGAGTAAAAAAGCGGCTCTATCCGCAGCACCCAGGTCAAAACACGCTCTCTTGTTGCTCTTAATGGCCTTGTTGAGGGCCAGTTTCGCAGTACGGAACACTTCACGGCGGTACGCTCTTGCCTCTACGATTCGGGTACGTTACATTCTTCCCTGATCGAAGATTTGCAATATCGGCACTCCACCAATAATACCGGGTGTCTGCCATACAAATGCCGGACAAAACCTAATATGTTGCTCGAATCTTTCACCAAAGAATAATTTTGGGATGTTAAATTCTTTTTAAGATTAGAATTGTTATCCAACATATATACTATGCTACTGAAGTACTGAGACATTAACAGCGTTCTCCGCCACCCGGTTGCCGTTATCGATAGAGACGTTTTACGGGTCGGACAGAAGGGGACATCGGTCCTCGACTCGGAGACCGACTGCCACAGCAGCTGCTGGGCAAATTTCTTCGTGTTTGCCTCTCCGATGAGACACGAAGGTCCAGTCATAACGTGGTTACAGGTTTGCTTTTAGCTGGCGCAGATGAGGCACTTTGGTGCCTTATAGCATTCCTGCGCATTGTGCCCTTCCTCACCACAACGACGACACATATTGCTACGGTGTGGGTCCGTCTGTACACTCGTAGGACTTGTGCCTTGACTGTAAGCACCGAAAGCACCTGTCCACTGAAGGCGGCTGGAGTTTGTTTACTGGACATATTGATCTGTTCTTCAACTTCCCTGGCTCTATTATCTTTTTGGCTTCCGCGACCGGTAATCTAAGGTAGGCTTCCTGCGTATCAAAGAAACCACCTCTTAGGCGTACAGAGGTCTTTTCGACCTCTATACCGCACTGCTTTCTGATGGCAGAGACGCCGTCGTCCGCATTCGTGACCTCGTCCAGTAGCTTCTTCCGCCCTCAAAGACTTCAGTTCGTCGCCGTCACCCAATATCTCTTAGGCCAGCTTCATATAATCCGTCCCGCTAGCTTGCGCTCTGCGTTTCAAAACTAAGATCATTTCACCAGTCTTGGTGCGTCTGATGCTTAGCACGTCCTGACCCACCGCTGAAAGCTTTTTGGCCGCTCGCATCGATTTAAGGTTTTCTGCGTACTTATCCTTGTCAGTTCTCACCAACAATGCCTCACCTCACCTGTCCTCTTGTGTCCTCTTTGTGGGTTGAGATGTGCTCGACTTCCGCTTTGCCCTATTGGCTAACTGCCAGGGATTTTCGGTCCAATTACCAATGGCACCGACCGGCTGGTACCCTCTTGCGGTCCGGCGACGCCCTTCGATCTCCGCTGCACCCCGATCTGCTCCGTCCAGACGTCAGGCTTTTTCTCATTGGCCGTCAGGGCGAAATCAATCGCCTCTTGGGCCATAGTCGCTCCTCCAAGGAAGGAGAAGGCATCGGTTTGAGCACCTTTGTCGGTCTTCTCTCTTCCCACCACCCGCCTGATAAACACATCCTGTTTTTGTCTAGCGACGCAAACAGCCTGGCGGAGCATCCGAAGGCTCTGTTTCTGTTCCTTACTGATGTTCTGCCTTGCGCACGCGAACTCAATGATCGAGTTGCTCGGCGACCACCCGCATCACGGGTAGTGTTCTGCCGAGCGTGCTGATAGGGCTGTATCCCATCACTTCTGGGGAGACTCTGGCTGGTGCTGCTAGTTGCAGCCTCCGTCACTTCGCTTTTCGCCTACCTGGGAGGAGACCTCGCCAAAACAAAGGGGCAAAGGGGATTACCACCTCCATAGCTAATGCATCGTCAAAAGAAGAAATAATTTTTGAATCACTAATTATTGTTGGATCGCCCTTGTGGCTGCTGTCGAATCCTACTGGTGTAATCGCCTTTAATGATCTCATGGTTATCTTTGCATACCTTACGGCATGCAGGGAGGTCATGCAAGAGTTGACACTTACGTGTTCAGAGCTAGATTAGTGCAAGTCAGGAAAGGGCATCTGAGCCTACTTCTATCCAGTAGCCAAAGTTTGGTGGCATGATTGAACAGCATGCTACAAGGCTTGCCCTGGTTTTAGATGACGGAAGACAACATAGCCATTAGCTCACTCGCCGTTTCGAGTAAGTGTCACCCGACTCGACTCAGAGAGTAGAATATTAGACTGCCAGCCCTCACTTTCAAAATATTACAATATCCAAGAAAAGGTCTGTTAACACGCGGCCAGAATTCCATAATCAGAATCTGACTGGTATTGATCCTGATGTGCCAATTGGCACTCCCTGGGCTCTTATGCGCTTTGAGCGGCACACGGTAGCTTTGATAAGGCCTCCTTGCGGATACATGCAGATTTTTGTAGAGGTTTAACAAAGCCCACGGCCATTCCCCACCACGTCCTCGGCAGGCTGCCAGCTTTGCGAAAGTATGGAAAAAGACGAATAACTACCCCGGAATAAAAGATAACATGAACATATCTGCGGCAAAAGCGGCAAATCATGCCCTGTTTTTAGTTTCTACTTATATTTGAGACATCAAAAATAAAAAAGAAACACCAGTCTAGCGTACTGTAGGGTCATGGGTTTGAGTCCAATACATTTCCAAAATCAATATCTTCCACATAATGTACATATTCACATATGAGTTTTCACAACATTGTACATTAATGTCCAAGTCGGGTGTTTTAATCCCCGGAAATAGGCAATTAACTTTGATTGAACTGAAAAATAAATTGCAGGAAAGTGCTCACCAATTTCGGCCCATGTGATGTTTACCATAACTAATCTTGAGATTCAACAGTTTGCTATAGTGTGGTTCAAACTGGCATAGACCACACAAAATCGTTCAAATGTTTCATACAAAGACGGACAATTTTAGTTTCTTATATCTTTTAGAATCTATTTCAATTCTTTTTCCTCTATCCTACATAATTTAGGGCATAAATTATTATATTTTTCGACGATACAGACCATCCGTATTTCTACATAAGAAAAAAAAACCTTCTTATAGCAATTTGCCGATTATTCATCATTATTCATCATCTTTTACGTTTCCTCCATTTCAGGTAAAACTGCTTGGGTTGGTTCGCTATTTATGGCCATGCCACTTCTTTCTGGACCGGTGGCATCATTTCTTACGGATCGGTATGGCTGTCGGAACGTGACCATCGTGGGCTCTATACTGGCATCCGCTGGTTTCGCCATATCCGCCTACGCCGAAACTATCGAAATGCTGTATCTGACATTTGGTGTGTTGGCTGGCTTTGGGCTCAGTTTGTGCTACGTGGCAGCTGTGGTGATAGTGGCGTATTACTTTGACAAGAAGCGATCTTTCGCGACCGGACTGTCGGTTTGTGGCAGTGGTATTGGAACGTGTATTTTTGCTAAGCTGACGCAAATTCTTCTGGATGAGTACGGGTGGCGTGGAACGACGCTTATTTTGGCAGGTATTTTCCTCAACATGAGTCTTTGTGGCCTTCTGATGCGTGACCTCGAGTGGACGACGCACAAATCGAAACTCAAGCGGAAACAGAAGGAAGCCGATTCGTACTCGGTGAGCAACAGTACGAATACTGCAGGAACGACAAGCAATCTGAACGCCGTCGATCCTGCTGCTGGTGGTGGTTTAGTCGGCGGAGCAAACGACAATGCATTGCCGGGAGCTAAAGGAGATCAGATGATCGATCCGAACGATCCGCGCCTGTTCAGCTCGCTGATAACTCTTCCAACCTTCATCAAGAATGGCGAAAAAGTGCCCTACGAAGTATTAGAATTACTCTACAAGCATAAAAATGTGCACGAGCATGTTTTGCAAAATTATCCTAATCTGCTACATTCTCGTAGCTTCAGTGAACCTTTAGGACCTAAGAGCAATGAAATGTCCCCTGAGAAGGCTAGCAACCCCGACCAAGTAGTATCTCCTAGTTCCAAGGAACACCGCCAGCTTGATATTCCGCAAGGTGGGGACGCCGCGCATAATCATCATCCGTTCCTGCGTCGAACACACAGTCACAGGCCAACAGGCCTGCGAACGCCCACCACCGCCTATCTAAAGGATCTCAGAATGCATCGGCATTCCCTCACCTACCGTGGCGCAATGCTGAATATCCAGCGCTATCGACTACGGGCTTCATCCTGTCCCGACATTTACCGGAACTCGATGACGACGATCGCCAAGGAAAAGACTGCCTGGTATCAGGGAATAGATGAGTTCAAAACACTGCTGGTCAGTATTTTGGATTTGTCATATTTCCGCGATATCCGTTTTCTGCTGTTTGCGATCTCGAATTTTTTGCTGTACACCTGGTACGACGTGCCGTACGTGTACCTGACGGACAATGCCACAGAGATGGGTTTCACGCCGTCACAGTCGTCGATGCTGATTTCCATAATCGGTATTGTTAACATGGTGGGAGAGGTAAGTTTGCGCGGCCGGAGGTGCATGACTGGAAAGGAAATTCGTACAAACATTTATAGTTGATTGTCGTGAGATCTCGTGTAGCTTTTACGTGAGAGATTATGTAACTTAGAGTAAAAATGCGCGAGACCTTGGAAGTTTGTGCTAGTTTTTTGTCTGGTGTTTTGAATGTATTATTCTATCGTTTCAAAGGATGGAGTTTATAAGGTTTGGTAAAATTAGACTAGAGTTGCTTGAGGTAGAAGTACAGAGACATATGCACTGCGTTCTGAACACATCAACGATAACATATTGATCGATATCATGATTTGAAATGTACTAACGGCATCTGTTGGTTATCACTTTTTGTACAAACTTGTTGATTCATTGTCATCCCATATAATTTGTCTTAGTCACGTTGAATCTGAGACACTCAGATAATGGACAATGTAGGATATGTAAAAGTTAGATAGCTTATTATCGACTTCTTTTCAAGTCTTTTTGAAATTCAATTTTCATTTTAAGCATTTCAATATTTCTTTATTATTTACTCTTCATTATTTCTTTAATTATTTATTTTACTTAGCAAGTCTCATTTCTTGTCATAAGACGAGTTAATACAATCCCATTGAATTCCACCACTTAATTGTATCTTGACAGATACGTATTTCGACCTCAACAGTAAGGCCGTCTTCAGTGTCTCGTACTTGACTCGACTTACGACTTACGTACGAGACACTGAAGACGGCCTTACTGTTTAGGTCGAAATACGTATCTGTCAAGATACAATTAAGTGGTGGAATTCAATGGGATTGTATTAACTCGTCTTATGACAAGTGAAGACATTCCACTAAAAAGCTCAAAATAATTTTCTTATCAAGTCTCATTTGTTAATTTTGGGACTTTCAAAACATACTTCAATTGATTTAAAGTTATGCTTACCCGAATGCATACAATTCCCCATTAATGATTTCACTTGGTTCCAACAGCTCATAATTGATACTATCGACCTGGCGCCACCAAATACACAGCGTAACCTTCGTATAAATTGAGTCTTGTTCCTTTCTATGCTACTGCATAATTTCGAAAAATACGTATTTCATATCAAGATTGAAAGATAAGAAGTTGCAAGCAAGTTCCGGTTTATTTTCGTTTGTACTCAAATGTACATCAAATGCGAATTCTTCCATTAAAATCTGTTTCTCACAATTTTTTCCGCCATTCGAATTTTAGCTTTCTATTATTTCAGCTTTATGCAAGGTTTGTAGCTTTCTATTATTCCAGCTTTATGCAAGGTTTTTACTTTTTTAGCTTTTTGTTTTCAGCCTTGTGAGTGTTTAGTCTGATGTGATTCAGCCTTATGTGGAAGTCCCCATCTGTATGTATAAAAATTAAATGGTCTGTGTTCGTATTCGCATAATTCGAAAACGGCTGGATCAATTGTCTTCATTCCTTAAGCATATTTGTTTTATATGATGCTTTCTCATGCAAAAATCACGAGTAAATTTGAGTAAACCGTTGAAAAATAAAATTAAGATTCTTATGGAATTTTTGCATGGGCAGTAGAGTGATTCATATTTTGACTTTTTTGCTCCACGATTGCATTTGCCATTTTAAAAATCCTCCTGATTTTTTAGCGAATTTGGATGTAATTTGATCGTGCACACGTCATTTAAAGTTTGTATGGAAATTACTATGAAAACCGATTCTTGTGTGAAAGACCGTTCCGTGGGGTGGAACATAAACTATTCAAATATAATCAAAATGTTGACTACGCAGAATATTTCCTAAGCTGAAAGCCAGTTGTTGTTGCGAAGCGATTTGTCGTTTGGAAGCAAAGTTATGAAAATGCTTATTATTGATATTGATGTTATTCTTCCACGTGTTAAATTGAATTTCCCGCAGTATTTCCTTAATAACTTTTCTCACAAGCATCAAAAAGTTTCGCAACAAAGACGACCCGTTTCCATACTAAATTTCCTATGTTGCCTGTGTACTTGTACATTTTAAGAGCTTAATGGGAGCGTTGGGGAACGGTTTTCCACAAAAGTTACTGTTTCCATAGTATTTTTATACAAACTTCAAATTGCGCTCAAATAACATCCAAATTAGCTAGAAATTTAGGAGGATTATGAAAGTGGCAAATGTAATCGTTTAAGCATTTTTTACCTGTATAACTTTTCCTTTCCCACGTCTTTTTTTAACCATTTCAATAGGAAGGAATCATCTTTGAAAAAAGCTAGAACAAAATTTAACAGAAAACGAAAAGAAAGTGTTTGAATGTAAATTAATAGTTACTTGATTGTTTCCAATAGTTTCACTATTTTTTCCACAAAATTGATTATATAAGCAGTCCAATGATACTATGAAGATGTGCCAAATATTGCTAGGGTGGGTGTACCAATTGTCGCCATACATAAGAACAACATTTTTTTTTTAAAAAAAATAAGTAAAAGGCATGTGGGTGGACTTTATATCTAGACCAACATTTGAAAAGGGCGTAACAGCCAAAATTTATTTCTTCTGATTCTGCGTCTACATACATAGCTATATATGTGAACAAAGAATCAGGAGAAATAAATTTTGGTTGTTACGCCCTTTTCAAATGTTGGTCTAGATATATCAAACGAAAGGTTTTACTTCCTGCTTCTTAGAACAGCTGTGAAAACTACAATAAAATTTGTTATAATCCTCAAAATTGATTAATCCATGATAGGAACGCATGCACCAGTTGTGGCACTATTCTTAATTTTGGTTCCTTATTTGGCAAATCCCATTGTTTTCTTATGGAACTGGCCAAATAGGGACCACTAGTGCGACAACTGGTGCAAAGGACGTCAAAAATTAAGCAAAATCATTTTTTACAATTATGCTTTGCTTGTTTTGGAGGAGATCAAAGGTTTTATCGTATCATATGAATATGCTTTATCGATATGAATTTGGTTTGTGGTTATTTTATTGGCCATTTGGCATATAAAGCACTAGTGCGACAACTGGTGCTATAGCCACAACTGGTACATCTAGCCTATTTGCTATTGAAATAATTTAACAAAATTTGGAAGGTGCAAAATTATACAGCTACTATGGGAAGGGTAGGGTTAAGCTTCTTAATCTTCAATTCTCCGTGATGTTTTCTAGAGAAGGCCGTATTTTTTTCAACTTCCAATGCATCTCTTCAAGTAGTCAAACATAATCACAAAATTTCATAAATTCTCATGAGAATTTTCTGCAATCCACATAAACTTTGAAGTACCACGTTTCTATAGAATTCCGCGGTAAATATTACTACTTCGTAGATTGGAATGCATGACTGCACAGGAACTTTTTTTTCATTGTTTTGCAAAGTTATTATTACATACAAATCCTAATAATAACACGTTCATTGTCATATATCCATCCGTCTATCAAACAGTAATTACTACCTCATTCACTTACTTCATTTTTGACTAACTCCATATCACTATATAAAATATGTACTCCACACAGATTGCTCTTGGATGGATGGGTGATCGAAAGTCCGTCAACGCCAACTTAACGTACGCAATATGTATGGGATTCTGCGGATTGGTAACGGCACTGGTGCCATTATTTACCGATTACACGGTAAGCTCCACAATTGATTCTTAAAATCCTAATGCATAACTTACAATTTCCAATCTTTTAGGCGCTATCGTTTTTGGCCGGTGCATTTGGATTGTTCATTGCCGCCAATTACTCCCTCACAAGTATTATCCTCGTTGAGTTGATTACACTGGAACGGTTTACCAACGCGTATGGACTACTGCTTCTGGTACAAGGTGTGGCCAATCTGGTCGGACCGCCTTTGGCTGGTAAGTCCGGGACGACGCTCGATAAATTTCACTCATTTCATCAACACTGTGCTTTTAGGCTGGATCTCGGACATAATGGAGAATTACAATCTTTCATTCTACTTGGCGGGCATATTCATTGCGTTGTCAGGGCTGTTACTGCTGGTTTTACCCGCCATCGGAGAGTACAAAAAGTACAACCAAAGACGTGCGTCGAAAGAGAAAAGTGGCGGCTTCGATGGATATGGGATGAATAATTTGACGGTGAGTATTCAGTGAGAGTCATCAATAAAATACGAAACGCTAGAAATTACTGCTGACGGACATGGTCCTTTTCAACAAGTTTGCCTTGCATGGCACTTACACCCATATCCCATAACGTT
Organism: Armigeres subalbatus; assembly: GCF_024139115.2. Lineage (NCBI taxonomy): Eukaryota > Metazoa > Arthropoda > Insecta > Diptera > Culicidae > Armigeres > Armigeres subalbatus. Next base: position 138,376,630 of record NC_085141.1, read on the forward strand.
CTGAATTGTTTGCGGACTGACCTTGGTGTTCATATACTGTGACAAGCTTTCTTTAAGTCCAGGAGCACTTCCCTTAGGATTTTGCCTAATTTCGTGGAGAATAATGCGGTTGTGACGATCAGACTACAAAACGAACACTATGGTGTTAAAAAATAATCAAAATTTCTAGAAAGTTTTATTAATCATTTTTCAGTACACAAACCTTTACATGCATTAGATTTTGAAAAAACTGACACATCAATTTTTACTGGACACACTTTCCAAAACAAAAACCTTGGGTGTACGGTCAATTGTTTGGCGTTCATTTTGTGACCTATTCAGGTAAATAATTTAACCCTCAAAGGCGCAAGACGATTTTTTTAGAATTCGTCGAAAACATTTTTAACGTAAACAACCATTAAAATCGTTAACATTAAACGTATTTTCGGTATGTTGTTGTAAAACAATATTGCGTATTTAAGGGTTAAATTAATTTATTTGACGTACTTTTCGATATTTCAAGTCGAAATAACTAAAGATGTAGCAACTATGGTAAGATATTATGTATTTTATTACTGATTTTTTATATGCGCGTATGCTGTAAGGACAATTTTTTGACACAGTGTATCTTCCATTACTTCAAGAGTATTTTCAAAATTCGTAGATTTCACGACGTGAAATCAAGAATCTATTTTGGAATACAGCACTAACACTAACATATGAACTCCTCCAAACACGACGTACGAGCCATCGAAATTCAGATCAATGGTTTCCAACACTGTTTGGAAAAGACAATGCTTTCAAAGAGAATTCTATATCGAATATAAATATGTATACATATTTTTAAATAAATGCAGATAAATGCAGCTTTTATAAACTATTTTTGCCTTTCTCGTATTTTCTTCTTCAGTTGACAACATCCGGCACCAAAACGAATGGCGCTGCAGTTCTTCTGACGGCGGATTGTTTCGCACAGGAAAAGCTCATCAAGGAGGGCGCTATTGTTTGAATCTGAAGCTCTGCCGGGGTGGTGGTGAGTTCAAAAGGGTGGCTTCATATTTCTCCACCGTCTCCCATTGGGGAACAATTTTCGGAATCACAACACGCGATGGTATCGAGAAATCGTCCAATAACTCACCGACCAATCAGAAAAAAACATGCTTCACATCAGTAGATTTTAGTTCAACAGTTGAATGTGATCAAACGAGTTGTTAAGCTCAGGCCATATGATAAGTTTTTCGTTTTCAGCGAGAATGTGTGATTTTGTTTCGGTTCTACGTTACATTTTTTTTTCGTTTTGAATTTTACCTGTTAGATTTGACCTGACAGTTTTATTAGTTACTATGAAATCTTCCCAATCGCAAACTAAAACCATGCAGAACAAAACAAACTTTGGATAATAATAATAAACTTTAGGAGTTAGGAAATTCGCTGATCGAAGAATCCAGCACTTCATTTGTATTTAAAGTAACAACCGATATCTTCCCTCTATTTCACCATCGTCAGCGGCACACAATACCAATGATTCTAAATTAAATCGTAAATCGATAATTAAGCTCGAACTGTTGATTGAGCATTCACGAACTTGTTTCAATACTAGAACGGCAAATACTAATTAATAATTATAGTCCTACACAGTTGAATCTTGTGAACGGAACGTGTCTAAGTTACGGTTTGGTGTTTATGAACAATTTAAAATAAATCAAGCACATCCATTGACCGACTGAGAAGTCGCATCATCCATTGTCATACTGTCGAATTTATAATTATCTACTTACAAGTAAGGCATTTTCGGAGAACTAAAAATATCTACAAATGGTTTGTGGCAGGAATTAAAGTGTGTACCATTCGGTATTGACTTGATCGCGTTTTTCAACATAAATAGAAATTTGCCTATTTTCTTTAAAAACTTTGCTCATTATCGTTTAATTCAACGCAGAATATCAAGAAGCTTAAAGTTTTTCGATAGTATTCGATTTTTACCTTCTTTTGGTATATGCTTCATAACTAATAACATGGAAAATGGCGTTTATTGCTCTTTGATTGAAACTTTAATAGAAATCTTTTGAAATTGATATAATATCGTGCATTACTTCATCATTGTTCACTCATGAATGTAGGTAAACTTTTTCATGGCCTCCGCTTTGTCCACGGAACTATTGAATAACATCCTTCGTTTGAAATTTACCCAACATGTTTCTATCTACCTATCGTAGTTTAGAGCGGTCTTCTGAGCAACGTTTATTTATCTATGCGGTTGCCTGATGCTCAAACACGTTTGGCTTACAGTGACACTTCCGCATAACAGTGTCCATCTTGTACAGGAGAACCCAGGACCTCTTAGTCGATTGCGCAGAACGATGACGTCCACCGGGGGAGATAAATTGGGGCACGTGACTTTCAAATTGAAAGAATTCCGTGAGGAAATTTCATTGATAATTCCTTCGCATAATATTATGAAACAATATCCATGGATTCATTTAGGTATTCTTACGAAACTCCCTTCTGGGTTTACTTCGGAAATTCCTCCACTAAAGCCATTCCATATTCCTGCAGGAATTCTTTCGGAAATTGAGAATTAAATTATTTCTGATGGAATTCCTGGAATGATTACCGAAAGAGTTCATAAAGGACTTTTTTTTTTTTAAATTCCTGAAGTAATTTCTTAGCCGTGCGGTAATATGCGTGGCTACAAAGGGTTCGATTCGAGGGTCTGGTCTAGGATAATTTGGTTGGTTGGACATTTTTTCGACATCCTGGGCATAAAAATATCATCGTGTCAGTCTAATGATAAACACATGCAAAAATGGTATTTTGGCTTACAAACTTCGCAGTTAATAACTATCGAAGTGCTGAATGAATACTACGATGCGAGACGGCAATGTTTTACGGGGATGTAATGCCAATGAAGAAGAAGATACTCAAAGAACTTGCTAAAGAGATTTCCGAAGAAATCCTTAAAGGATTTTCCAAAACAATTTCGAACAGAATTTCTGAATGAATTCCCAAATATACTATATTAACAATATGATTCACTCTCACGAAATTTTGGCGACACCACATGTGGCGCCAACTCGCGTCCAAAAGGATCGATACACACGTAAATCGAACTACCCAAAATATGACGATCGTTTTACACACACTTCAAAATGTCATCATAAAAAAAAATTGGGATGCTTGATGTTTTTATTTGCAACATCAATCATCAACACATTTGTTTTATTGAGTTTTACCAATATTAGCGGAGCTCAGTGGCGTAGCCACGGGGATGGTTGTGGACATAAACCCCTCCCCAGAGACAACATTTTTAGAAGAAATTTGTTTTTCGAATAAAAAAAAATGTTCAGAAAACCCCCACCAGACCAATTTTCTGGCTAAGCCACTGCGGAGCTTAATCATTGGTAAAGCTTTTTGAAATTACGGTTCTGATCATTGTTGATCTAGATTTTTTTCCTTTAGATAGATGAATGAAAGTGAAGCTCATCGATCACTTCAAAGTCTGATGGTTGTACCAAGAATCATGCAAATAAGAGTCGTTTAGAAGAAAAAGCATTTGGAGTATAATTTTCGTTTATTGGTTCACTATTCTGAAGTGTGGGACAATTTTGTTTTCATAACATTCATCCCTTTTCTGACTTAACATCAAAACTTTTGAAAATCTTTTACAAAACTACCCTGATTCCAATCATCCAGATTTTATAATTGCGTTTTCTGTTGGTGGTATTTGGCTTGGCCTCGGGCGTGACCTAATAATTAAATGTTATTGAAAGTGATTGCAATAATGCGACTATAAAATGAAAAGTGAACTAAATTTTGAATGTATCAATCAAGGTGACTCATTTAGCACTCACCGCATCAAAACAACGGCGGCACTGTATATGCATATTTCTATTTGTGTGCTTTTCACAGAACATGTCTACGGTGGCGCGATCTGTTCATTTCAAAGCGGCGGTTTTTGCTCATTGCTTGCTCCATCGGTAATAAATTCTGGTGAAAATAAGAGTTTCTAATGGTTATTCCTCCAAATTTCTCTCTTACTATCATAGAAAACGGCGTTCTAATATTGGTTATAAAAATATGGTTAAAACTAAGCTGCTGTTTGAAAGAGCCACATGATTTGTAGTAAAATGAATTTGCTTTTTGATTGAATCTACGAAACAATTGATCTAATCTTTAACTACGCATCGGAGCGATATGATTTCTAAGACAAAACATAGCAAACATTTTTCTAGATTTTCATACGCTAGCTGGAAGTAAATCCATTTCTAGCCACCTTCAACATGATGTTGCTTTGTAGACGCATATCCCAAGTAACAATTTCCATACTTCTTGGATTTATTTAATTCTTATAGCGGATTTATAATAGCAACCACCATAGCTAGTTGCTCAGTTTTATTGTCGATCTTGTTGCTATCATTAAGTCTCTCATTAATATGCTGAAAAGCTTCAAACGTCAACCGCATATTGACCTTATAAGCGGCTCTACAGTTGTTGTGGAGATCCAACTCCAACTTTCATAGCTCGATCAAAACCAAAATGTTTGGTCGTAATGTGGTCTAATTAGTTACCCCAATAAGAATATTTACATTGCAAAGAGTTCATAAAGGTGTTTAATAAGAGCAAAATTTTTGATTTGACAGAGAGAAACGAACTTTTGTGAACAAACTGCCCGATATGAGAGCCTGATATAAATACAATTCAAACATAATTACGTTTGTGGTACAATCTCTCTATACAAAAATGAATTTGCATCTCCTTTGATGCAATATAACTCTGAACAGGTTGACCGATTTGTACGGGTTTCTCATTAATCGATTCGTCTTGAGGACAGCTGTGTTATAAAATATCACTAAATTTTGAGGAGAAAGTTGAGAAATTGTGAAAATACAATTTTGATGCGAGTTGTAAGGAAACCCAATACGATCGCGCTAAAAATGATCTAGAGTGCGGCGCTGAATGAACTCAACACTTGACAGTAAGAATGCAAAATATAGTCGACTTTGTAAATCTCGATGTTCTATATGTCGATATCTCTCCCTATGTCGATGGTTTCCTCGGTCCCTTCAATCTACATACATTTTGGCTTTCTACATCTCGATAACTTCCCTATTTCTAAATCTTTCTATCCCGATGTGTTGTAATCGTATCTTGTTCTGGATTCACTCTCCTTATGTCGATATGTTCAAATTTTTAGGCTACTAGACCATATTTGGACGATAACAATACAGATCAACAATAAGAAATGATGTTTGTTTTGTAGCCGTTTTTCATAGCAACAAGCTGTTTTGGATCTAGTACCAATTTAAATTAACTTCCATTTCTCGATCTCTCCCTATCTCGATGGTCCCTTCAGTATCGAGATGTGGAGAGCGATTGTAGTTTAATCCCGAGCAAGGTCGGGTACGTTCAACTAGCTTTTCTTGCGAAAGTATCGAAAAATAATCTATTAAATCCCAAAAAATATCTGATATTGGATACGAAATCGAGAAAGCACAAAAAATGGGCGTAATTAAGTTTAGCCGAAATATTTCACCGTAATGCTACGTTTTGAAAGGGCAAGTGAATTGAACAACTTAGTTGAATGCAATTTACTTGCCAAGAGTTGAACATGTTCAACTTACTGTCCGTTCAAGTGAGTTGAGCGAAGGTGTTTGGACGCGTTTAATCCAAGCGACTTGTTCAATTCACTTTCCATGTCTAAATGTAACAAAATAATCATACTCATTATGATAAGCGCAACATAACAAAACGCAATCGGATGAGTGTCATCTTCATGGCTTTCCACTCAAGATACATATTTATTCAATCAATGGTGGACAGCGAAAAGTTTTCAATTCATAATAAGTTGAAACGCAGGTGTTAAGTTCCAGTAGGAATGTAGGACACCGAAGATCAAGAAGAATGATGCATTGGAATAATATCGATAATATTCAGAAAGAATTAACCAAATTTCTTGCTGAAGAAAATGATAGAAATGTTTACAGTGGAACAATCATTTTAATGTTTGCGGAACGGCTTTCACAGTTTGAACGTTTGAAGCAAAGGTGTAGTTTGTCTGCTTTGCACTGCTTCATCGAAATATTTACAGTAGTGTTTGCATTTAACAAAGTCGATATTCCGGTAATCGATTTATTGAAAAATGTATGGACATCCCCACACTGTAAAATGTCATCGAACAACTGTATGACTACTCACCGGAAGATGGCAGGAGGGTTTTCCAGCACAAGCTAGAAAAAACATGTTTAGATTCCTCTTTGCTCGCTAGATGATGTTGTTATCACCGGCAAATTGTTCGCCATTTCGTTGTATGGGAAAACTCGAAGTGAACCATATTGTTAATATAATATATTTGGAATTCCGCAAGGAATTTTCGAATGAATTCCCATGAAAATTCTAAACTAATTTCTAAATGAACACAGAATGATTTTCTGCAGAGATTTCCAATGATTTTTTTTAAAGAAATTGAGAATCAAAAATGTTGCCCCGAGGAATTTCCTTTTGAAGTTTCCGAAGCATTTACTTGGAAACTTTTTTCGTAGGAATTCTTGATATTTTTTATGAATTCTTTGAGGTAGTTCTGATGAAATTCCCATGGGAATTTATTGGTGGAATTTGTAAAGAATTGTGAAGAAATTCCAGAAGGAATTTGTATAACAATTTCCGTAGGTATTTCTAATTTGCGAAGGTCTTTTCCGAAGATATTTCCAAAGGCATTTCTAACGGAAATTCTAAAGAATTCTTAAAGGATTTTAGGAAAGAAATCCTCAAGGAATTTCACAAAAGAATCCAGGAAGGAATTTTCAAAGGAATTTCTGGAAGAAGTTCTGAAGATCTCGAGGTAAATTCTGGGGGATTCTTGAACTTCCTTCTATTAATTTTTGATTTTCAAAATTCATTTAATTTAGTTTATTTCCAAAGTAATATCCAGAGGATTTTCCGAAGGAATTTCTAGAGGAATTTTTGAACGAACTCTTGACAGAATGTCCAATTTTTTGACAAATCTAAGTCGAAAATTTCTATAGTTTTTCGTTAAAAATTCTTAAAAACTAGACTTTCTTTTCAGACCTTTGGAGCTCCTGGCAGAAATAGATCTTAGAAGAATTTCTGGAGGAATTTCGTGAGAATTCATAAACGATTTTACCATGGTTTTTCTAAAGAAATTTTCGATAGATTTCGTGAAGAAATTTCTGAAAAAATCCAAAGGAATTCCTGGGAGTATTTCTGAATGTCTGAATTGATTCAGTTTTTAAATAAATCTTCGGAGGAACTTTGAAAGGAATTCTTGGAGAAATCTTCAAAGGAATTTCTGGCGGAATTTAAGAATGAATTACAAGGAAAACATTCTGTAGAAATACATGGTGGAATTCCTATTTTTTCTGGTTCATGAATTCGAGAACGCTTTTTTTGCATGTGTTTATAGGAATATTTTTGTAAGTTACTTTCAAAATTCCTTTACCCTTCTAAAGACAGACGAAACTTGAAAACTACGACCTGTTCGTAAAAACAAACTGTTCTCAAATTTACAATGCAAACTTTTCTTGGCTAAAATTCATCTGGAGAGTTACTAGGTAGCTATTATAGCCACTACATGGGAAAAAAGGCTATTGTCAATAAACCGTAAAACACTTGGTAAAACATAGAATTTGTTGGTGGCAATATAGTTGCCACAGCCTTATAAAGGGACAAGAAATGTCTTCGGGAATTCCTTCAGGGAATCATTAAGGAACTCTTATGGAAACACTTTTAGAAATAGTTTCAGGTACTCCTTTATGAATTACTTTTGAAAATATTCACAGAAACTACTTCAAGCACTTATTTGGAAATTCCTACAGGAATTTTGTCGAAAATTCCGGCACACCCGGAAACACCTCCATTTTGGAGAAAATTTCTCCAGGAATAATTAAAAAAGTTCGTCAGAAATTCCTTTGGACATTCCTCAAGGGACTTCTTCAGAAGATTCTTTGAAAACAAAATCCTTCAGAAGTTCTTCCAGGAAATCATTCGAAAATTCGTTAAAGCATATTATTTTGATGGAATTCCCAATGAAATTTTTGAGGGAGCATTTAGGTACTAATAGGCGGTATAGCATGGACTTACCTTTGTCTCATCCCAGGGGCACCTAGCCTGATGAGAGTTTAAGGGGAGCTACGATGGCCCACACCGTCCTTGGCAGCAGGGTTTGTCTCGAGGGGTTCAACTTTCCACTACGCACTTTTTGTTCAATCCCCGTTTGGCGTTGGGGTAAATGGATTATAGGAGGAAGTTCGGACACTGTTTTACACTTGTGGCTTCGTCACAAAAGGGGTTCACGCCACCTTAACACTCTCGAGGTTTAACCTCCCCGGTTGGTTCAAGCGCCAATAAGGCGGATTACTGGCTAACTATAGTGATCGGAATTTGTGTATCGCTTACTGGGAAACAATTCTTCGCTATCCCCGTGATTATGTTCAGACACGTTATACAATGGTCAACCGGATATCTAATCACACTCGCGCACCTTTCTTAACAACGGTTACAGCCAGAAGAACCACCAGAGCGTCCGTGTGCCTTTTTATTATCTCCTCATCGGCTCTTATCTTTTTTGCATCTCCTCTACCCGGACCATTTTTCTACCTCCTGGTGCGTAAGCGTAGGCGTATCGTGGGGCGGATAGAACACAGTGACGGTGTGTTGAGAAGGCAATTTTAAAAGGGATTTTAACAATTTTAATTCTAACTCCTATCATTAAGAAAATTACATATATTTTATAATAATATTAATTCTATGGGACATGGCATATGTTACAGGGAGTTCCTGAAATCTATTTAGGTTTTGGCTTTCAGTCTTTGGGATCAAAACGGGGTTTTATGTTTTTTATGTTTTTGAAAAAAGGCACAATACATGTGTCCGAAACGTCGGATGAAAACATAAAACCCCGTTTTTGATCCCAAAAGACTGAAAGCCAAAACGTCGCCATCTTAGTCGAATCAATTAAGAAATCTATTTAATTAAAAATGAGATCGCACTCCTGACGATTTACATCACGAACGGATTGAGATTTGCAATATTTTCTCGTGGTTTTAGCGCGTTTTATTAGTAGTAATTTTGTTATGCGATTAAGCGAAATAATGTCTTTAGACATTTTATCAGTATGTTGATTCATCTGAAAAACATTGCCGAAGACGCAGAGTTCAAAATTTCATTATTTTTGGAGATATGTCACGTTTTATGCCGACAACCCCTTAAAATGTTACTTTTTTCATTAAATCATTTCTACATTTTTTGCATTTTCTATTAAGTTCCAGATAATGTTAAAAAACGTCCTTTGGCGACTGGCGACTTAAAAACTTGAAAAATAAAAAAGATAAAACAGTTTTTATGGATTTTTCAGGCATATTTGATATAACTGCAACTTGACAAGGGGCAATCTGTGGCAGGCAATCTCATACGCATTTCAAAGTGCAAGTAATTGACTATGATTTAATACCTGAACTGTGAAGTTGTAAGCGGATGTAAGGTATGTTTAATCAAAAACTATTACTTACTGTTCAAAAGAGAAATCAATCCTCGGTATTTTGCCATTTCTCCATTGGAACTTCAAGTAGGCCTTAACAACATGCTAGGTTGTTTTTATCGTAACTTCATGCAAATATGCTCTCACTAGAATGCAGAATGTTACTTACTTGATACTTGATTTGTTACAGCTCTTCGATGAACCTACGCCGAATGGAGTATCCTTCTCCACTGAACTCGATCCTGTGCTTCGTTTCGCCCTGAACATTGAGCGCCCTCTCATGTCCTCATGTCAACTGCAAAAAGCCATCGTGTACGCGGCCTTCCACGAAACCTGCGGCCTCTTCCGGGTTCTCTACTAAATGTTATCTTCGCTTGACGTTCTTTCGGCATATGAACAACGTGACCAGCCCACCGTAGCAGAATATTATAAACCTTTAATTTTTGCACAAAATGTTCAGTTCCAAAGAATTGATAAAACAATGTACCATGCGTTTCCATATGCATGTATGCTTATATGATGAACATGTTTAAAACTTGTAGGCGTAAATAGTAATAGGGTTAATGAAGGCTTTTGCAGGTTTTGTTCTATTATTGTCATTTTGGTTTTCTATAACTAATTATGCTCAGATTTGGCCTAAACATTCTTTGCATATCAAAGAATATTGTGGCCAAATTTCATAGAATAATAGAACCTCCTTAAAAAAATAGAAGAAAACCTGCCAAAGCCGTCATTACCCCTATATCTCCAAACGAAATTACGAACTCGGTGTCTTCGACAAAGTTGTTCAGAAGAAGTTTTGCTACAACTTTTGCGAAGATACAAACCTCGTATGTGCTCGTATGTTGTGAAGTGGGTTCCGCAAAATTCTTCCGCAACTGTCAAAATTTGACCGCAAGCCTAAAAATCTTCAATACACTGAAACAAAAATTTGATATTTGGTGGTGTCATCGTAGAATGCCATGCCAAACAGCAGAGAAAATATATGAAGTGTCAACTGCGGTAGTTTAAAAATTGAACCGGAAAGATGAAAGTTTTCTCAGGAACAGCAATATACAGGGGTTAGTCGAAAAGGTTGAGATAGGCAAAATTTTGTCAAAGTTCAAATCAGCATAACTTTGTGCAGAATGATTCGATTTTGATGAAACCGAGACCATCGGAAGCGGAAACTCTTCTTGTAAACTGTCATTTAGCGAAACCTCAGGATGGCCTTTGGGCACAGGAGATGCTTCGGGTTTTCCAAGGGTATGTTAAAAATGCATTTTCTCTTCTGCTTGTCATTTCGTGTGACGTTTATTGCCATCATGTTTTATGTTTTCCCCAAAAACTAGAACTACTATGCTGACCAATGCAGGCTGCAGATCGAAAATCCGTTGAGTATACGCAGAGATATGGCAATTTTTGTGAAAACGGTGTGGATTTGGCCATTCACCTTGGACAAAAGTCACTTTCGCAGTACACCCGGAACCTGTTACAAATGTAACTTTAATAAAGATCCTGAATTCATCGTCTTGGGAAATTTGAAATTTGACACTCGTATATGCAGGGTCCCAGATGGTACCAAAACCGGACCCTCCTGGAAGGTCCTTGGAACCTGCTATAAGGGTGGTAGTGGCCACTGTTAGCCTGGAAATGTTTCTGTCATCATCGTCTCGCAAAGCCATGAAGTATGATACTCATATTTGCATAATTCCCACCGCTATCATTTCATCATGTTCCCGGAATCGTTTTCGCGGAAATGGCCATATCTCTGCGTAGTTTTGACGGATTCTCGATATACAGCAACCATTGGTCGGCATATCAGTTGTAGTGTTTGGAGAAAGCATAAAACATGACGAAAGTAAACGTCACATAAAATGACAAGCAGTGGAAATATTTCATCATAAACATACCCTCGGAAAACCCGGAGCATCTCCGTTGGCCCAGGACCAGGTTTGTAGGGGGACAGTATACTAGAACAGTGTCCGCTTCTAATGGTTCTGGTTTTATCAAAATTGGATTATTATAAAATCTAATCCATAAAGTACGTCACGCAAAAATCGACGATGTTCAACCATCATTTTCCCGTTCTTTGCACCTCTTATCTAAAACCTCTAAAAATTTTGTATGAATCGTTACGCTGCTCGGAACCCCCTCTCCCTAAATGCGTGACTTTGTGGATGGTTTACAAAGAAATTTTCGAAGGAATTCTTAAAGGCATTTTTGTAGACATCCCTAATCTAAATGTATTCCCGAATAATTTTTTGAAGAAATCCAAAAAGGAATTTATGAAGAAATTCTCAAAGAAATTTCTGGAAGAATTCCTTAAGGGATTTTTCAAGCTTTCCTTGAAAAAGCATTGTTCGTAGGAATCCCTGGAGGAAATTCCGATGGAATTCTGGTATCAATGTCCAAACGATACTTCTTGGAATATTCTCTGGAATTCCAGGGATTGGAAGTTCTCGGAGAAACAATTTTAACAACTAAATAATCGCTTAACTAATTAACCACTCCGAATGTGTATAGTTCTTACAGCTAACGCCGAATTATCAATAAACCTATTAGACCGAAATGGTCGGTGCCCTAAGCCTTATCTTTACCAGGATTCTGGCGCCGCGCTTTCAGGCGTCTGCTGCCCATCGCGGTTGCGCAGCCCCGTCGTCCTTTCGTTCCTGTCTATGCTCTGGCCTTTCTTCAGAAGAGAGAAGTTATTGTAAATGTCTGTATACGGTGGACACAAAGATCCTCATGCTGTTCAACTTCTTTTCTCTTGGCTTCATCTCGCTAAGTTGCTGCTGCTCGACTGTTTTCCCCAGGGCTGTTACGAACGAATTGATACAAACTTTCTTCAAAAAATCAAATCCTTCAAAAAGAATAATGATAAGGAATGTGGTTTTTGTTACATTACTGTACCGCTCATAAAAAAATTTACTCCTCCGCTTTTTTAGTCGCCCAAGAAAAACATACCGATAGGAAAAAAGCTTCTTTGATATTTTTGAAAAATTTAGCTGCCACGTGGAGGATGAGGCGAGGAATGCTTTGATAACACTGTGCTATTTGTACTGCGAATACATTTTTGACATCTATGAGAGCGTTGAAAAATGATCACAGAAGTTGTCATTTTGTTGCAAGGCACAATACTCAATTCTTAGGAAAAACAATATAACCGTTTGACATAATTTACGTTTATTTTTAGTCGAGAAAAATGTCATGCCAGTAATTAGTACGATAATTGTTCATTTACACATATTCTGCTCCTAAATTGCAGATTATTCCGGTACATATAATAATACTTGAGAACGTGAGTGAAACAATCATCAGTTGACGATTGAATTTTTAGTGTAGAGTACAAAACTACGCCGAAAAAATGTGTTTGAATCGAATATTTTTTCTCAGAAATAAAAAAAAACACAAATGAGTTAAATCTCCTCACCGCATATACACATATGAATCAAATAGAAACAAGTAGTGCAACAAATGTTCCCCTAATTATATTTTTCTCAAATATTAAAATTCAATAAAACAATATTTAAACACTAGCAGAAAAGGCACGTTTAGTAAACTTCATTGGCGGTGTCAAAAGCACCAAAGAAAACTAATTTAAAAGTAAAAGTTTAAAACGAACGGTATTTACTTGCAGATTACCTTGCTTGGAAACAATTCAAACAAACAGATGAAGATGAAAACATAAATTGATAAATAAATAAATTATAGATTATAAGTGAAGTAAAGGTTTGAAGAAAATACAGAAAATATATATTCATCAGCTGTGATCATTTAGTAAGTACGTTCAACAAAAGAAGACGATTATATGAGATACAAGAATCAACTCAGCATAAACTTTTCACACCAGAAAACTGTAAACCAGTTGAGACGAATCCAACTTATTAGGATGTCCAGATTTGAATAGATCATGAAGGATTTTGCGATGGTGAGGAGGGGCCAGGTCGGACAGTTTGAGCACGGAAATGTCGCTTGCCATTTAATTTCTGCGGTTGATTTTTTTCGGTTTGGCACTTTTGTATAATGATAAACGTCCTATAAATAGTATACGGATTGCATGAATGCTAGGGATTGAAATAGGATGGGATTTAATGAAAAAAAAAAACAGGAAACAGAACTCAAGGTTCAAAGACTATAGAAGCTGTTGATATACAGTTCAGGTGCCAGGTGGCCAAACTTGATGTGTAAGAACTAAACAGTAACACAACATGATGGAAAACAGTGGATCAAGCTTTTGGTAGCGCTAATATTTATAAAAGAACAGACAGATTACAATTGAGTGACCTTTTTAATGCCAACTAGTTTTCCTTTCGTGTTCTCAGCATGGTACTTGCTCAAAGCTAGGTTCTCAACTCGAACAAACACAATCGAACAAAAGACAACACTATATATTTTTGGTATTTGATCTTACTGACACAAATGGAACGCTGAAACGAACTCTGGTGTAAATATTTTCCTTCCGATCCTAATTTTCTACGATTTGGTAAGATAAGTTAGCTAGGAACGAGCGTGGATTTGCCTGACTGGATGCCGTTTTAGGAAGCGAAGACCAGAGCACGAAGAGATGATCTCTTGCAAAAGAAAAACCAATGATTTACAAAACACACCAATCGGTCAGCCTGTGCGGAGATCTAGTGGAAAGTATAAAATTATTTTCGAAAAAGTAACGATTACTCACTATATGAACAAAATACTAGAAGAAACAATTTATGAAATTCAAGTAAAATTCGTTCCAATCGTAAATAAGGTTTTGTGGTTTGACATTTGAGAGGATTCTTCGAAATACCTTTTCCCCCTTAGCCGATGGTGGTTTATGATTATGAAAAGCAATCAGAACACGTGTGCTGCATTTAGAATTCAACGAGGGGACTATCGATGTCAGTTAATTGCATTATATAAGGTTGTGAGCAGGAAGTATACTTCCGTTCTTCTTCTTCAATGCAACATGATTATTCTTTGGCGGTAAATGAACCAACACCGTGTTTCGTCTTTTAGAATGTCTATCAAAGAAAGTCCACGTGAAATTTCGGACTCATGGATGATTTTCAATTGTTTTGTTACCATTTTATCAATTTGAGCGGGAGTTTAAACATGCTGAAAGCAACACATAACGGTGAGAGATTCACTGCCGGTGGAAGCATAATTGTCCCTTGTTTTCTGGGATTCCCTATACACATGGGACAATTATGCGTCCACCGGCAGTTCAGCTATCATATAAATTAATCGCCCAGTGGTTTGTGATTATTTTAATAATTGAAGTTGAGTTTCTAAGCTTTAACGAGGACAGGTTTTAACTACGGATCTCCAACTAGCCTTGCGAGTAAAAGCGTAGGATTGCCAATCCGGAGATGGCGAGTTTGAATCTCGGGCGGGAAACATTCTCGACGCTCTGTGCATGGAGTTTTCGTTGTACTTGTCACACAAGATACATATTCTTGCAATGGCGGGCATAGACAAAGTTTTAATTGATAATTGATGAAATGCTAATAGAATACAAAATTGAAAAGTTGGCCAAGTTCCAGTTTGAATGTAGAGCGATAGAAAAACAAAAAGATTAACTACGTAACGCTTCTAACGGGTAGCCGCTAAATATCGGGAATAACTTTAATACTTTTCTATCAAAAAATTAATGCTTTCAGATAAATATTACCTCACTAGCTTTATGTACCCGGCCTTGCTCGGAATTGCCAGTTTGGTTCGCAGCTTTTTTTTTCACAATCGGAAGATGATAAAACCAATTGATCAACAGGGTAATTGTGTTTACTTATTGATACTTAATCATTTGATTAAATTTAGAAACATTAACTGATTTTGAAGAAAGGATCGTAGGTTTGAATAGACATATTTCGAGCAAACGTCTATTTCTAAAGAAGGAAAAACCTCAACCGATGCATTACTCCGGGCAAACGCATATATTTAAAGAAGGGATCACCCCCACCATTGCCTTATTCCGTGCAAATCCCTACATTTAAAGAAGCAGTCACATCCACCATCCCGAAGGAAACACATTAATCATTGATTTTCACTGGGAAAACCATGATTCCGATGAAGGGTAACAATTATCATTGCTTTTTACCCAAATGCATGCTTTCTATGAAATATTTTACTGATTCATCATTTATTTAGTTAACATCTAAACACTGAATCAACAATTTGACGCCACAATGCACGGTTCGAGGCCGCATCTCTCCATCCTCGGATACGCCCCACGCTCGCCAAGTCGTTTTGCACCTGGTCTGCCCATCTCGATCGCTGCGCTCCACGCCGTCTCGTACCTGCCGGATCGGAAGCGAACACCATCTTTGCAGGGTTGCTGTCCGGCATTCTTGCAACATGTCCTGCCCATCGTACCCTTCCGGCTTTAGCTACCTTCTGGATACTGGGTTCGCCGTAGAGTTGGGCGAGCTCATGGTTCATTCTTCGCCGCCACACCGTCTTCTTGCACACCGCCAAAGATGGTCCTAAGCACCCGTCTCTCGAATACTCCGAGTGCTTGCAAGTCCTCCTCGAGCATTGTCCATGTTTCATGTCCGTAGAGGACAACCGGTCTAAGCGTCTTGTACATGACACATTTGGTGCGGTGGCGAATCTTTTTCGACCGCAGGAGCCCGTAGTAGGCCCGACTTCCACAGATGATGCGCCTTCGTATTTCACGACTAACGTTGTTGTCAGCCGTTAGCAAGGATCCGAGGTAGACGAATTCCTCGACCACCTCGAAGGTATCCCCGTCTATCGTAACACTGCTTCCCAGGCGGGCCCTGTCGCGCTCGGTTCCGCCCACAAGCATGTACTTTGTCTTTGACGCATTCACCACCAGTCCAACTTTTGTTGCTTCACGTTTCAGGCGGGTGTACAGTTCTGCCACCTTTGCAAATGTTCGGCCGACAATGTCCATGTCATCCGCGAAGCAAATAAATTGACTGGATCTGTTGAAAATCGTACCCCGGCTGTTACACCTGGCTCTCCGCATGACACCTTCTAGCGCAATGTTGAACAACAGGCACGAAAGTCCATCACCTTGTCTTAGTCTCCGGCGCGATTCGAACGAACTGGAGTGTTCGCCCGAAATCTTCACACAGTTTTGCACACCATCCACCGTTGCTCTGATCAGTCTGGTAAGCTTCCCAGGAAGCTGTTCTCGTCCATAATTTTCCATAGCTCTACGCGGTCTATACTGTCGTATGCCGCCTTGAAATCAACGAACAGATGGTGCGTTGGGACATGGTATTCACGGCATTTTTGAAGAATTTGCCGTACAGTAAAGATCTGGTCTGTTGTCGAGCGGCCGTCAACGAAGCCGGCTTGATAACTTCCCACGACCTCATTCACTAATGGTGACAGACGACGGAAGATGATCTGGGATATCACTTTGTAGGCGGCATGAAGGATGGTAATCGCTCGAAAGTTCTCACATTCCAGCTTGTCGCCTTTCTTGTAAATGGGACATATAACCCATTCCTTCCACTCCTCCGGTAGCTGTTCGGTTTCCCAGATTCTGACTATCAGTTTGTGCAGGCAAGTGGCCAGCTTTTCCGGGGCCATCTTGATGAGCTCAGCTCCGATACCATCCTTACCAGCTGCTTTATTGGTCTTTAGCTGTTGAATGGCATCCTTAACTTCCCTGAAAGTGGGGGCTGGTTGGCTTCCATCGTCCGCTGAACCGACGTAGTCATCTCCTCCGCTGCCTTGACTTTCACTACCTGTACTCTCAGCGCTGTCGACGTCTCACTACTGTTAGACGTCTCACTACTCACTTCTCATTTCTCACTGCTCATTGTAAAAGCACTACTCACTTTTTACACTAAGAATTGACAAGTAAGAAGCGAGTAGTGAGACGTCACTCCCCATTTCTCACTTGACGCTGTGAAAAGTGAGTCGTGCGAAGTGGGTAGTGAGACTTCTCAAGTCATTTGGCCGAATAGGACTTTTGGCCGAACAGATAATTTGGCTGAATGATCATTTGACCGAACATGTCGATTGCACGAGCAGGTCATTTGGCCGAATAGGTCATTGGACCGAATAGGTCATTTCTCACTTCTCATTATAAAAAGTGAGAAGCGCGAAGTGAGTAGTGAGACGTCTCACTACCCACTTCACACTACTCACTTTACACAGTGAGAAGTGAGTAGTGCAAAGTGAGACGTCTCACTACTCTTACCGTATGGTAACATTGTTTATTATTATGATGTGGGACGGTAGGGTAATTAAAATTGTGTAAGATAGATAACGATCAGTTTAAATACGGTGGGCGGCTGGAGGCTGCTTCGAACGCATATATTAGCGTTGGCCCTGGTGTACATGCTCCTGATCTGAAAAGGCGTATGCGCGTATACGGATAGGTGCGAAATGGAAAATTGTGTGCAAAAAGAGTTCGGTTGGTTGGGATTATGGCGAACAACGCGAGACTCGAGTCAGGCGTCTATTGTGGATGTACGCGTCTATTGTGGTCAACTGTGCAGCTAGAAGTGAAAACCCGCCATATTTTCGTCCGGAGCATCAGTACCACGTGAAACCCGGTCAGGGTGGCCTTCGTCGGTGAACATGGCCAACTCTCAACTACTACGCCTAGGTTTTTTCGGTCGACTCATTCGGACCCCATAGTTGCCGACCCGGTTGATGGTGCTGTAATTGGGAAATCCAGACGTCATCGGCCTCAAACCGCGATCTTCTAATCTGGAGCGTTCCATTCCATACCGTATTTGTCGTTGAACACGCCAAGCTATCAACGGCTACCGCTTTTCTTCGGACGGGTAGTCTTCCAACATAGCGGTAATCTGCCACGTTTTTGTCCCGGCGTCCGTCCGTACCACCAAGAATTCGTTTGGTTGACTTCGCTACCGATTTTGTATTATGTCAAATAGGTACTTAAATATTGAACGCTCAAGAACTTTTTTAGAATGTCCACCGGCGATATGTACCTATTATTTAAATGCATTTAAAAGAATTGTTATACCTAGCTCAGGTTTATATTACTTACGTTACGAAGAATTTCATCAGTCAAGTCAAATGCAAAGCTGTTAAACTACAGTTGCTTTTAATAACATTTTGAGATGCAATATCAGGAAATGGACATCGAAGCCATCGCTTTGCCAACACCGAAAGAATTCATTTCACTTCATGGGTGGATGCTTTCTCAGCTCAATTTGAGTAAGATCGTTTCACCCCATTTATCTGCCGAACAGAACTGTAAGTCTGTTCTGAAGTACATCGACAACTTCCCTTGGGCTGCAGATGCAAAAGAAAGTGTTGAAGAATATATTGAAATGCCAGTAACAACATGCCTTTCGCCAACGAATTCCTCGTCGTCATCGTCAGATCTCCAACCAGCAGCGAGCGAAGCGGATGCTCAAGTGCTGAAAACGCCGTCCGGATTCGACAAACGGCGACTGAAGCTATATAAAAACAGCGAGTTTGCTTGCGAACCATGCGGTAGGAACTTCGGAACCAAGAGCAGCTACACTCAGCATTGCAAGGCGTATCACTCGGGGCCTATGGAGCATCGCTGCGGCCAATGCGGGAAGCGATTCAACACGGAGGCGAAAATGAAGATGCACGAGAGACTTCACACCATGAAGGATAAGCCGTTCAAGTGTCAGCAGTGTTCGAGCCAATTTATCTACAGTCATGATTTGAAGAGACACGAAATGAAGCGTCACGGCCAAGGAAATGGGTTTGTTTGCAAGATATGCGGACTGAAGTGCTCCAGACCGGACATATTGGCTCTGCATGAAATTAGACACACGAGGAAGACTGGAAAGTAGATTTTTTTAGTAGTGATTTTGACGGAAATAAAATTATTTGTTAAACATATTGGCTGATGTTTTCGTTTTGTCTTGACTTGACTTATCACATGTATAGCCAGTATTGAAAAGCATCCTGGAAATGTCGAATTCCGAGCATTTTGCATTATCTGCATTAATTTTTGTATCTGCATTAATATTTGCAGCATATCATAAATATGGCACGAATATTAAAAAGGCCAGGCCCACCGTGCAGGCTTGAATTTTGGAGATCATCACTCCGGCAAGCAAATTATCAGGCGCTAGTATCGGCAGTGAATGAGTTCGATACAGCAGCGCTGAGGGCCGATTACCCAAAAGGGCAAGAACCTCACCGGGAGACGGCGGGCCAGGCTGACTCAAGAGACAGACACGGGCGTGGACCTTGTCGCTGTCGAAGGGACAGACGCTACTCCTACGAAGAAGGATGAAGTACCGTAGTAGGTCAGAAGGAGAAGGAAAAGAAACAGCTGAAGTGAATAGAGGCAAGGTAAATGGAGCAGAAAGCCTCCATATCGTAAAAAGACGTCGAAGAGGGAAGCTGTACTAGTCAAGGCTAACGACGCTACGACGTATGCAGTGCTTCTCAAAAAAATTTAGAGAAAGTCCTGAGTTGTGGGACTTTGGCGAAAACAATAACGGGCTTGGTGGTCATATGGCTACCACTTCTGCCTCATACGCAGGAGGTCGTGGGTTAAATCCCAGGCCCGTTCCATTTTTCCTACTTTGTATCTTTTCATATATTTCTTATGTTCTAGCAATCCCTTGAACTGGAAATGGGTTTACATACCGTTTCCATCTTCTATTCCTATACCTACAACTTGATTAGTTCTAGCAGGTAACTATTAGAATTCGAAATGAGCGAAAAAGTTCGTTTCGGCATCCAATTATAATACTACACCACCCTTTAATAACTAGCACATTGGCAACCCGTTAACCAAGACGAACCTCTGCCATAAAACCTTAACCCCAAGATTCCAATAAAAGGAACTCGCAGGAACTCGTGGCGAGTGCAGAGGTGTTCTCGGCTTGCAGTAGGCGAGTGACTGCATCATCAATTTCTTCCCATCTCCGACGACCGTGAGAACGTGGCCAGCGCCGTTATCGACTATCCAAAATACTAGAGCACTCGGACTGTGCACATTGAGGTTGGAGAGCAAATCCCATGCTTCCATCCATTGGTTCCCTGTGCAATTGCGGTTGTTCTGGTCGATCACGGAGTAGCAACTACGAAATGCACGGTCCATCATGCTCATGCTCAGTTGTGGGACTTGGGCGAAAACGTGATAAGGAGCAGTCGCACACAAACCGGAGAGATGCTCTTCGAGTTAAAGAAGGACCCCTGCGGTTCATAGCTCGATTATGCAGGAGCGCATTGCGAAATCGTTGGGCTCAGAGACGGAAGTCAAAGTCTTAACTCCAGAGATCGTGATTTTGTGCAGAGACCTACGAGATCACGTCGGAGGAGGAGCTGCGGGGTGCATTACAGGCGCAGTCCCTAGCATGCACAATTCAGATCGTTTTGGTTATAGCAACTCATATATGATCGAATTTGGTCATTTATGAGTTATAATAAGACTTATACGACACGTGTTGATGTTGATCCGGATTAGGAAGGCGTACCGCTGCTCATAAGGCACTGGGAGTAGGCAAACTGACAGTTGGATGGTCGAAATGCCCATTGAAAGCCGCCCAAGAAATGAGCAAATCTGTGGAGAGATGCTTCAAGTGTTTGGGCTTTGTGCACCGGGCAGGATCTTGTAAAGGCCCAGACAGATCGAACATGTGCTGGAAATGTGGGGAAACTTGTCATATGTCATATAGACTGCACGCACCGAAGTGTATGATTTGCACTACAGAGGACGGCAATGACCATAGATAGAACGGGTAAATTCCATATTCAAGAAGTGGTGGAGAGATCATGCGAACGGCTTCGTGTTTGCCAAAATCAACGGCGTCTTCATATGCAGCTGCTATGCACCTCCAAGGTGGAACGTGGAGCAGTTCAGCCAGATATCAGTTAATCGATAAGCTGATCGAATGAAGACCGGAGGTGACTTCAATGTCTGGGCCGTGAAATGGGGCAATCGAGTGATCAACACAAGAGGATATATTCTGCAGGAAGCTCTGGCGAAGCTAGATGTAAGATTGTGCAATGAAGGCTCGGTGAGCACATTTCGGAGGGATGAGAGGGAGTCTATCATCGACACCACGTCCTGCAGTCCTTCATTGACGACAAGCATGGACTGGAGGCTAAGCAAGGAGTGCACCCACAGCGACCATCAGGCGATTCGCTCCCGTATTGGTGCAACACGAAGAAGGATAACCAGTGAACGAAGGTAGAAAACGAAAGCCTTCAATTAAGACCGAGAATATTGATGCGGCCGAGCTAACAAGAAGCATGGTAATGGCTTGCGACGCTACAATGCCACGAAAACAGGAATCAGCGTCCAGCTTACTGGTGGAACATCAGGCTAAGTACGATATGCGCTGCTTGCCTCAAAGCTCGGAAAAGGGCATGGAGAGCAAGGATGGAACCAGAGAGAGAGAGAGAGGAACGCAAGGATGCGTTCTGGGAAACTAGTACCGAATTGTCAGACTGCTGCAAGGAACTGTGCCAAGAAGAAGTCGCCAATCCCTGGGGGAACGCGTATCGGGTCATGATGGCGAAAGGCCCGTCGACGCCAGCTGAAATGTTCCCGGACAAGTTGTAAGCAATTGTGGAGGGTCTCTTCCCGAAACATGATCCGACAATGTGGCCGCCAACACCGTACGGCGAAGAAGGAGAAGCAAATCCCGTAGATCGACAAGTGTCCAATAGCGAGCTTGCAGAGCTTGCAGAAACGAAGAAACGCCTGAAAGCGAAGAAAGCCCCCGGTCCGGATGGAGTACGCTGCAGAAGTGCCTATACGAAGGCAATTTGATAGAAATGTGAAGATTAAGAAATTGGTGTTGCAGCAAAAGGCAAAAGGCCTATATGCCTGTTAGACACGCTCGGGAAGCTCCTGAAGAGGATCATCCTCAATAGGCTGACAAAATTTACAGAGGGATAACACGGATTGTCGAATATGCATTTTGGATTCAGTAAAGCAGTATCGACGGTGGATGCAATTCGAACAGTGCTTGAAAATGCTGAGAAGGCGTCCAAGTAGAAAAGACGAGGAGATCGGTACTGCGCAGTGGTCACGCTAGACGTGAAGAACGCGTTCAACAGCACCAGCTTTAAAGCCATCGCGGCAGCGTTGCACATAATGCGGGTCCCCAACTATCTGTTCAATATCCTGAAAAGTTATTTTCAGGATAGAGTTCTAATGTACAACATGAACGAAGGACATAAATCGATGCGCGTTACAGCGGGTGTTCTCCAGGGCTCCATACTCGGTCCAACTCTTTGGTACGGGATGTATGACGGGGTGTTCCCTTTACCGCTATTTAGTAAAGTTTTACGGACGACATGTCACTAGCGGTGATGGGCGAGACACTTGAATAAATGGAGATGTTGGTGACGGAGATGATAAGCATGATCGAGCGCTGGATGATCGGAGTTAAGCTGAAGATAGCTCACCACAAAACGGAGGTGCTATTAGTCAGTAACTGCAAGGCAATCCAGCGGATTGAAATCGTCGTCGGAGGACATGCGATTGCTTCGAAGCGATCACTGAAACACCTGGAAGTGATGATCGACAACCAGCCAAATATCAACAGCCACGTTGACTACGCCTGTGAAAAGTCGACGAGGGCAATGAACGCACTAGCGAGGATCATGCCAAACGTTGGGGGTCCAAAGAAGCAGGCACAAGGCATTTGCTAGTTAGTGTCTCGTCATCGATACTGCGGTATGGAGTTCCTGCCTGGAGCAATGCACTGCAAACCAAGTGGAACCGGGAAAAGCTGAACAGAGTGTTCCTGCTGGAGGCAGTATGCGTTATTGCCGGGAGGGTACCCATTTGCATCACCCTGGCGGAAGACATCGAGTGTTACCAGCGAAAAGACACCATGAGAAAGGTGGCGAAAATTCGTTCGATGGCGATATGGCGCAGGAGTGGAACAGTACGGAGAAAAGAAGGTGGACCCACCGGCTCATTCCAAACCTGTCGACGTGAATGAACAGAAAGCATGGCGAAATAAACTTTTACCTGACGCAATTCCTGTCGTACCATGAATGCTTCTGGAAGTATTTACATCGGTTCGGACACACCAATTCCCCGTTATGTCCAGAATGTGAGAATGTTGAAGAGATGCCGGAGGAGTGGTGTTTGATTGTCCGCGGTTTGCGGAAATTCGCCTGTCCCAAGGGCGGATAATATCGCAAAGCGAATGTGTCGCGAGAATGACACGTGGAATGCGGTAAGCAGAGTCGTTGCGCAAATACTGTCGGATCTGCAGCGTACCCGAAGACGAAGTGTCCCCTGCGATAGTCGGGGCACCATCCTTCACCGGAACTGGTGATCCAACCTCGACCCCGGGGGATAATCAGGAGGATTCGAGTCAGCAAGTTTTGCCACCGAGGGATCGAGAAAACGTTGCAATGGATTAGCCAGCCAGTCGGCGGACTAGCATCAGCGTCGCCGTCAGTGTTCGATCCATTCTGCCCCTAGTTGGTATACATTTGTATATTAATTGGAAACTTGACGAACAACCTTACTACTAGCGAAGAAATTAGCATGATTTCGTTAATTTGAAAAATGTATTAACAATTTTACAATTTAGTCATTTGTTTTGACATTGCAATTTTGTTGTTTGCTTGTAGAAGCCCTTGAACACTCGGCTATAACAATCAATCACGGAGTAGCAATTACGAATTGTACGACCATTTTGCTCATGCTCAATCTGGCATAAAATGCTGCCAACTATTTTTGGGTATCAATTTTGTGTAGTATAGACTTTAATCAGATTGATATGTATGTCGATGTTTCATCAGTCTGCTTACTTACTGGATAATACGGTTTGATTCATACAAATAAAACTCTGATTAATCCACCTAGCGGTGTTGGTGCCTTCCTCGTTCAAAAAACATACTAAAAAATATGAGTGAGTGTTTTTAAGCGTGTTTTGCGCATAGAAAACAGTATTTTGGCCATAACATCTGATCCCATAGTCCAATCTTCAATAGCAAACAATGGGAGTTCGCAGTTGAATGGAACTAGTTGCGAGTAATTCGGCTATTGCTAAGTTCCAAAAAGTGTGTCTACAAAATTTTGTGCACATACACACATACACACAAACAGGCACCATCTCAATTCGTCGAGCTGAGTCGATTGGTCTCCGAGCCTCCTATCGAAAGTTTGGTTTTGGAGTTATCTTATCGTATACTTAGTATACTAGAAAGGCAAAATTACAGCAAGAGTGAAATGTAAAATCAAGAAATAAACCAATAATATATATTTCATCAAAAAATTATATTTTCATTTTCCAGTCTTCCTTGTATGCCTGATCTCATGCAGCGCCAAAAAATCCGGCCTGGAAAATTTCTGACCACAGATGCTACAAACATACTCTTTTCCTTGACCGTGGCGTTTCGATTCGTGTCTTTTCAAATCATTGCTATAGAAAAATTGGCTCGGGCATTCCTTGCATTTGTAAGGCTTTTCCTTCATGGTGTGCAGTTTCTCGTGCGTATTTAGCTTAGCTTCCGTGTGGAATCGTTTTCCGCATTGACCACACCGGTATTCCAGAGGTCCCGAATGGTATGCGGTGCGGTGCTGAGTGTAGCTGCTCTTGGTTCCGAAGTGTCTGCCGCACGGTTCGCAGGAAAACTGGCTGTCCTTATACAGCTTGAATCGACGCTTGTCGAATCCGGCTGGAGTTTTCACCACGTGAGTGGTATCGCTCTCTACTGCTGCTGGTTGGAGATCTGACGATGACGACGAAGAATCCGTTGGGGAAAGGCAAGCCATTACTGGCATTTCCATATACTCATTTTCGTCTGTTGATTCTGCAGCCCAAGGAAAATGTTCGATGTAATTCAAAACATGTTTGCAATTCTGTTCGGCAGAGAAATCCGGTGAAACGATATTTTTTAGACTCAGTTGGGAAAGCATCCAACCGTGAAGTGTTACAAACTCTTTTGGTGATGGACAAGTGGCGAATTGGACATCTTGTTGTGTATCGTGTTCTTCCATATCCATGTTGTTGGTTTTCCGACTGAAACTATCAAACTTACTTGACTGACAAATTGGCTACAATTATGAAATTTCGAGCATTTGTATATTTTATATACATGCCTTCAAATTATGCTGGGTATAAACCAATTAATTTAGAATACCTTCTTGCTTATCAATGGGTATAAACAAGGGTATAAATGTTCGGTGCGATCGATAGATAGGTATATAACAAAAAAACACCGCAATGGTTGATGATTTGATTATGTTCAGGTAAACAGGGTAAACTGATCACTTTTGCTACACTACCAATAATTTTACTATAAACTATGGACAATCAATGTACGATTCTTTTTTACCCGGAGGATGCGTTCCGTGTAAAAAAAGTTTTCAGTTCAAAATTCGAAAACCCGCGTAAAAAAAGTTTTACGATTTCTTGACGAAACATGTAAAATGGAGCAACAAACATTTTTGCATGGAATTTTTTTTACAAGGCCGTGTAAAAAAATCCGTGTGAAAACAGAATCGGGTGTAATCCGAAAGATACTTTCTCCCCTAAACCGTTACGTAATAAGTGAATGCTCCCCTTTGGGTGCTATAATAGAAAACTAGCAACGGAATAGTCCTTGCATGGCTACATTTTGCTCAATAAGCCTGAACAAGAGCACCTGCGGGCCTTCTACAATGCGTTCCTCGAACGCCTACGACAAGTGGGCTCAAGGACGGAAAAGATTAACTTGACCAGTAAACTTTCAAAGTAGAATTGAAATAAACAATATTTTTGTTTTAATCAATCAATCTGTTTTGCCTTTCTCGTACAACTAAGTTGTACCGAAAGGCTATCATTTCACTCCAAATTCGAACTTTTGATAGAAGTCCCGGAGACCCATAGTGTTATATACCATTCGACTCAGCTCGATGAGCTGAACAAATGTCTGTCTGTCCGTGTGTGCGTGTGTGTGTGTATGTGTGTGCGTGTGTGTGTGCACAAAATGCCATAAAAAACATTAGCCAAATTTTCACATAGAAACTCTTAACCGATTTTCTTGCAACAAGTTGCATCCGAAAGAGACTAAAACGCTGTTGATCACTATTGAATTTCATAATAATTGCAAATTGCAAAAAATAGATAATATTAAAATAGTGATGAGACATAGTCACATAGAACAATAATGTGTTATGAAAAATGCCTTGCATCTATGAATATTTTATCCGTGGCTTCCCATTAAGAATTTCATCGCACTATAAAGATGCTCGTGTTGCACGCATTTAGGCGTAAGTATGCTCTTCGTTTAGTTTCATAGTACTATGAAATTGTCCGAAAGTCAAAATTCGAACATAGGAAATACGAGAAACTTTTGACAGCGCCATCTGTCGTCTAGTAGTGTAAATTTTCTATCATAACATTAGACGGTGTAACTGTTTTGCCTTTCTTGTACATCATCGAGGTGTAAGCGTAAATGCTACATTTATTAACTTTTTGCGCGAGAAAGGCGCCATCACCGTTAGGTGGAATCATCTGGGTTTTTTTTCTAATGTAGCACTTCAATTGCCGGAACCATTATGTTGGACATAATGGGCGTTAGTCAAAATTTAAATTCCCCATTCTTTAGTTCATCTGAGTTTTTTTTTTGACGTAGGACTACGTCTGTCTTTTCTATATTGGGGTACACACCAAATTCTAAGAATATGTTTCAGCAAAATATTCAACTGAAAAGCAATCAGCAATTTTGAACTGTCCTGATAACAAGCAATTTATTTCGGTTTGTTGAAATTCAGCAAACTCTACTAGATTGCTGCAGATTCAGTATATTGTACCGCTGTCACTGTCACTGCGTGTCTTGGTAAAAATATTATGTTAGAGTTGTCGTTCGTTCTGAAAATTTAAAAAATCTTAAAACTATACTAGAAGTGAAATGCTTGATCGTTCGGAAAGTTCGAGAGGTCTAGCGGAATTTGTAGTTCGACCGTTACAACGTTAAATTTAAAAAACGAACAATTCAGTGTAACTTTCAACTCCCAGGACCGATTTCAACTCAGTTTTGTACACATATTCACTATTAAGTGATGATCATACGGAAGGGTAATTTGGGAAAACGGGGAGGGGTCTGGTGGGAGGGGTATTCTTCAGAAAACGGTCAATTTGGTGTAACTTCTGACCCCCTGGATCGATTTCAACCAAAATTTCTACACATATTCAATATAAGGAGCCGATCATATGGGAGGCTAATTTAGAAAATAGGGGAGGGGTCTGGAGGGAGGAATATTGTTCAAAAACGGGAAATTCAGTGTAACTTCTGAACCCCTGAACCGATTACAATCAAATTTGGTACACACATTCTCTATCCTAAGAAGAACATAACAAAGGGGGTGACAAGGTCATTGTAAAAAGGGGGACGGGATGGGGGAGAGGAACTAATTAAAGTGCGAAAAAATCAGAATAACTGTTAACCCCCAGGTCAGATTTCAACCAAGTTTGGAACACACATTCTCTATCCCCAGAGGAGGATAACAAAGGGGTTGAGAGAGTCATTAGGAAAAGGGGAAGAATTTACGGGGTGTTGGGTGTATTGTTTAATTAACTATCTTTTGTAGCTTTTGAGCCCCTCAATCGATTTGCATCAAATGTGGAACGCATATTCCCTAACATAAGGTTATATAATAGATGGGAGGGTCAAAGAAGGAAGGAAGGAAGGACATGTGAATGAAACGAACGTTTTACGTTCCTTTCAATGGCTTGGGTCCGTTTGAACCAAATTTGGGACACATACTCTCAATCCTAAGGAGACGTTTATAGAGGAGTTGGAGGGTCATTGAAGAAAGCGGTAAAACTTCTGAACCCCTTTACGGATATCCTTAAAAATTGGGACATATATCCTTTATACTTTATAAATGGAGTTGAACGGAAAACTGGTGGTGTAAAGGAGTAAGGTGCGCGAGGTTAAGCATCAGTAGTTCAAGCGTGAAAAACGTAAGAATTAATGTACGATAGGCATATCTAACGTTGGGCATACGTCAAATTCCTCATTCTTTAGTTAGGTTATTTATAAAATTATCGAAAACCAATCGTTTGAGTTAAAAAAATCACAAAAAAATTAACATTTTCCCGAAAATAACATATCTCCAAAAATAACATTTTCCGCAAGTATCATATCCTTGAAAACATTTCTTCGGAAATGACCTTTCGCCGGAAAATGAAAATTCCTCGAATATACCATTCCTACAAAAAATTCCGCAAATATGATATTTCCCCGAAAATGTCATTTTCTCGACTGATGACTGATGACTTAGTAAACATCTGTCAGATATGACAGCAATTCAGTTTGCTGAAAGTTTCAGTAGTTTTATTTTACTGAAATGGTTGCTGAGTTTCAGCTCGGCAAAATTCAGCAAAATTTTGCTGATTTTCGGCGGAAAAAAAAATTGGTGTGTACATTTTATGATTGCGAAAATCTGGGACCGTTGCGACTTTAAACTTTAATATCTCAGCCGTTTCTCTATGGATTTAAACAAATTTTGGACCATTCGATCGAGGATGAGTCAGTCAGCTTTTTAGTATTTATATGAAAATACTGATTTTGCGCAAGTATGAGATTAGATTAGATTAGAAAATACTGATTTTCAAATATTTTTCATCGATAATTGATTAAAAGTTTAGAAATAGATAAACCAACCAATCACGTACACGCATCACTAGCACAGACATCAATAATCAATCACTTGCGGGTTCGGATCTAATCCCCAGTTTGAACAAGATTTCACGCAGAGCGGACGCATCAAAGTGATCGCAGCGGAGCGGACACAGCATCACGGAGGCGCTGCTAACATTTTCAACGGAAATCCAGCGCATAGGTGGTGATCCTCGGTGTGTTACTGCAGATCATTCAACCTAAACGAACCAGCATTTTATATGAAGAAAGGGTTGACTATAAAAAAAAACCCAAAGGTGCAGCCTCATAGGATTGCACCTTAAATTGACGTAGGACTTCGTAGCTATACGAAAAGGATGGTATTTGTAATCATAGTGTGTGTCTCTTTCTCTTTCGAAGTGCAAAACTTAATCGTTTGGCGACAACAAAAAGTTGCCCTTTAGATTTTTTTTGCTGTTAGGGTTTGAAAAGTCACATTATTGAAAATATATCGGTTCTTTGCTGTACCATTATTTTACACAAAATTTATCATTTGGTAACGATAGAAAGATGCTCTTCGGTAGCAGAATCTCAAGCGCGTGTCGGAAGAAGATGTTGCAATAAATTTGTTAAAATGAATAACTAACTGCATCCAGACGTTTGTCGGGACCTTGCGTCCGCCACGCGATGCTTTTTCGCTAAGCCTCCACCATTTGGATTAAATTTTCAGCATTGCTACGCCTTCGTGCTGCTGTATCCGCTCCGCTGTATCAAATTTTGTCGAACCGCTCTTTGCGGAATCCCGATCAAAACGGCACGCGCGTGCAGGAAAGCAGTTTTCTTGTATTCAATAAATTAAGCCCGTAAATTTGAATGGATGGAATCACTAACAGAAACCAAGCTTCCACGCCAAACGCCGATGCCACCGAAACAGTCCATTTTCGCAATTAAACCTTTCTTTTCAGAAAATGCTGGTCCTGAGAAGAATCAATTTTCTTTCCCTAATGCGCCTTTCCAACAACTAACTGACACCACAATTTGTAATAAGGTTTTAGCATCGCCACTGGCGGCCCGGGATCGCAACAGTGCTTTTTTATAGTCAAACCTTTCTTCATATAAAATGCTGGTTCGTTTAGGTTGAATGATCTGCAGTAACACACCGGGGACCACCATCAATGCGCTGGATTTCCGTTGAAAATGTTACCAGCGCCTCCTTGATGCTGTGTCCGCTCCTCTGCGATCGCTTTGATGCGTCTGCTCTGCGTGAAATCTTGTTCAAACTGAGGATTAGATACAATGTCGGTGGGCTTTGATCCCACGACCCCGCTAGACAGGTGCTTTCCCTACTAAGCGACGAAGGACCTTCATCGTCCTTTGTAGCTTAGCGGGTACTAATGAAACCAAATTCCCAGCACCGGGCACCAGCCGAACTCTCGCAATACATTTTCAGAACAAACTCTCTCATATGTATTTTTGTACACATGCCAACCAAGTAGGATGAGTATTTAGTATTGTCCGGCTCCTACACACTTGATTCATCAGCAACGGCGCTCAATGAAGTAGGGTTGTGTGAGGTTGTGCCAGTTGGTCGTTAGATCCCGACCCGACCACACAAGCGAAGGGGCGGTAACCCTCCAATACCTTTTCCGAACTAAAATCTATCACATGTTGTACATATGCATAATCGAGTTTCAGACATAGTAATTAATGTCCACTCCGGGTGGTTTGACACCCTGCATATAGGCAATTAACTTTGGATGTACTGAGGATTATATCCAAACCCGCAAGTGATTGATTTTTCATGTCTGTGCTAGTGATGCATGTACGTGATTGATTGGTTTGTGTATTTCTAAACTTTTTATCAATTATCAATAATAAAATTTGAAAATCAGTATTTTCATATAAATACAAAGAAGCGTTGACTCATCCTTGATCGAATGATCAAAAAAATATTTAAAATCCATCGATAACGGCTGAGATATTAAAGTTTAAAGTCTATCATATTTTAATGACGATCCCCGATTTTCACAATCGTAAAGTGTATCCCAATATAGAAAAGACAGACGTAGTCCTACGTCGAAACCGCGCTCTTCCAGGGTGAGTTCCATGAATTGACCACTTCTACGGATGTTCCGGGTCCACTGGAGGACCTCCGGTGGCCACTCAAGTTCATCACAATTACGTTTTCACTTCGTCGCGTTAGCGATATTTTCTCCCGGACCCGTCATGGGAGACTCGGTGTCCGATTCGGTCGCCGGAAAAGTGCCTAAGCGCACTGTTCTTGGTGGCGCGGGTAACCCCTCCAAGCAGCTTTTGCAGAGCAACGTGTTTTCGCCGTTGCCGCTTGATGACGCCGGCAATCCGCCGAAAAAGAGGAAGAAGCAGCAATCGCAGCTGACGCAGGTGTAACCGGAATGGAAGGAGAAGTGCTCGCCCGTGTTTGTGTAGGGCTATCCACCGGATTTGCGGCCGAAAATCCGCCAACTTATTGGAAAGGGCCTCAAGTGCACGTTCCGGCTTTGCAGCGAGGGAGTCAAGGTGATGCCTGCTAATCAAGATCACCACAAATCTATCGTGGACCTGCAGGTCCACAAGTATGAGTTTTACACTCATGACCTCCCCGGCACGAAGCCGCTCAAGGCTTTGCTGCGAGGGCTCCACGATATGAAGGAGGAAGAGCTTATCATCAAGCTAGAAAGTAGTGGCCTCAAACCTGTCGCCGTCCACAAAATCGCTCGCCACGACAGGGCGAGAAAATACCGAGACCAGATTTACCTGGTCCATCTGGAGCATGGCTCCATCACCTTCAAGGATCTGAAGCTGGTCGGAGTGATAAATTACACCTTCGTCGGCTGGGAGCGGTACCGGCCCGTACATCGTGATGTAACACAGTGCACCAAATGTTACAACTTCGGGCATGGCACCCGAAATTGCCATATGGCCGCGCGCTGCAACAAGTGTGGCGAGCTGCACTCGACGGATGAGTGCGACAAGATGGAGGTGGCCGATCCAAAGTGCGCCAACTGTAGCGAAAAACATCGGGCCACTACGAAAGGCTGTTCGGAACGCGCGGAGTTCCTGGAAATCCGAAGGAAAGTATTCACCAAAGCCCATCCGAAGAAGAACCGTGTTCCTGTGATCGACGAGGGGAACCTTCCTGCTATCACGGCTCCTCAACGAGCGGTAACAGTACTTCCACCGTTGCAGCCGCACAAGCGACTGGCCGCAGCAGCAGCATCGATTCAAGGCCCAGCACCACCAGCTCCATCATCCAGCGAATGGTCCCCTGCTTCTTCCTCCTGGATTCCGTCGGCAGCTGGAGAATCAAATTGACCCGCCGGAAGAATTTGCTCCGCTCTACACCCCGGAGAAGCTGATGCCAATATTCTCCCAGCTCGCCACTCGGCTGCGGAGTTGCAAAACCGGATTCGACCAGGTCTTTACTCTTGGCATGTTCATCATTGAAAATGGCTGCTAGGGTGGGCTTGGTCAACTGGAACGCTTGCTCGCTAAAGAGCAAAACAATTGAGCTGAAGGATTTCCTTGAGAAGAAGGAAATAGAAGTGGCGTTCATTACCGAAACGCACCTAAAAAAGCCGGAGGTGAGCGTCTATATTCCGGACTATCGCATCGTCAGACTCGAACGTCTGATCAGGGGAGGTGGTGTGGCCATCGCTCTTCGCTACAACATAAACTGCCTTCTGCTTCCAAGCTTCCAGCTCAGTGTCATCGAGACCATCGGTGTCGAAGTGACTACTTCCCCCAGCACAATCGCGCTCATCGCGGCGTACTGTCCAACTCAAGCCAAAGCCGGTGATGGATTATCGCCTGCCCTTCGGAGGGACATCGTCAAGCTTACGCGGAGGCAAGGTCAGTATATCATTGCCGGCGACCTAAATGCCAAACATCAAGCCTGGGGCAACAGTCGCGGCAATCGAAACAGCACCATCTGGTGAACGACATGGAGGAAGGCCACTACATGATCTTGAGCCCGGATTCCCCCACTCGGCTGAGTCGGTTCGGTGTCCACGCAACCCTCGACCTCTATGTAACAAACATGAACGACCACGTCTCGCAGCCGGTCGTCTACCAGGAGCTCAGCTCGGATCACTATCCGGTGGTGGCGGAAGTGGGCTCCTCGGTCAATCGGCACCAGCAGTTACGGCGAAACTACCATCGATTGCACTGGCAGCGGTTCCAGCAATGCGTCGACAACACCATCGATTACGAGGTGCGTCCGGAGACGCCGGAAAATATCGACCGCCAGCTGTGCGCCATCGAAGAGGCAATCTTGGTGGTCAGAGAGCAGCATGTCCCGACGGCTCGACAGGTAAGCAACTCCTTAAACATCGATACACTCACCGCTGCAATCGAATCACAAAAATTATCAAGGCCAGAATGGTGGACCTCAAAAATAACGACTTCTCGAATTAGATCCGCACTCTCCCAGATTATGCTAAGCCGTTCTGGAAAATTACCAAAATACTAAAATATAAGCCTCGGCCCGGCCCACCTATGATCCCACTAGACAATAATGGCACTAAGGATCGCTTGATAACTCCTGCAGAAAAGGTCGCTGAAATAGGTCGTCACTTCGTCAGCTCACACAATCTTGGGCAGAACATCGTCAGTCCACACGAATTGGCGGCCTATATCAAATCGTCGAGGAACATGAAGGCCCCAGGATTCGACAGCATCCTGAATCTCGAGCTCAAACACATGAGTGCTCTGTTCTTTGAGCACCTCTCGCTGATTTTTAATCAGTGTCTCCGGCTCAGCTACTTCCCATCGTCCTGGAAGCCAGCGAAAGTCATTCCCATCAGGAAGCCTGGGAAGAATCCTTCCTCCCCCAAAAGTTATCGTCCCATCAGCCTTCTCTCAGGATTATACAAACTATTCGAGAAAGATATTCATCACCGGTTACTTGAGTCTGCCGAAAACCTCAACATCTTGCTCGAGGAACAGTTTGGTTTCCGACGCGGTCGGTCAACTGTTCACCAACTGACTCGAGTTACCAACGTCCTCAGACGGAACAAATTTGTCTCGAAAACAACCGCCATGGCCTTACTCGATGTCGAGAAGGCATTTGACAATGTATGGCATGATGGCCTGGTGTACAAACTACAACGCTACAATCTGGTGAAAATCATCAACAATTACTTGTTATTGCATGAACATTCCGGGTCTCAATCAGCGGAGCGAGTTCCAATGCGCACAACAACGTCGCAGGGGTCCCCCAGGGCAGTATCCTCGGGCCCCTGCTTTTCAATCTGTTCACCTCCGACATGCCAGAACCTCCAGAAGGCGGCATTCTGTCTCTGTTCGCAGATGACACCTCCATCGTCTACAATGGTAGAGTGATCAGAGCGCTAGTGGCAAAACTCCAACGAGGCCTGGATGCCCTGACAGAGTACCTCACCAGCTGGAAGATCTGTATCAACGCGGCGAAGACCCAGGTTATCATTTTCCCCCACTCCAAATCCCCTAAACATGTTCCGCCTGGGGACGGTAAAATCATCCTCAATGGCACGACTGTGGAATGGGCCAACGAGGCCAACTACCTTGGCTTGACCCTCGACAGCAAGCTTCTTTTCCGCCAACAGGTTGACAAGACGAAGTGTAACGTTTTGTTGAAAGTACTGTACCCTTTGATCAACCGCCGGTCGTCATTGTCCCTGAAAAATATGCTTGCTGTCTACAAGCAAATCATCCTCCCTGTAATCGAATACGGCATGTCAGTCTGGGAGAGCTGCGCTAAAACCCACCACCTCAAACTCCAACTGGTCCAAAACAAATTCCTGAGAATGATCCTCAACACCTCTTCCAGGACAAGAGCATCCGAGGTCCACCGTCTGGCCGGGATAAAAACCTTACATGAACGCTTTGGTGAGTTTAAACAAAAGCCCAAGCAACCAGAAGTTCGTATAAGAAGGGCTATTTTGGCTTAATCAGCTCTCATTTTAAGTTATTTTTTGTATGGTGGGAGCGTAAAAGTGAACTTTAAAGTTCCGTTAAGCATGCTTGGAACTTGATGTGAACCATAGTGAACCAATTAGTTCGGTTAAGAGTAAATTTAAGTAAAATCTGAACTTCTGGTTGCTTGGGAGTTTAGGGCCCGTTGCTTGCATTCGGGTCAGGCTTCAATGAAGGCGCTAGTTCCAATCTAGGTTATCAAATTTTTATTGTAAATATTAGTGTACATTAGAGTGGGGCGTCATGGTCATTTTTTCAAATCAATGGTTTTTCGAAGCCATTCTGGGTCCTGAACAACTGTGCAGAATTTGGGACCGATTGGTTGCTTCCTCGCTTTCCGCATCGCGTTTGAAGTTTGTATGGAAATTAGTATGAGAGAACGTATATTTTTGCATTTCTACTACTAGAGGTTTCAGTTTATTATAAACAAAGTGGCACATTGCGTTAAAGTATAACCCAAAGGATGCCGAAAAATTTTGCTGAAGAAGGCACGTTGCTGGAACGTCCACGAAAAAAGTTATAACGCTTCGAAGATTGATTGTTCAAACCATATGCAAAATATCGTTTATTCTGCCAGCACTGCCGAACTACGTAGACCAATAATTTAACTGAGTGTTATTTCAAAATAATTGATCTTATGGGGGCAGTGTTGGTAAAATCACTCATAAATCTCAATCAACGAGCGCTCCTGTACGAACGAAATCGTCAACGATTTTAAAGGAATGCATCACGCTTGAATTTTTCATGCTAAAACGCATCATTTCACTCATTTTCTAAAAAATCATTTTGGCTTAAAACGCATTTGAAATTAATTTGGGGGCAATTCATTGCTTATACATAAAAGAGTGTCTAATATTTTATGCGACAAACGTCAATTCACTGTTTTTAACGAAGAAGAACATTGATTTCTTGCATATGGTTTGAGCAATCAATTTTCGAAACGTAATAACATTTTTTGTAGACCTTCCAGCTAAGTACCTTCTTCGGCAAAGTCTTTCGGCATCTTCCAGACTATATGCTAACGTATTGAGTCACGTGATTGATGATAAATTGAAGCCGCTAATAGCAAAAATGTAAAAAAGTACGTTTTCCCATACTAATCTCCATGTAAATTTGAAACGCGATGCGGCATGCGAGGTCGCAACCAATCGAGCCCATATTTTGCACAGTTGATTGGGGTCCCAAAACGATTCAGAAAAACCTTGATCTCACTTGATCGGACGAGGTTTGTGTTTCTCCATACAACTGCGCCCCACTCTAGTGTACATAGTAGTTAGGTTATCAAATTTTAAAAACACACTAGCGCCTCCTAAAGGCCGTCATAATATATCATATCTTAAAACTAAAATAACAATATAAACAAAAAAAAATTCAAATCGAAGTTGGAGGGCCAAGCCGGCCGAGCACTGTACATGTAAAAAATAATTGTAGAACAAAAAATGATTAAATAAAGAAGAATTTTACTAAGTTCATCACAATGGGACACCACAATCATTTATTACTCAGCGTTCGATAATAAAAAGTTTTTGAAAAAACCGCGCTCTTCTATGATGAGTTTCATAAATGGACCACTTTTACGGACGTTCCGGGTCATCCGGAAGGACACCGGATCGTGAAATAACAAGGAATTGTGTTGATCCATGGAAATGGACAATGGCTACATTCTATTGGGATTATTGCTACGAAAATTTATGAGCATTACCAAAATCACCCTTCGAAAGACGAGAAATTGCGCCAAAAATTGGCCTAAGAATCTATGTTCCTTCAAAATTGATTCCTGGGAACCAGAATAACCAAATTTCTAAAATCTGTCCGTATAACGACATTCGTGGAATCCATACTTTCAATTTGGTTCCAAAAGATAAAGCATCGGTTTGAAAATGAACTTTTGGGTGCGAATCAGTGGGTCTTTAGTGTAAACATTTCCCAAGGAATCAATTCTTAACCCATCTATAGTTCCCATAGTTCTTAGCTAGACTCAACAAACAATTCAAGTTGAATAGCTAATTTTTTTTGCTGAAGAGGAGTATTTTTGGCGAATTATGCGCTTTTCCAACTTACAATGTTGGTTGGGGAGTGTCGTGGGTGCGTTAGTTACAGTCGGTGGTTTAAAACAGGAAAATTGTACAATTTTGTTGTGGAAAACTTTTACTGATAGGTTCAACGTGCAATGGTTGTTTTAATGTACTTGGAGCCATGACCGCGCCGCTACGGCGCCCAAGCACAAAGAGCCGTCGAGGCTATTTCTAACCCGGCTATCAGGTTGCCTGGGTTACCCGAGGCACATCGGAAGAGGGAAGCGATCTAGGCAGAGCCATTCCGCAGAAGAGAAAGTCGGGCAACCCGTCTAGGTTCCGTTGGTGAACCGATAGAACATCAATGCACGTGCGCAAAAACCGTCGGACTTATTTATCCAAAAATGGGAAAACATTCCGGCGCCCGGAGATACATTCTATTACTGATAGTACAATTATATTAATAATAACGTATAATAACGTCATCATCAAAGCCAATAATTTCGAAACCTTGTGCTACCAGGTTGTTTAGAAGATTATCAGGTATTAAAGCCCAGAACAGAGCTGATGACACGCCTCATTATGGTCCCCATGGACTGCACTAATAGTATTGAATGAGCTTCCCCGATTTTCCGATGTATTTTTTTAAATAATATTTCATTGATACAAATAGCCATGCATTGATCAAAAGGAAAGCAAGTGAAATATCTTTTGCATCACAAAAGATCTTTCTAGTTTTGTAATCATGGCATGCAGTTCACTGAAAATTTTCCTTCTTGATACGCAAATTGATATTTGCTTAAAGGGATTTTAGTTGAGGTATGTTAAAACAAAGTGAACCGTTTACAATTTTTTTTTAAATAATGAGAAAACAGGAATAGCCTATTCAGATTACACCATTTATGATAATAAATATAATGATAATGAGTAATTTGATGCCAATTCCCATACATTCAATTTTCTTTCTAATATTTAACTCGATAATTGTGTCAATAAATGGCATAATCTGAATAGGCTTAAAACACATTGCGATTCCATGTTTGTTACAGAAGTTAAAACATTGGAATACTTTCCCATCGGAATTTCTCCAATAAGGTTCTTCCAACACATTAAAAAGTTCACAACTGCATCCATTCTATCTGTGTCTGCTTACCAACAAACTGTACGTGCAGTGACTTCTTGCAGCGCGCGCTTTCTGGCCCCAGTTCAGTCCGTTGTTAGACTTTCGCCCGTTCAAACGTGTTTCGGAAGTGACTGCTCGTACCCGGCGGCGACTCGCCTGTTTCGGTTTCCAACCGCGGATGGGGGGAATTTTTGTTTGCAAAGTGCAATGACACACCTAGCTACGGAACGTTGGCTACGGCGGCAGGCGCGGTTCCACCATTCCACCGGTGGATAATCCGCCGAAGAAGCTTACTGCCTGCGGGAAGCGATTGCCACACTGTGTGGGTGGCGGGATCTAAGGAATTTTGTGTGATCGATGGAAATTTTCACCCGTAACGGATGCGTGTTACTTTACATACAGTGTAAATACAGTGCAGAAGAAATGTAATACACTTGGGTTAGAAGCGGGTAAACAAAGCTACTAGAGCATCTCCAATGGCTATGAGCAAGTTAATGTCGTGATTTTGGAAACAAACCGTGAAGAATCATATTTCAATCTGTGGATCATACCGCAGCAGCATCACGCCCATAAGGGTGGTGGTCTTGTTGAACGTCACTATAAATAGTCATCAACCGTCGATCAAAGCTAAAAGGCATAGATGAAGTGCAGCAGGAAATTCCACGCTAACAGTTCGCCTCAGTCAGGGGCAACCTAGACACTATGGACAGTTTTTATACTATCAGATGGCCAAAATAAGCCAAGTAATGATCGTATTTTTTGACAACATCCTTTATCTTGGACAGCTTTTTTCTTAATAGTCACTTCGATCACTTTAACTATTATTGCACTGAAATTTGTGATGAATATTTAACGTATTGAGAAATAACTAGGTACTTGCAGTTTTTTCTTAAAACTAAAAAAAAATATTGGTCTTCATTGAATAGCAGTTTTAAATTTCGAATTTTGTCCATTTTATTGGTATGATCATCTCGTACGCATCGATGCGATGCCAGACTAGCCATTGGTGTGTTAGAAAAACGAAGCAAAACAAAGTGTCAGAGCGGAAAAAATATGCATGCAGGCGGTTCAAAAGCTGACATAGGCCGGTTGAAAAATTGAGTGATAGAACTGTACAACGGCTGATGGATGCATCTTCTTTCATCGAGCGGCGGTGTGATTTCCCCCCCAGCTGGGAACGGTCCGATGTTTTCGTTTGCGATTGAGTCTGAGCTAGCTTCTATTACTGGTTTCCGGTGCTCCGCATGAATGGTGATGGGGCCGCGTGATCTTTCACAGAATTATTATACTGAAGCATGGTGTTACCTGTTCGAATGCAGGAAGTAGCTTTTATAGTGACGTGAGCAACCGAGTCAAGTTCATGGGTGATAAATCACAATGCAAATAAAATATTGTTATTTGTATAGAATTTTTACATGGTCTGTATGGCATATTTGACATAGTAGATCCAGTGGTAGAGAATAATACGAACTGAAGATATCAGCTCACCAAAACACAACCAGAATACATGCATGACAGAATTTTGTTTCTTTATGCACAAGTTCAATCGTATATTAGCCAATGAAATAGGTATATGATGTCGCACATGATTGCACTTTAGGTGCACAAACTTTAAACATCTGATTGAATGTTGTCAAAACTAAAGTTATTGAGAAAGTTGAAGCATGTTTACTTGGGTGACTTAAAATAGTATGGAAATAGTAGCATGTGCAATAGAGTGACCCTTTTTGCTTTTCGATGCATTTCCTATTTTCATAATCCTTTAACCCTTTATAAGGCAGTGGCAACTATATTGCCACCAACAAATTATATGTTTTTCTATTTATTAACAAGAGCTCTACTTATTATTTCCCATGTAGGGGCTTTATTTGCTTCCTAGTATTTGTATTTTGTATTTGTATTTATTTATTTATTTCAACTGACATGGTATTGTCTTATTGAAAACTTATTAAATCTAATAATTAAACAACGTTTCTGAACATATCGCTACTGCATAAACAAATAAGTAAAAACTGCACTAGACACGATATAGAATTATCAAGTTACACATTATGTTATGATAAACAAATCAGCATCAACGAAAATAATATTATCAACAAAAATAACCAGACTACAATAACATTTAGATTGAACATTAAACAATTAACTTCCCGAGCAGAGGAAAATAGCTCATTAATATCATATCTTGATAAGATAGCAAAATGAGATATGGACATGATTGATATAAGAGATAAAAGATCAGGCGACAATATCAATATTTTGCACTAAAATATCATGAGGAAATCATGTTATGTTATTTGTAAGAAGTGATCAATATCACGTGCTATTGGTTTGCTCTTATCCATAGCATATTTTGATATTTAATTGATATTTCGGTGCAAATTTATGATATTGTTGCCTGTTCTTTTATCTCTTATATCAATCAAGTCCATATCATGTTTTGTTATGCTGTTCATGGCTTCTGCCCGGGTTCGATCACTACTATGGTTTACAGTTTACAGAACGGATAATATCAACGAGCAGGTCGCCAAGTTGTTTCACATGAATGATAATCCTTGAATTCGCGGTATCGTACTCCTGATGGCCACTTTGATGATTTTAAAGCATTATTACGGTGCTTTCTATCGATTTCCACTTTAAATGAAATGTATTCCATCGTTGACAAATCCCTCCAGGATGGCTTTAAACAGTTAACTGCATAGAATTCGTCAACACCAATAGCTTCACTGATCATATGCTTCACTTCTTCTACGGTGACGTCGTTTGCGATGTTCGAAACATAAAGCTTGAAAGTTTCAACAGGTTCGTAAATATGTCTTGGAGTTTCAGGAAAAACTTTAGTTGACGACATCGGCTCGAGATTGGCAGGTGATGATGTAGATGCTGCAGGCGTAGAAAAAGCACCAACCCATGAATGAATCGTTCCAATCAATTGATTGACTGTTTCACTCAATTTGGAAACCTCAATTCTAGTCGACTCAGCATCTGTTTGAACAGGCGTTTTTTGCGATCTCATAGCATTAACGGCCGGACGAAATCGCATGTTTTCCATTAATTCGCGACAGTCGTCACACATCCATATAATGTTCCGATGTAAGCACACGTCGGCGTCCTCATCGGCGAGCCCAACACAGCTGACATGGAACAGGCGCATATCTTCACAGAAGCCCTCACAAACAACGGTTCTTCCAGTGCTGCAATCGTTTTTACACTTTTGGCATTTTTGTTCCATTTTGGCACACAGAAACAGCACAGCGGCAATACGATACGATAGGTAATAGGCGATGATAGAGAAACACCAATCCTTTGTTTCAATTAGATTTCTGTTCTTGAATTTGCCGATCACCAAAAATAATTCAGCGTTTAATTATCTACGCACATCAGGAACAACGATAAAACTTGGTTTTTAAAAGAACAATGCACATAAATAAACAATCGAGTAGAGCAGCAATCGAAGAGCGTAG
This sequence comes from Armigeres subalbatus, assembly GCF_024139115.2. Taxonomy (NCBI): domain Eukaryota; kingdom Metazoa; phylum Arthropoda; class Insecta; order Diptera; family Culicidae; genus Armigeres; species Armigeres subalbatus. The sequence continues at coordinate 138,418,168 of NC_085141.1, forward strand.
CGATACAATAAAAACGTAAAGTTCTGCCGTAAAGTAATACCCTAGATGAATTTGAGCCATGAAAAAATTGAAATGTCAATTTGAGAACAGTTTTTTTACAAACATATCGTAAGTTTCGAGTGGAAGAAGGATTTTGAGTTATAATTCGTTAAAAAAACGACAAAGATATATTTTTTCCGTTGGTATTAATTATTTTGAATCTCCTGTGTTAGATTATTACGTGATTAGCGTGAAAAAAGCTTTGCCTTTCTGTATATTTGGTTTTTGGATTTTTGACGAAATTGTGTTTTTTTTCCCAAGGGTCCCCCCTTGGGAACAAAAGCGCAATTTTTATTTTTTTTTCATTTATATGGCGTTTTCCGACTAGAACTCGTCACCAAAAAATAAAACGTGCCTTGATTTGACTGATTTTACGTAAAACCTAGTTTAAAAAAATCTTTTATTTATTTTTGTTGTTGCTGTTTTCCCGCTTGCCGGGCAGTGGCAACTATATTGCCACCAATTTTTCAATGTTTCTAAACTATTTAATGTATAACAAACATACATTTGAGTTTAATACCATGTCAACTTTGTGTCCTATTGTTGTTTTTGTTAATTTATTGCTTAGATTCGTCTGCCTTATAAAGGGTTAAAGTTTGTAGCTAATTCTAAGTTTGAGTAAGCTCGCGCGATTTGAAGTTTGTATAACACCATTTTCTAACGCTTCCCATTACGCTCTAAAATTATATGAGAACATTGAAAACATAGGAAATTTTACAAGGAAACAGGACGTCTTTTATATTATTATTTTGATTATTATTTTGAGCTTTTTAGTGGAATGTCTTCACTTGTCATAAGACGAGTTTGTACAATCCCATTGTATTCCACCACTTGATTGTATCTTGACAGATACGTTTTTCGACTTCAACAGTAAGGCCGTCTTCAGTGTCTCGTACTTGACTCGACTTAAGTCGAGTTATTGTTCTTCCGAACAATAACTCGCTTCGCAACAACAACTACCTTTCAGCTTAGAAAGTATTCTATGTAGTCAACGTCTTCTTCTTATTATTGGCATTACGTCCCCACACTGGGACAGAGCCGCCTCGCAGCTTAGTGTTCATTAAGCACTTCCACAGTTATTAACTGCGAGGTTTCTAAGCCAGGTTAACATTTTTGCATTCGTAGGGGAAGGTGAGTAGACTTGATCCCCGGGGAGACTTGATCACCCCCTGTTTTATCGAGAACTAAAGTAGTTTTGTTCTAGCGTATGTTTTAGTATAGATCCTCTAGACAAATGACCTTTATGTGGTGAGTTATTTTTTGGATTGACAACCTTATTTATTCTGCAGGGCGGTTTGTATGTTTTGACCTTCCTAAAGATTTTTTTTATTGGCCACGCAAAATTTGAACAACTTTCCATAACAATGACCAAATGCTTTCGTTTTTTCACAGCACAAAGCCATAAATATGCTGAATGATCTGTACTGATGAAAATGTCAACATTCCATCAAAGTTTTGGGATATTTGGATTTGAAATTATTGCCTCAATATGGGGACACTTGATCCCCCGTTAGTCACTCATACAAAAATTTGGCGAAAAAATTAAAAAAAATATAAATCTGTTCTTAGGCTTCTAATTTTTTGTAGATTTGACGGATTTGATGAACGGTTGGCAGGAAAAAATATTTATTGCGAAGATCTCATAGAAAGGGGATCAAGTCTCCCCAAATTTTAAAATTGCATGCGCTGTCGAATTCAATAATAAAAATCGCTCATGTATACGCACAGCAATTCGATAATTCCGCGTATTTTGCAGAGAAAATATTTTAAAAATCTGAGGGTACCTTTCAAATTTTATCAAAGCAAGTTCTTAAAGAGAGGATCAATTCCCCCCGAATATTTTCAAAGTCGATTTTTGACAGCACTCCAAAAAACCAATTGTGTATCAATAACAACAATAAGTTAAGGACTGTCACACATCATTCATTTCATTTATTTAGTTAACATCTAAACAGATAACACTGAATCAACAATTTGACGCCACAATGCACGGTTCGAGGCCGCATCTCTCCATCCTCGGATACGCCCCACGCTCGCCAAGTCGTTCTGCACCTGGTCTGCCCATCTCGCTCGCTGCGCTCCACGCCGTCTCGTACCTGCCGGATCGGAAGCGAACACCATCTTTGCAGGGTTGCTGTCCGGCATTCTTGCAACATGTCCTGCCCATCGTACCCTTCCGGCTTTAGCTACCTTCTGGATACTGGGTTCGCCGTATAGTTGGGCGAGCTCATGGTTCATTCTTCGCCGCCACACACCGTCTTCTTGCACACCGCCAAAGATGGTCCTAAGCACCCGTCTCTCGAATACTCCGAGTGCTTGCAAGTCCTCCTCGAGCATTGTCCATGTTTCATGTCCGTAGAGGACAACCGGTCTTATTAACTGACACATTTGGTGCGGTGGCGAATCTTTTTCGACCGCAGTTTCTTCTGGAGCCCGTAGTAGGCCCGACTTCCACAGATGATGCGCCTTCGTATTTCACGACTAACGTTGTTGTCAGCCGTTAGCAAGGATCCGAGGTAGACGAATTCCTCGACCACCTCGAAGGTATCCCCGTCTATCGTAACACTGCTTCCCAGGCGGGCCCTGTCGCGCTCGGTTCCGCCCACAAGCATGTACTTTGTCTTTGACGCATTCACCACCAGTCCAACTTTTGTTGCTTCACGTTTCAGGCGGGTGTACAGTTCTGCCACCTTTGCAAATGTTCGGCCGACAATGTCCATGTCATCCGCGAAGCAAATAAATTGACTGGATCTGTTGAAAATCGTACCCCGGCTGTTACACCCGGCTCTCCGCATAACACCTTCTAGCGCAATGTTGAACAACAGGCACGAAAGTCCATCACCTTGTCTTAGTCCCCGGCGCGATTCGAACGAACTGGAGTGTTCGCCCGAAATCTTCACACAGTTTTGCACACCATCCACCGTTGCTTTGATCAGTCTGGTAAGCTTCCCAGGGAAGCTGTTCTCGTCCATAATTTTCCATAGCTCTACGCGGTCTATACTGTCGTATGCCGCCTTGAAATCAACGAACAGATGGTGCGTTGGGACCTGGTATTCACGGCATTTTTGAAGGATTTGCCGTACAGTAAAGATCTGGTCCGTTGTCGAGCGGCCGTCAATTAAGCCCGCTTGATAACTTCCCACAAACTCGTTCACTAATGGTGACAGACGACGGAAGATGATCTGGGATATCACTTTGTAGGCGGCATTAAGGATGGTGATCGCTCGAAAGTTCTCACACTCCAGTTTGTCGCCTTTCTTGTAAATGGGGCAAATAACCCCTTCCTTCCACTCCTCCGGTAGCTGTTCGGTTTCCCAGATTCTGACTATCAGTTTGTGCAGGCAAGTGGCCAGCTTTTCCGGGGCCATCTTGATGAGCTCAGCTTCGATACCATCCTTACCAGCGGCTTTGTTGGTCTTTAGCTGTTGAATGGCATCCTTAACTTCCCTCAAGGTGGGGACTGGTTGGCTTCCATCGTCCGCTGAACTGACGTAGTCATCTCCTCCGCTGCCTTGACTTTCACTGCCTGTACTCTCAGCGCCATTCAGATGTTCCTCGTAGTGCTGCTTCCACCTTTCGATCACCACACGTTCGTCCCACATCAGTAAAGTTAAATACTATATTTCTTAGAGAGTCTGTGTGGAAATCGCGTATGTTTATTTATTTTTGGATGTTATACATCGGAAATCAGAAAAGGGGATCAAGTCTACCCAGTCTCCCCTATATCATGAGGCTAACACGATGATACTTTTATGCCCAGGGAAGTCGAGACAATTTCCAATCCGAAAATTGCCTAGACCGGCACCGGGAATCGAACCCAGCCACCCTCAGCATGGTCTTGCTTTGTAGCCGCGCGTCTTACCACGCGGCTAAGGAGGGCCCCTATGTAGTCAACGTGTTGATTATATTTAAATAGTTCGTGGGCCACCGCACGGAACGGTCTTTCGTATAAGGGTCGATTTCTACAGATATTTCCATACAATTTTCAAATGACGTGTGCACAATCGAATTTGTTAAAAATTTCGGAGGAGTATTAGAATGGCAGATGCGAACTTTTAAGCAACGGGAAGCAAAAAATCTAAATTTGAATCACTTTAATGTGCAACTAGTTACGTGATCATTTTTGCAAATAAATTGTGTTGTTGCAGAAAGCAATCAGATTCCATGTTATCGTACCACTACCACATTGCATAGCTCGACAAAGCGATATATGAGCTTGCCTTTGAAAAATGTTGATGCCATTACATTTAGGGTGCCAATGAAAATGACATTTTCGAATTTCAAAAAACGACATTGCTCACAAGTTTCATTATCCCAAAATATGACCTCATACTAAATTTGAGCTCAATCGGACATGATTTAGGGGTGCCTAAAATTCATCAAAGTTTTAAAAATTTTACCCATGAAAATTTTCCCAAGGAAAAGTCGAAAATCCAATTTTTGGTTTTTAATGCCAAATGACTTAAAAATTCATGAAACGTCGAGATCTGATGTCATTCAAAAAAATTTTTTGAAGATAATCGATATTTTCTCTTAGAACATTTTAGGGACTTAAATTTTTTTTCAAATAATGAAAATTATTTTCTTCGAATTTTAACACCGGACGATACGCAAACGTTTTCGTAGCCAAAAACATGTAATAAACATTGCCTAGAAATCTGTTAATTTTCTCCGTAAATCTGATCTCAAAAGTTTTCAAAATTACAAAAAAAAAACAAAATTTTGATAGCAAGATTTTGAGCACCCCTAAATCATGTCCGATGGTGCTCAAATTTTGCATAGAAGCCTATTTTAGGGCTTAGGAAATGTTTGCGTATTGTCCGGTTTTCAAATTCGATGAAAAATTGTTTTCGTTGTTGAGTACTTGAAATTTATTTTTTTCTGTGTAGGGGCAATTTTGATGACGATATAAATCGAACGACCTTTCTTCTTCTAAGCTTCCGTTGTAAAAAGAAAGGGAAGAGTATCAGAGTGGAAAAAGATCTCCCTCCAATGAAAAAAAGAAGGTGGTCAGAACTCAGAACTCAGAGAGACCGTCTAACGGTTTTTTAGTCTAGAAAAATCGAGTAAATCTCCATTGCAACTAATGAAAATTGCTATACGGCAGATATTGTTTGCCAAATCTATCATCCTGTTGGTTAATTCATTTCGCAATTTGAATAAAAATAACTATTCGAAGTGGACGTGTTGCGCAAGTTTTGAAAACACTGACGTCGCTTTGGCCGCTGCGAGTGCTCTTCAGTTGAGCCAAGGGTACGTAACCGGCGAAAGGAACTGGTTAAATCTTCTTACGTTCCGTCGGTGGGATTGGTATCTCCGGACCTCCTGAAGATGGATTCGGCGGGCCTGAAACCGAACCGGATTCGGCAGGCCAGAAACTGTGTTGGGTTCGATTTTAAAACTGTACCGGCACGTGGTTTTCCAGTTCGCCAGAGATGGCCGTCCAAAAACACCGAATTTCACCGACTTCCAGGCGCAAGATACACTTGGCCAACCTTTCCGGGAACTTCGTCGATCTTCCCGTCGAATTAATCACTCGCACTCGGTTAATTTAACGTATTGTTCATAAAAGCGAGTGGCTGAATAAATGGTCCATTGGTATCGTGGACGGTAACAATCTGATTGAAGGGATTTTTGCTCAACACGTGATAGTTCTCTTGAACTGCTTCCTGTAATTTAGTTTAATTTACTACCGGGTAGTTTTGTATGTTTATATTTTCTTTACACTCAACTAGCGAGTTGGCACTAAAAATACAGAAAAATTAAAATTGTTCAAGATTTTTGTTCAACATTTTAGCACAGACAAACAGACGTAACACTGAAGAAATTCCCACCGACTGAGCGATGAATTTTTCAGGAAAATGATCTGTTTGTCTGTGATTTTATTTTACT